>NC_143259.1:114775885-115124218 GCF_984573655.1 Nuphar pumila | reverse complement strand
GAATGCAGCGTGAATTTCTCAAAAAGTACTTTCCAATTGGTAAAACGAATCAGTTTCGCAAAGCTATAACCAGTTTTTCTCAGATTGAGGAAGAACAATTTCACGAGTCTTGGGAGAGATTGAAAGATCTTCTCTGCAAGTGTCCCCATCACCAGGTGCCTCGTTGGCAGTTGGTGCAGTATTTCTATGACGGGCTTACTGAGAAGCACCGTCAAATGGTTGATTCGTCTTGTGGGGGCACTTTTATGCTCAAGAGTGAGGATGAGGTGTGGTCTCTATTTGAGACCTTGAGTGAAAACACGATGCATCATGCTTTGTCTTCACGGCTCGATAGGACTATATCTGTGTCTAGTGGTCCTAGGAAAGTTGGAATTTCTGAAGTAGGGTCCGAGTTAGAATTGCGTACCAAGGTTGACCAGTTGACTATGAAGTTAGTTCAATTCCTAGCCAATTCTTCGAGAAGTCCAGTAGAAAAAGTATGTGAGCTTTGTGCTAGCCCTGCACACTGTGTTTTAGAGTGTCTGGCAGCACCGCTATATCTTGAATTCGTTCAGAAGCAGGTGAATGTTGCCCAAGGTTTCGCTAGGACCGAGCATGATTCATTTGCACCCACTTATAACTCAGGTTGGCGAAACCACCTCATCAGTCCACCCCCTAACCCTTCTCAGAGTCAACCCAGACAAGGCGATTATGCTCCTGAATTTCAGCGATCGAGTTATCCCCCAACCTGACCTGCTTATACTCAACCCCATTCTCATGAGCCTTTACCTAGTCAATCTTTTCAAGATAGGATATTACAAGTTTTGAGCTCCCATACGCAATCAATAGCCAAGCTAGAGACTCAAATAGGATAGTTGGTTGAGACCTTCAGTAGGCAAAGCGAGGGGAACTCATCTAGTAGATCTGTTGTCTCAAAGGGAGAGGATTCTGTGTCATTTGACTTGCAACCCACTGCTTCACATCATGCACAAGTCGAATCTGTTACATCCCTTCAGAATGGGAAGGTGTGTCACCTCACTCAAGAATCGACTCATGAGCCCCATATCATTTTCACTGACGAGTTGATTTCCATTATACCTCAGCAGAAGAGGCAAGGACCTCAGTTGTTACATTCTTCACATATTCATAAAGCCTCGTTCTTTCAGCTTTTAGGATCATCGATTACTTTTAGTAAGCAAGAGGTACATATGCAGAAGGTGCTTGACCAAGTCAAGCCAGATCATATTCACCACTTGTCTGAAGTTGCATTCATTGATAGTCGGTCGGTCCTAGACTCTCATTTCTTGACCAGTCTCTCATATGAGACTAATCTTTGTTCTTCATGTCGAGAGAGTCATGATAATACATTTAGAGGTTGGGTGGGAGGGAACACAGTGCGTAGTGTCACAAATGACACTCTTTTTACATAGAGCCTGGTTGACCTTGACTTCATGTCCATTGATCTCATGGACGATGAAGGTTTTTCCAGAGATCCGTCTGGCTGGGGACGTCAAACTTAGCGCTTTATGGGAGGCAACCCATATCTTGTATATTATTAGATTTGCTTAGAATTTATAGATTTTATTTTGTTTTTCCTTTTTCGTTTTATTCATGAGCTTTTCATGTCATGACATGTATACATTGCATTCATAGAACGTGCACTTTTAATTCATGTCAGGTCATTCTACTCTTTTCCCTCATTTATTTTATCTCATGTGCATTCACTTAGTTTCATATAAGCATGGGGGAGTGCCACTGGGACAGTGTCATTCAAGCATGGGGGAGGGTGTAGTTTGCACACCTTGAATATTTTTGTCTACATTCTTGTACATGTTTACACATCTTTCATGAAAAGTAGGTTTTTAAAGAAAGAGTTTGAACTTATATGAATGTTATTTCAAATTTGATGTTTTTAGAGGATTTTTAAGCCCCACAAAATTTTTTTTCTGACATGGATCTAAAAATTATGGTTGTTTATGCGAATTTCGAAGAAATGATGATAGATACATGTTAGAATTTATTTTGAATCGCAAATATGAATATGCACAGTTCTATTTTTGAAAAACTAAGCAAATGAACAAAAGCGTAAAAATGAGCTCAAAAAGTGAAAAAGAACATGAGTTAGGTTGTTTGGATAATTCCACAATCCTTAGTAGATGGGACTTAAATGTAAGTTAAAACTTTTGAATTCCATTTCTAAAAGAAGAGTGGAAAACTTTGTGATCCTAAGTAGCTGAGAACATATACAAGTTGAAATGTTTGACTCTCACGTTGCAAAGGTGAATGAAGGAAGTCACTTTTTTGTCTTAGTTGATATCTTTTGGTATGCATTGAAAAAGTATAGAAGATATTGACATTGCACAAGGCATAAAAGCAAACCACACGCAAGCTATAAGAGAAGAATGAATGCGCAAAAAGAAAAAGTGTGAAAAGAAAAAGAAAAAAGAAGAGAGCTTAAAAAGAAAGAAAAGTTCAATGCTTAGAAGTGTGATTGGAAAAAAATATGTGCAGAAAACATATGAGTGAGGATAAGTAATTAATAATATGTTTTTATTGGATTTTCTAAGAATAAAACATAAATAATTGTGATATTTAGAAAAGTGAAAGAAATTCTTTTTCTGTGGTAGTATATAAAGACTCTAATTATGTTTTGATTTTTTTTGTAACACGAAATATTTGTGAAAACAAAGTCTTTGATTACCTACTACTTGTGAGGATGTGTAATATTTTGCATACATGACAAAGATGTTTGTGGGTAGCATGACTACAAACCCTCACGAGACCTTACTCGTTCACTGGGGTAACCCAGGGGTTGAAAGGGCTTGTTGCATGAGCTAAATGCAACTGTGATTCCTACGAAAGTGAGTTAGGTGATAGTTTGATTTCATGCATTTTTCTAGTTTGCTCGAGGACTAGCAAAACATAAGCATGGGGATATTTGATCATGCATATATTTCAGGGTTAACTAACATTAAAATATGCATGATTTTATGAAAAAATGTTTCAAAAACCCAATTTTATGTTAGTTTTCAGTAAATGAGCTAAAAGAATTGAAAATTAGAAAATGCTTGAAAAAGTAGCTTTATTTTGCATTTTAGTGTATATTTTAATGCTTGTATTTATGTAGTAGTTTTAGTTTTTAATAAAAATAAAAAAGTTATAAAATAATCATAAGTAAAATTAGATTAGAATAGTTTAAGTTTAGTTTTGAGTTTTTTAGCAAATTAAAAATTCATTAAAACAGTTTTTGTAATTTAAAAAAAAAAAATAACAAACCGGTTGCTTTTAAAAACCGAAAATGAAAAAAACCCAAGTCGTCTTCACCCATTTACGTCTGAACCTCTCCCCTTTCCCCTCTTTCCCTCTCTTCCCTCTCTTCTCACCATTCTTCACCACCGCTGGCCACTCTTCTTGCCCTTCCTTCCCCTTCTCCCTCTTTCTCTATTGATATTCCAGTCAGTGGTGGTGGAAATCTTTCAGTCCGGCGACGACGTGAACGGTGGAGGCCAACTTCTCTTCTAACCCCTCTGGTTCGGTAAGTCTGATTCTTCTTCTTCTTTCAAATCGTTTATGTCGTGTTGTGTTAGTTCTGAAAAAAAAAACTTAAAAACAAAAAGAAAAAAAATAGGTAGTTGTTGTTTCAGATGTTTTTTGTTCATCGTCCGATCTGCCATTCATTGATTCGTTATTTGGATTTCTTCAATTCACTTGTAATTTTGTTTGTTAGCATGTAAGTTTCATAAGTTTCGTTCATTAGCTATCTGTTAATTCTTGTTTTCATTCATCGCACAAATTGAATTTTTGTTTTGTTTTTTTTTATGTTTTTTTTTTCATCATCGTATTTCCTATTTTCAGTTCTTTCTTTCTCCTTTTTGCAATTTCTATTCATAGTTTGATTTTCTGTTTTTCATTCATCTGATTTCCAGTTTTTTTTCTGATGTAATTGTTTGCAATTTCATTTATTTCCTGCATAGTTCAGCGTTTCCTTGTTTTCATTCATTCTTCTTTGTAATTTCTAGTTTTTCTTCAGTTTTTCAATTTCCTGTTTTTTAAGAATCTTCCTGTTTTTGCTTTTGTTCAATTTTCTTCCTCTGCAAAATTTTTATGTCATTCATTCAATATATTTCAGTTTTTCCTGTTTCGTTTACAATTTGTTTTCTGTTTTATTTCATTCTTTGAGTTACTGTTTTGTTTTGTTTTCAAATTACAGATTTCTTGTTTTTTATTTTTGTTTCTAATTTCTTGTTTTAATTTTTTTATTTTCCTGATTTCTTTTCTTTCATTCAAAATTCTGTTCATTCAGTTTTATATTTCCTGCTTTTGTTTGTTTAATCGATTTTATGTTTTTTTTAGTTGTTTCCCTGTTTTGCTGTTCTGAATTTCTCGTTTTACATTTTCTGATTTCCTTAATGTTTTTTTGTTTGTTTTACAGCATTGCATTTCTTGTTTTCAATTGATTGCATCTCCTGTTTTTGTTTTATCATCCGATTTTTTGTTTTTGCATTTAGTACATTCTATATAATTCATTTCCTAATTTTTTTTATGTCTTTCTCATTCAGTCATTTCATGTTTGTTCAATCTTTGTTTTTCTATTTTGTTTAAGTGTTCAAATTCTTTCTTATTCATTGACTTTCTGTTTTGCTTTCACATGCTTTCTTAAGTAGTGTAATCTACTATTAGTTAAGTAGTTAGATAATTAACTGTTGGATATTAGTTAATCAAGTAGATTAATTGTTAGTTAAGAAAGAGAATTAACATAGTTAATTGCTTTGTAATGAGTTAGTTAGTAAGTAGATGTAATTAGAATTAGTTTTCAATTTTAATTAGTCATTTAGATTTCTTTCCTCATTTCTTTCATATTTCTAGCACTTAATTAGTATATTTTTTAGTATAGTTTTACTTCTATCTCTGGTATTGTTCGTGTTCATTTGATTGGTGCAGGATAGCACAAGATTGGAGCAAAAGTGATTACGTGACACAGAAGGGTGCAAGAGTAGAAGCTTCTTTTTACTTTTCAATTAGAATTGGGAATTTGATTCTGGGTTTGTAAATATTGCATTTTACGCCCTCTGCGAAGGGTATTCATTTGTTGTAATAGTTAGTTGTTTTTACTTTTCTCGTACATTTTATATTTTAATAATACGGCAATAAAGATTAGTTTAGATTTGTGTGTTTGAATACGAAATATTCTCGTTCTCTGAGTTCGACCCGGTCTCATCCACTAGTGAGAACCGGTTTTTATTATTTGATGTCTGGTTTTCACATGTTTTACATATAAAAATCTTTTCAAAATTACAACGATTCAAAAGAAGACATCATGAAGTACAAAGTCAGGCTTGTGATGAAAGGATTTGCACAGAAACAGAGGATTGATTTTAATGATATATTCTCTCCTATGGTAAAGATGACTTCTATAAGGGTGGTTCTAGGCTTAGTTGCAAGCTTAGACTTAGAGCTTGAACAGGTGGATGTGAAGATTGCCTTCCTTCATGGTGATTTGGAGGAGGAGATTTATATGGAGCAACCAGAAGGATTTGAAGAAAAAAGAAAAGAACATATGGTATGCAGGTTGAAGAAAAGATTGTATGGACTGAAGCAAGCCCTTAGGGAGTGGTACAAGAAATTTGACTCATTCATGATGAGTCATGGGTAGTAGAGGACGTCTTCAGATGCATATGTATACATCAAAAGATTTTTAAGTGAGCGCTTCATTATTCTTTTGCTTTATGATGATGATATGTTGCTTGTTGAATAAGATGTTCAAAAGATTAATGAATTGAAAAAGGATTTATCTAAATCCTTTGATATGAAAGACTTAGAATCGGCATGCAAAATTTTAGGCATGGATATTTCTCATGAGAGGAAAACCAAGAAATTATGGTGGTCACAAAGAAACTATATTGAACAGGTGCTTGACAGGTTCAATATGAAAAATGCCAAGTGTGTGAGTACTCCTCTAGCTTGCCATTTCAAACTAAGTAAGAAGTCATGTCCCTCTTCTAAAGAACAGAAAGAAGAGATGAAGAGCATTCCATATTCCTCAGCAGTTGGAAGTTTGATATATGTCATGATATACACCAGACCAGACAATGCACATGTTGTTAGTGTGGTAAGCAGGTTCCTTTCCAATCCAAGAAAAGTGCACTGGGAAACAGTGAAGTGGATCTTCAGATATTTGAGAGGTAGCTCAGAAGGGTGCTTGACATTTGGGAGTTCAAAACCAATTTTGGAAGGCTTCACAGATTCTGATATAGCAGGTGATCTTGATCATAGAAAGTCTACCTCGGGTTGTTTGTTTGTTTTTGCAGGGGGAGTTGTATCATGGCAATCCAAGTTGCAAAAGTGTGTTGCCTTATCTACCACTGAGGCAGAATATATTGCAGCAACAGAAGCAGAGAAAGAAATACTCTGGTTGAAGAGGTTTCTACAAGAATTGGGTTTTAAGCAAGAAGAATATGTAGTCTTCTGTGATAGTTAGAGTGCTATGGATTTGAGCAAGAATTCTTCATATCACTCCCACACAAAGCATATTGATGTGAGATATCATTGGTTGTGAGATATGGTTGAGCAACAAGAGATGTAGTTGAAGAAGATTCACACTGACATAAATCTTTCAAATATGATGACTAAGGCTATTCCCAGAAAAAAAAATGAGTTATGCATGCGATTGATTGGTATAAATTCTAGTGAAGAGTCATCTTTTTTATTCCTCCCACCATGGGCTGGAGGGGGAGATTGTTGGGTTGGGTCCAGCCCATGTTGGGCCTAACCCAACCTGCCCCATTTGGTGGGGTGTCCTTTTCGTGAGACAGAAAAAGGAGAGGGGCCCCGTGAGGGAGCCCTATCCTAGAGACCGAAAAGAGATAGAGAGAGAGAGGGGGGGGGGGGGGAGAAGGGAGATGAAAGTGGTGGGGCAGCCATTGTTGGGCAAGTCGTTTGCTCTCCTTTACTTTGGAGGTTCTCTTAGTGAAGGTAACCTTTTTTCTCATCTTTCTTTTGTATTCATTAATATTAGGGCTAATCTTGAGAAGAAGTTGTGTATGCCCATTTGCATAGTGGAAGAAGTTTCGATTTGCCCCGTAGTTTTTTTTCCTCCATGTTGTGAGGGTTTTTTCTACGTTAAATCTTGTGCCTCTTGTATGATTGCATTTTCTTGTTGATTTGGTATTTCGTTCACTTGAATCATTGTTCGTGGTTGTCAAATGTTGAATACGGTGGTTGCATAGGGATATTGAAGTTGTGGGATATAATTTATTTATGTTGATTCTCCGATTATATATATATATATATATATATATATATATATATATATATATATATATATATATATATATATATATATATATATATATATATTTGTGCCTAGATTTTATTTTCGGATTCTCCGACATATTGCCCATTAGATTGAGAAAAGTGAGGAGGGGCAACCTACCCAGCTCTGATGGAATTGTTCCAGAAAACCTATTATATAAAATATTAAGTATCTTTAAGTTTGAAGAATTTGAGAGGGAAATGGGAATGAGCCCACTAAACAGATTATTTGCAAGGATGGTCTCTTGAAGACCTGGAAGCAGAAGGTCGTCTGGAAGGATGCCACTCAAACTATTGAACCCTAGGTCAACGATTTGAAGAGAAGATTGGTTGTAGAAGGAAGGAAGCAACAAACCCGTGAGTGAGTTCTCATGCAAATTGAGAAACTGCAAATTAACAAGTTGTCCCATTACATTATGTATGTTGCCACTTAGCCTGTTCTCTGTCATGTCAAATTACCTTCAATTCTGAAATGTTCCCCAGAAATGGTGGAATTGTACCTGTGAGCTGGTTTCGTCCAAGGGCTAACATCCTTAGCTGAGTCAGACCCCCAAATTTCTCTAGGTATGGTCCCCGCTAAAGTTGAATGCTAAAAATAGTCTTTGAAGTTGTTGGAAATGGCCTAAGCTTGAAGGAATAGTTCCTCACAGTTTGGTTCTTGCCCAAGGCCAACTTCTTCAAGCGAATCAGATGGCCAAACTCTTGCCAAAGATGGTTTCTTTATTTTTCTCTTGAAGGAAAATGAGAGAATTGTTTTCAGTGGCTCCATTCTCTCATGTCAAAAAAAGCAAGAGAAAAATGGGGCATGAGAGGTCGACTCTCATTTGCATCGGCAAATGATAAACGATAAGTCAGAAGGGCCTTTGTGAGTCTGATTCATACGATTTCAACTCATATTATTTGCAGCAACAAACGAGCATTGTTTTCTCATTTGCCTCCAGAATCAGAAGTGAATGAGGGCCACTTGCAATTGTGGTTCGCATGATTCCAAATCACATTTGCTTTCAAATTGTACATGGATGGCAATGCCAATGATATCGAGCATCCAATCGCCCTTCTCGGGCGGCCGCCAGGCGCACAGACTCTCCACAGAGGAGGAGGAGGAGCTTCAAATCTTGTAGGGCAAAAGATAATATGAGCTTGTGGACCTTGTAAACGACGTTAAGGGCGTGTTTGATCTTTCACCTCACGGGACACTAGGGCGATCAAACGCTGGACGCACGTCCGCCGCTTCTGTGCACCATACCAATCCCCTCCTGTTACGCTTAGAACAGGACAAGGGGATCGCTAAAAAAAAGAAGTCAAGGGAGGGGTTCTACCCCCACCAGCAATGACACCCTAGTCTATTTCTTCTTATTCTTCTTCTTTTTCTCTTATTAGTGCTTTGAATAAGAAATTTTATTGATTAATTAGGTTTTTATTTTTTAGTTAATATGATTAAGGGTTTTTCTTTGATTTTCTATGATTAGGGTTTTGAATCAAACTTTTTAATTATATCATTTTATAGTTAATTTGATTAGGGATTTTCTTTTATTTGATTAAGTTTTTTCTTTGATTTTCTTTGAGTTGGGCTTCAAATCAAATTTTTTAAATTAGGGCTTTTTATAGTTAATTTGATTAGGTTTTTTTATTTGATTATGGTTTTTTATTTGATTTTATTTTATTATGGCTTTTTATATTTAATTTTATGGTTTATTTTTCTTATAGTTTAGTTTTGTTTGTTTATTTTATGTTTTATTTTCTTGCATTTTATTAGGGTTTCAAGATTTATTTATAGTTTATTTTTTATTTCTGTATTTGTATATAAAAATGTGAATTCTTATTTTTTCTCAAAATTGCCCAAATTTTAAACATTTTTGGTACTTGGATCCAATTTGAGATTCATATTTGGGGCTAAAATCTATAATTTTTTTGATAAAATTTCATAATTAGATCCAGTATGATGATTAAACGCATATATATATATATATATATATATATATATATATATATATATATATATATATATATATATCAATTCTTGTTTTTTCCTAAATTACCCAAATGAGAAATAATTTTTTTGTTATTTTATCCAATATGAGATCCACATCTGAGGCTAAAATCCATAATAAACATGAAAAGATTTATATGGTGGGGCATATCCTGTCGCAAAACAAAGTTATCCGACCCATTATTCATATGGGTCCAAGTTGTCCTAACAACATAAAAATCATACTTTGGATACAAAGAACACAACTTTGTGTATAATCGAAACAAACGCTAAACATAGTATTGTTGTTACAGGACAAACATAACATATTTGATTGCTTGTTCAAGATTGGACAAAATAGCCAAATATAATAGACATAACACATGTTCTATCTCTTTTATAATAACTTTATTAGCTTCAACATTTGTTTCAACCGGACAAGAAGTTGTGTTCCTTGTATTTGACGTTTGAGTTTTATATTGTGTAAACAACTTGGACACATATGGATAATGGGTCGGATAACTTCATTTTGGATGGTAGGACTCGATCTACCACACCATATGAGAGTTTGTACGTTTATTATGGATTTTAGCCCTAGTTATGTTTTTTAGATTGGATATAAATACAAAAAAATAATAATAATTTGAATAATTTAGAAAAAAATAAAAAATAATATTTTTATATATAAAATCTTTAATTGGTGTCATATTGAATCTAATTATAAGAGTTTAACAAAAAATTATGGATTTTAGCTCTGAATATGGATCTGAAGCTGGATCCAAATACTCAAAAATGTTTAAAATTTGGGTAATTTGAAAAAAAAAATAAGAATTCATATTATATATATAAACCCTAGATAAATCATAAAACCCTAAAATACAAGAAAATAAATCATAAATAAACTAGAAAACACTAAACTACAAGAAAAATAAACTATAAATCAAAGAAACCATAAATAAATAATAAAAGTAAATTTAAAAAGCCCTAATTCAAACCCTAGTAAAAGAAAATCAAAGAAAAACAACCCTAGTCAAATACAAGAAAAACCATAATCAAATTAGCTATAAAAAAATCCTAATTAAAGAAATTAATTTGATTCGAAGCATTAATCAAAGAAAATAAAAATAAAAACTTCAAATAAAAAATAGCTTTAATTAAATTAACTATAAAAAACCTTACTAATAAAAAAACTAATCAAATCAAAGAAAATCCCTAATCAAATTAAATATCAAAATCTCTAAATAATGATATTTGATTCAAAGCCCTAATCAAAGAAAAACCCTAATCAAACTAAATATAAAAAGCTATAATCAAGACCCTAATCAAAACCCTAATGAGAGAGAGAGAGAGAGAGAGAGACCATGGTGTGGAATATGAGAGAGAGAGGCAGTGGGGGATAGACCCCTGTCCCTGACTTTTTTTTCACATTCCCCCTTCCCATTCTTGGCGCATGTTATGCACGTCCAACGCTTCCAATGTTTGATCGCCGCAGCGTCCCCCCGTAATCAGACATACCCTAAGGGGCCCTGACACCACTAGAACACCCGTCTATAGCAGGAGGACGGAGTACTTTACTAAGTACGTTGGCCCGATCACTGGATCTGCTTAGCTTTGACTGGGCTAAAGAGACTTATGATTTGGCAATGCAAACATAACTTATGTGACTGGCAAAGGAAACGTGCACAAAGTGACTAGAGACGTTTTGTTTATAGTCTTGAACTGTTTGGTTGGACGGATCTTGGAAAATTACACAATACGCAAAGACCCAGAGGGACTCATTTGCTTTGAAAACCCATGAAAGGCATCACTCTCTCACTGTCAAGTTAGACGACCAGTCACCAAGTTATGCTACAATGGATGCCACAAAGTAACAACGACTATTATTATTTACCAAATTTTAATAATGTAAAATTTTTAAAAATAATTAATTGCATAGTAACTTGGCAACTATTATTATTTACCAAATTAGTTGCATTAATTTTATGAAAAATAATTAGTTGGATAGATGGGAACTTGTTAATTATTTATTATTTACCTAATTAATTAAGTTTGGGCCGGCCAGGCCCCTTTCGCATTGGTCCATTGGGCCAATGGGCCGGGTCATGGGCTGCTCTTCAAACTCGAGCGAGTCCGTTAAGAACCTGGTGAAAGCCTGGCCCGTTGGTAAATAGGCTGAGCCATCTCTGGGCTGCACTTAAAGCTCGAGGGGCCGGGTCACACTTAAAGTATGGCGGGCCCAGCTCTAAACTGGTTTGGGCCGGCCCAATGCCCACCCCTACGTAGAAGTAACTAGGCTGTCAAGATTAGCCGAGTGCCAATTAGACAGGATATGGACTCAGTTGTGTGTCAGATCCTGTTTTATAGGATCCAAAAGCTCTGTAAGGGATAACCTACCTTTACCCTTACCTAGCTAACCTGAGTTAAATATTTTGAAATTATCAAAAACATCCTTCTGCTTTATCCTCAACTAATTAACTTTATCTAAATATTTTAAGTAGTTTAGTTATATATTATTATGCTATCTAAAACCGAAAAAAATAGGTAAAATCTACTTTGAAAAGTCTATTTCAATTTTGGATCTGAGCTCTGATCCGTTTTGATTATTCATAAGTTCATAACATTTAAGGGCGGGTGGATGTAAATTCATAAAGAAGGGCAATCACATATTTTTAAAAAGGGGAAAATAAAAATTTTAAAATACTTTAAAACGTGTTCTAACATATTTTTTTTTAATGCTCAATATGTTCATCCAGAGCATCAATAACTTTGAAAAGAAATTTTGTGGGACTCATCTAGGAAGTAATTAAGCAATCCAACCATGAACGTCAAATCCATGGCTAGGTCTCTGATCCTGGGGGCATGTTTTGGTGTAAATATAAAATAAAATAAAAACTAGGGACGGGTCATCTGATTCTACCTTCCCTTGATCAGAAAATCATCCATTTTCTTCTTGGTCATCATTTAAAAATAAATAAATATACATCATTTGGTGGATCATAAATAAGTGGAGTGATTTTCATGTCTATGGCTTTTCTTTTCTCTTCTCTGTCATTGTAAAAGCGTCACAGGATGACTCATCCCACAACCCCTTTTGGGTGATTACGAAATCCACATTTTCTCACTCTTTGGAGACTTTTTTGACATGTGAATATGTGTGATTCCAATTTCCAACACCAAACTTTACGTGGAAAATCCTTTTTTTGGGATTGCTTTCTTCTTTCTGTGGTGAAACAAACCCCCAACCTGACTCCCGTGATTGAATCTCTGGCTGAAAAAAGTCTGTAATTGGATAATGCAGAGACCTCCCTGAAAACACGAGAAGTTTGCACCTACACCTGCACAACTAGGCTTCTCACCTACTTCTAAAGTCTGCCTTATCCTAAGAATTGAAGTGGAAAGAAAACATGCTTTATTATCCTTATTGTGGCATATGCAGGTGTGCATGCATGATGACCACAGAGTTGAACCGTTTGAGCAATTCAGTTGATCGTGAGTAGGGATGGTAAATGAGCCGAACTAATCCAGCATAGCATGCTCAGGCTGGGCTCATAAACTAATGGATTGAGCTTGTGACTTGGCTCGTGTTCGTGTTTAGCCAAACCGAGCTCAAACTCTGATCTTTCCTGAATGAGATGAGCCAAAAATGAGCTGGCTCGTATAAAAACATTCATGTTATTTATACATGGGAAATATATTTTTGGTATATTACCCTTAAAATTAAAATATATATTTTATATATTACACTTAATAGTTAATATTTTATGTATATATTTTCCACGCATCCTTCTCTTTGTATATATATTTTGTGTTTTTTTTATATATTACACTTTATAACTTTGCATCAAAACATAAAAAAAGCCACCCACTTGGAAAATAGCAGTGATACGCATCCAAAGAAATGTAATCGAATACAGGATCCAATCACTCCATGGTCCCATTTGTACAAAATAGGGTCATATATTGCAATTAAGAAGAAACAAGGAGGTTTTAGTGGAAAGGAGTAATAAGAACTACTAGATCAACCACTGACGGGTTAACCAAGAAAAACAATCCCCAACACACGAGGGTGAGGCCATGATTATATAGGATCCAAAAAATATATTTAATGCATATAAATTTTAAAAAAGAAAAAAATTTGTATATATAAATATAAGAGCATACCTCCGTTCTGAATGGCTGACTTAAAACCTCTTTCTTATTGATCCAAGATATAAGATCCCTAATGCATTTCATGCTTATTGGATAATGGAATTCCGTAACTTTAAATATTTTTTGTACTTTATATTATTTGACCTGTCTAGATAATTAACGTTCAAGAGAGAGAGATGTAATATTTCCCATAAAACTATCTCTTCCAGTAACTCTAAAATTATCTATAACTTTAGGTAACTTCAAATATGGTCCACAATTTTAACTTTGATAATTTTGGTAAGACTCTCTCTCTCTCTCTCTCTCTCTATATATATATATATATATATATATATATATATATATATATATATATATATGATTTAACTTCGATAACTTTGTTAAGCTTAGTTTCTCTCTCTCTCTTGCAGGAGTTTTCCAAGTCCACAAAGTCTACCATTCTCTTTTACCTTCAGGCCCGGGCTGGAATCCCAAACATGCTTTATGGGCGAAGGAACCACCTATGAGAACCAAGGTATTGGCTTGGTTGATTCTTCATGACCAAATACAAACCCATAACAATATCAAGAGGATGGGGTTTCAGTTTCCCAATTGGTGTGTGCTTTGTCAACAGGTTAAAGAAATCACACATCTTTTTTGGTAGTGTGAAGTGTTTCGGGAATTGTTTTCTAAAACTTGGAGGGCTCCATCAGTTGTTGTGCGGGAGGGCTGCTTTGCATTAGATCTTATCCTCGGCCCTGCTATAATTAGACGTGAAAAGAAGTGAAGGACTATTTAGAGAGTTTGGTTGTTTACCGTGTGGTGGTCCATATGGATGGCTAGAAATGATGCTACTTTTTGGGATGTCCCGTTCAACCTTAACCGTTTGACTCATAGGGTCTTGGTTGATGCGTATGCTATCTTACGCATATATCTCAAAGACCTGTCTCTACCTCCAACCGATCATCATCTAGATGTCTGTGGTCCTTGATGAGTTCTCTATTTTGTGTTCGGTTTTTCCTGTTTTTTGTGTAAATGGTGTTTTCATGTTGTCAGTGGCGTAGCTAGGATTCATGTGAAGGGAGGGGGAGGGGGGGGGGGGCAAACAGGGGTGTAGCAAAAAAAAAAATTGTGTGATAGTTAGGGGCAGAGCCCCCCGAATTTTTTTTTTTGAGATAAAATAAAAAATAACTACAATTATTAATAAAAATCTATTTCATATGGACGAATCAAACTATTTGCTGCAGTCAGGGCTGCACTAGGACTAGGCTTTTAACACCCCCCCCCTGGCTGCGCTAGGACTAGGCTTTTAACCCCCCCCCCCCCCCCCCCCCCTTGCATGTTGTGCTGTTGTGTTTGTGCTTGTGGGGCTCAACGCTTTGTTGAGTTTCACTTTTCGGCTCTCTCTGTCTCTCTTATGCGTGGCATTATGACATAATATGTTTAGAAACTAAAAATGATATTTGACCCAATAAAGTGTATGTAATTTCTAATAACTTTCTAAAGCCAACTATTTTGGTGCACGAATGCCCCTCGTAAGATAAGGTAACGGCGCACTAGGGCTCTGCTTTTCTGGTCGGGTCGGGGCGGGGCGGGGCGACTAGTGAATGTCATCAGGCTGAGACGTCACAAGTTCGAAACAACTCCCCGAGAGCATCCCTTGCCGTAAAGAAGATGAGTGTTCTACCCGGTGGGAAGGGAGACACCAAAGGTTTTATCGACCACAGGCCTGCCAACGCGTGGTTGGTGATGGGATAGGAGGGGCTGCCCTTAAGTGTAGGAAAAAAAACTGTAAAGGTAAAAGCAAAATGTATTTTACAACCTCTGCCTACTTCTAGATCTTTTTCTGGGAAGAAAGTGGATAAATTTCACCCATCCACTTCCATGCTTGATGGTAAAAATGAAGTACTAGGGCATAAGTATTAATGGACCTGTGAGAGAGACCAATGTCACACCTGGATTTTTTCATCCATGTGAAAAGCAAAAGAAAGATCATATGGATATGGGCGACAGATTGCAGGTAGGTAGGCGCATTAAGTAATCCGGTTCTGGGTGAGGGGTTTTCTTTCATTATAAGAAAATAAAAACAAAGATATGGGCGACAGATTCCATCCTGAGGAACCAACAAACCCCATCAAAGCACCATCCACATAAAAGCCCATTTCCCCATAACCAAGAGGAGGGCAGAAAAAAGATACTAAAGCATCGGATATAAGCAACCACATATATTTAAGATTGAAAACTGACATTTTGCTATATACATAGAGGAACTTGAAATGGTATATGTTAAAACATCAGAATTCCAATCACTATGATCAGCACATCCTAAGATTTCACTAATAAAAGCAGCAGAAATAAGGAAACGAAAGAAGGGGAGAAAAAATAAAGAAAACGTTTTAGTAGAAACAGTTGCCACCTTCACCTATCATCACTTATGCTACTGTCTTGGGCTTCTGCATCTCCACCTCTTCGTCTTCCGCGGGGAGGATGCTGCCCCAGAACCAGTGCTTTCTCCACACGAGAGCCATCTCTTCAATGGGGACGTTCTTAGTCTCCGGCAGCATGAAGTAGATGAAGATGGTCATGATGAGGACCCACCCGGCAAAGAAGAAGAAGAGGCCGAACTTGAAGTGGCAGAGCATGGCCAGGAAGGCCTGAGCAATTGCAAAGGTGAAAAGTAGGTTGGTGGAGACATTGATACTCTGCCCGGCCGAACGGATCTCCAGGGGGAAGATCTCGCTGGGTACCAGCCACCCCAGGGGGCCCCACGACCAGGCGAAGGCAGAGACGTAGACACAGATGAAGAAGACCACCAGGTTGGCCTCGTTCTTGCTCAGGCTTCCCTGGCCGGAGAGCCCAAACTTGTCGCCAAGGATGATTCCGATCACCACCTGCAGGGAAAGACAGGGACAGAAGCACAAAACAATGAGCCAAGTAAAAATTGAAAAAAAAAACATCTAATGAATTTACAGTCTCCGATCGCTTAATAAGCTCACCCCCATAAACACCGGATAATCCACCACCGATGTCTTATGGTCGGGAAATAGGAACCTACTAAATAAGAAACCTATTAAACATATATTTTAAATATTTTTTTCAAAGTTCTGACCCCATAGTGATTGATTTACTAGAAATCGCCACTTGAATCATGCATTTTGCATGAAAAAAATGGTATTTGGAACCTGAAAATTATAGACCATTGATTTTTGAAACCTCAGAAGAATCTATCCATGCTTTGAAATCAAATGCTCCAAAAAGATATTCCTCAAGCATATAGATCACATCTACTGTCAGAATTTCGAAAAAAACACCAGAAGTTTATAAAAATTCATTAGCATATGTTTCATTTAGTAGGTTCGCGTTTAGTATGTTCCCATTTTTCCCTTATCGGAAATATGTATTGTTGATTTCGTCATGTTCGTCGTATTTTTACCATAGTGATTGGAGACATGAAGGCTATGCTAATATGATCTTCATTTTACTGTAGAATTTAATAACAAAATGAACGCATATATCTATGGAAGCATATTGAATGGCAAATGAGAATGTGTTTTATGTGAGATTTGTCATTACTGCCGCCGAGTCAATGGTCGAGCTATTGGCTATCAATAACAGCAGAGAAGCAATATTTTTCTACTTTGCCTTTTTGATGACCACGAACCCTTAAGTGGCCCACCTTACTTTGTCAGTGTGTGTTCTATGACTTTATTATCGCTTGTCAACAAAAATAGTGACGGTGTATCTTTTTTGTTTATTTTGAGCGAAAGAGAGAATATGAACACTAAGAAAATATTGAGCTGAGACAGAATATGACTATTAGAAAAGACCGTCGTACACTAGGATGAGGCGAGCGCGTTTGCGTGCTGCTAAAAGTTGGGGATTTTCGCAAAAAAACGGCACAACTTTTAATACATTTTCGCAGGGTCGCAGCAACACAAACACTGGAATCCCCAAAATCACTGGTAGACCCTTCTCCTTTTCCAAGATAATGGTTCCACTGGAGTATCTCGGACTCGTCTTTCAAGGAAAAGAGCTTTACGGTGACAAAAACGCCCCCATAAAGATGAGAGGCTCAGGTGCAATATTTGCACACCACTCATCTTTGATATACAGCTTCTCAGCTGTGGAGCCCAACGCTAGATGGTGGGTAATCAAGAAAAGCAGTAGTTGATACGTGTGCAATCACATTGTACCTTATCTGAACTCGAGGCATTTACGCTAACCCTTAGTAGCCTCTTGCTTAAATTACGAAAATACGAGAAACAAGACGCAGAGTCCCCGAGGGTCACAAGACGCGTCCCTCGTTAAGATACTAACAGAAAAATGCCAGGCGGATTGGGTCAACTCCGACTCAAGTGAAAATAAGGGCCGTTTTGAGCACCCTCAGTTTTGGATCACATTACACAAATGCAATGTGCCGCTGCACGTGAGTACCCTCTATCTCTTATCGGGCCTCACCGTGACAGGCTGAACAACCAAGAGATGGAGCGTGATAAAGTGCAGTGGCAGATTCAATTAGTGCAATGTGATTGGTCCTGATCCCAATTCGACACGCTTTTCGAGAACCGATGGCATGGACAGCAAAACAGAGAATCATCATCATCAACATTACCATCACCACCATGAATTCATTCTGTGAAACAAAGGTCTGGAAAAGGATGGTTACCTGACACAGGAACATCTGGACGCCACCCTCGAGGAAAAGGAATCGCCTCCCCCACTTGTCCACGGAGTATATGGACACCAGCGTCGCCACGACGTTCACCACTCCCGTTATGACGGCGGACATGAGAGAGGCGTTGTTGCCGAACCCGATGGTCTTGAACAGAACGGGCGCGTAGAACATGATCACGTTGATGCCGGTGAGCTGCTGGAAGAAGGGGATGGCGAGGGCCATCACCAGCTGGGGGCGGTACTTCTTCTTCAAGATGTTGGCCCAGGGGTGCTTCACTTGCTTGGACGCCTCGCTCGCGTCGATGAGGTCCTGGAACTCCTCGTCGACGTCGGAGGTGCCGCGGATGCGCTGCAGCATCCGCTTGGCATTCTCGGTGTGACCTCGCTCGATGAGGGAGTTGGGGGTGTCCGGCAGAAAGATGGAACCGACGGTCATGATCACGGCTGGCACCGCTGCCAAGGCCAGGCTGACGCGCCAACCCCACCCGCCGCTGATCTTGTTGGTGCCGTAGTTGACGAGGTTCGCGGCGAGGATTCCGATCGTGATGAAGAGTTGGAAACCGATGTTCAAGGCCCCCCTGATCTTCGCCGGAGCCATCTCGGAGAGGTAGACGGGTACTGACTGTAAATTTCAGAATAAAACAGTGGTAATTTAATCAATTACGGGAAGTGGATGGCAAAATAACAGTCAAAAAAGGAATTATTTGCTTTTTTATACTAGATAGACGGTGCAAATTACGAAAATAAAACTGACCAAGCAGAGATGGGAACGATAGCCAAGACAATTAACTGATTTTTTTCTTCTTTCCAGATTGAGGCGCTGAAAAAAATCATGCAAATGGACAACGTATACATAATGGTCCGTATGAAAAGTGAAAGGATTGTTTATCAAATCGAATAATTTTGAAAGCGGAAAAGAAGAGACAAAGCCACGACCTTTCTCGATAACGACGATTGACTAATACTTAATTGGAAGGATTTGTCTTTGAAGGAAAGTAATATGTTTAAGGCATGACAATCAATATAGTCATTTGGCTTGGTTTTTGAAATTACTGCCATTCCTAATTATCTTTATTGTAATAACTAATTGTTTAAAAATAATATTATAATATATCCGCAAACTACTACGACTACTAATGATAATGATGATGATTATTATTGCTATAATAGTAACAGTAACTATTAGGTGAACCCGAAACACTGGATCTGCTTCGACCCATGGCAATGTTGTCAGAATCGGTATGGGCCCTAATCGATTTTGGCCGATTCTGAACTGAATAAAGTCAAGTCTACGCATACTTTCAAAGTCTCCGCCGTACCAGAAAAGGGAGAGGAAAAGAGACGCAAATCAAATCAAGGTGCCCCACCACGGATAGCTGGGTGCCCACCCTAGAGAAAGAAGGGACAAAAAGAAACACAGAAATCCAGAAAAGGAGCAGAAACAATAAAACAAAAGAAAGAAAGAGGAATATGAAACTTCTGAAGTTAACTTTTCATCCAAACAAGTCCATGGATTCCTCTTTTCTACAGCAGAAAGAAAAAGAAGCTTAACAGAGAACCTGTGAGAAAAAGGACCAGGTAAATTGGGTGCTATGAAAAAGCAGGGAACTCACAGCCATAGGCCGACAAAAAGACAAGCGTTTTCTTTTTTTTGTGTGTGTGGCGTAACAGAAAAGGTCATTATTGCACCGTTCATCAACCGCCCATATCCAAGATGCACGGTCAAGGGCACGAGACGGGTTGCCATTGCCCTGCCTTTTAGAATCATCCGATCTGGCCACGGTGTGACACGGGATCTCCATGCCGATTTTGGAATTTAGGTGGAATTAATCTTGTCTCGAATTGGAAGAAAATACAATTATCCAGGATAAAAATGCAAAGGAAGAATAAGAGTAATAGTACTATGAGGGGTTGAGCAGAGCCCCTGAGCAGGAGAAAGGACAGATTCAGAACTCGAAAGTTCGCACGAACGACTCATGAGATACACAGACAAAACTCAAAAAGACAATGAAAACGGCGAGGGAGCTTTTAGGAAAAAGGCTGAGAGAGAGATCAAACACAGAGCAACTGAAAGGGACAACGAAAACAGAGAAATAAAGGCGGAAAACTCACACAACACGCGCACACAATCTCTCGCGCTCGAGCTCATCAGAAAATGCAAATCAGGAAACAAAGAACGGAAGGAAGAAAAAGTCGATGCCTCACCTGATTGGCGAAGCCGACGCCGATGCCGAGCAGAATGCGGCCGATGATGAGCATGGCCACGTCCTTTGCCGCACCGTTCACCGCCGCTCCAACGAGGAAGGTGACTCCGCCGAAGAGCATGGACGGTTTCCGTCCAAACATACGAGTCACCGCCGATGCGAAAAAGGAGGCTATGAGTCCGGCGACGTAGAGCGACGACGTGAACGTCGTCAGGAGCTGGCTGTCGAACTTACAGTACTGGTTCTGGTTAATATTGGCCTTCATTTTCCGGTACACCGACGGGAAGAACCGTTTCAGGAACGGTTCCATGGAAGTCACTCCACCTAAAATCCCCAAAAAAAAAGTTAAAACTTTATAAGAAAAAGAAAATCTAAAGAAGACTAATAAAACTTCAAACTTCTTCGTCACCTAAAATATATAAAAATAAGCAAAAAAAGGATGCCGACCTGTCTTTTGAAAAAGATGTATCAAAAAAACTTTTGATCTTCATTAATATGTTGAAAAAGAATGAAAAGCAGTTTTTTCGACTCCTTACAGATTAAAAACCATGAGATCAAAATAAAAAACATAAAGAGTAATTCTGATCCTCAGTTTGTTGATATTTAGCTCCTGTAAAAGAGAGAAATTTTAAGAAATCTTCATAAAGCACTCTTCTTTACAAATAGTCGTTCTTCGCAACTACGAACTAGAAACTAGAAAACAGAACGGATTTCTTCTCCACATTGCTCCGGAAACAACAAATCCAGAATATTTACAAAAATCTCGAAGTGAGGAAAACTCCGTATCATCTCAAATCTCGACGTGAAATCGGATCTACGCGTTCTAGAGATAAAATTTCTTCTTCTTTTTTCTCAACAAAAACCAGAGACCAAATCTTCCGAAAATCAGACAAAGCGAGCCACTGAAAAAGATGAAGAAAATAAAGATAATCTTAGATCTAGACCTGAAATTCCGATATCATATCCGAAGATGAGACCACCCGTGGCAGCCACGATGCACGTGAAGACGACGAACAGAGTCACCTTCCCGGCGTAGTTCTTCACCTCGCCGGTGTTGGCGAACCCACTTCCGGCCATTGCCGATTCCTATGAAAAACTTTAACGGAGAAGCAAAACCAGAGAGAAAACAAAGCACCGAAAGGAAGAAGCAGTCAGGAGCAGGAACAGGACGAAGGGAGAGCCTAAAGAGGCGAGTAGGAAGAGGAGACTGTTGAGGCGGGTACTTATAGACCACGAACGGCCTCTTTCGGATCAAGGGTCCGAACCCGAAAGGGTAGGATGGGAAAGTTGGTTTTCACCGTTGTCAAATTTGGATAATTATCCAAATCTAGTAGATAAGGAACGCTGAGTAAGTGTGAACGCTCGTTGTGCGACGGGAGCCGCGTGGTGCTCTGGCAAGCGGACCCGGTTGGTGGATTACTTACGAGATTGCCACTAGCATTAGTTTTTTCTTAGGGTTTTGCAAAGAAAGGATTCTATCCTACGGCATATGATGTCATAAAATCCTCAGTTAATCCTAACCCTCCAATTGATGCATCCCCACGGTTAGGATTAGTTCACATCCAGGTGAAAATATAAACAAATCATAGCTGTTGGTTGGACGGCTGGAATTAACATAGGACCCATCTCATTGTATGTCATATGACAGAATTCGTGCTCCATTTTATGCAGCACCAGACCGGCAACTTCTTTGATCGCGCACATTCTTACTGATGTTTTTCATATGGTTTTGCTGAAGCAGCCAAGGGAGGATGTGGGTTGGATCCGCCCTATCTTCGTCACTTGCCCAAACCTTTTTGTAATGCTTAGTGCAGATATCTCATCACCCTGATCCATGCTTTCTTCATCAATAAATTCAAGTTTTTCTTTCTCTCAAAAAAGAAAGAAGACCCTCTCCGACAGAGGCGGAGCTGGGGGGGAGGCAGGGCTGGGCTGTAGCCCAGTCCTGCCTCCCGAAACAGTTAAAAAACAATTTTAAATCCCAGTCCTAGCCCAGCGCTGATTCCATATGAAATAGATTTTTATCCATTTTTTTGCCCAGTCCAGTCCTAGCCAAGCGCTGATTCCATATGAAATAGATTTTTATCCATTTTTTTGCCCAGTCCAGTCCTAGCCCAGCCCTGACTGCAGCAAATAGTTTGATTTGTCCATATGAAATAGATTTTTATTAATAATTGTAGCCATTTTTTATTTTATCTCAAAAAAAAAATTTGGGGGGTGCTGCCCCCTAACCCCTGACTATCACACCAATTTTTTTTGCTACAGCCCTGTTTGCTTGGCTAGCTTAATTTTTAGTAAACATGGGGCCATGAAAACTAAAGATTTTCAAGGGTTTTTCTTTTCTTTTCTTTTCTTTTCTTTTCTTTTCTTCTTAAATATGATTGTAAGTATATGATGTACATGCTTAGTTTTTTAATCAAACATGTAATTGCGCTGCATAAGCAAGTTTTTTTAAGGCTTGAAAATCGATGGGTAAGAATAAAGAGTAGGGTCAAACAAAAAAGTCATGGAAATGAGATTCCTGGAATCTGAGATCTAAGGCAATTCAAACATACCCTATGTAAGTGGTTCATATGGATGAAACACATTTTTAATGGTTTTGCCTAAAAAAGAAATGCCAGCCTACATTTCTTTTTTTGTAAAGAGAAAAAAACACTCCATCACCGACAGCACCTTGGCAGGTAGGGATGGCAGTGGACCAGGGGAAAGCGGGGCCCCGCCCCGTTTGGACCCGGGATGAAGGGTATGAAACGGGGATGGAGGCGGGGGCGAAGGTTAAAATCCATCCCCGTCCGGGGATGGACGTGCACTTTTCCCCGCCCCAACCCCTCCCCGACCACTTTTTCCCGCAATATCCCCGCCCCGCCCCGCCTCATCCCCGTTTGAACCGGGGATGGAGGACATGAAACGGGGATGAAGGCGGGGGTGGAGGATAAAATTCATCCCTGCCGGGGATGGAGGCGGGGGTGGAGGATAAAATCTTGAGGCGGGGCGGGGGTGGAGACCTTGTCCCCCGCCCCACTGCCATCCCTATTGGCAGGCCTCTAAATGGTAAAACCCTTGAACTCCATCCTACACACCGGAGAGTTTACCCAACTTCAACCTTGGGACATTTTTTTTTCTTTACCTTTTCCTTTTTAATAGGCAAGCTGGGGTTAGGCAGACCCCTACCAGTTATACAACAATACCATTGGAATTCGACCTTGCAACGTCCCAACACAAAGGTGACGTGGACTAGCTGCTCCTACCAGACAAGCTGTGCCCCCCGTTGGTTGCTACATTTTCTTTTTGTGTATTAGGAAAACAGCATAATCCCCAGAGGCCATTTTAGGCCACCTATCCCACCAGTGGCTTAATGGTTATTCTAAAAGTAACAGAGGGTGTTTTCCTTTGACATCCACTCGCTGTCCCGTGTCCATACCGAAACGGGGTTGAGTAATAAAATGAGGTAAACACAAAGTTATAAGCTAGGTGTCTTCTTAGCCAAACTCCATAAAAGTCTTTCCAAAAATATAATGGATTTTATCTTACAAACTTGGTAAGTGATATCTTGGAGGATCCTAACTAAACAGGATTATAGGTCTTATCGGTTATTGCGAACTTTCATCATATCCCCGATGAAGGGTAGAATTGACATTTTTGCGTCACTTTGACAGCCTGTGCAGTGAAGCGGGTGTCATTATCCAAATCATTTAGATTCTTTTCGGTATCCTTCCGTCCCCGTTCATACTCGGAAATTGTCTGACTATTATTTCTGATTTAATTGTGATTAAGGTGTTGGGAGTCGAGTTAATTTAGCATATTTTACTTGAAAAACCATTTTGCACGCATCATTTAGCAACTACCCATTTTTTCTACTCTTAAATTACATAGTAGAGACGGGGGTTTGGATCTACTTGTACTCTGAACTAACCATCTAGATGGTGGCTGTCTTACTCTTATGTTCCTCTCTCATCCAATATTTGGTTGAATGTATTTTGGTAATGTTGAATGATAAATGTTCTCTCTTTCTCTCTCTTTATATATATATATATATATATATATATATATATATATATATATATATATATATATATATATATATATATATATATATATATATATATATATGAGTAATGGGTCCGTGCTAAACCCATCTGGTGCTAAACCACATGCTAAATCGTTTTTTTTGGGGTTTTTTCAGTTTATTATGAAAATTTGACCGTGTAGATGTGATCTATGTACACGAATTAGCTCTTAGAAGCATTTGATTACAACACATGAGTGGGTTTTATAAAGTTCAAAAATACAACGGTCCAAAATCTTTGTAAATTTTTTTTAGCCTCCATACATAATTTTTTTAATCTAAAACACATGATCCAAGTGTGCATTCTTAGTAAATCGACCATGCCCAACACATTTATAGGGCCGAAATCGCATAAAAAGCAACAGAGAAGCTGAAAACCCCATTTAGCACACAGTTTAGCATGGACCCATTACTATATATATATATATATATATATATATATATATATATATATATATATATATATATATATATATATATATATATGTATATGCATGCTAAATGAGTTGATCAGGTTTTTTAATTTTACTTTTAAATTCTAATTGTATAGACGTGATCTACATGATTTAATAGGGATCGGATATTGAAGCTTTTGATTCTAAAACATGGCTGAGTTTTTATAACGTTCAAAAAACCAATGGTTCAAAATCTTTGTAAAATTTTGAGGCTCCAGATATCATTTTTTTTTAATCAAAAACATTTGATTATGGGGTTGGAATTGCGAAGAAAAAAATCACTAGTGAATCTTATTTAGCATGTTTCATTTAGCACGTTTGCATCTCTCTCTCTCTCTCTCTCTCTCTCTCTCTCTCTCTATATATATATATATATATATATATATATATATATATATATATATATATATATATATAGGAAAAAGGTAGGTGCTTGACCCTTTGTGACTACCACCTGCCTAGTGATCTTTGATAGGGGTTTTTAGGTTGGTTTTATTAAAATATGACCCTATCTGCATGATCGATTTACTAGGAAATCTTACTTGGATCATGTTTTTTTGAGAAAAAAATGATTTTTCAAGCATTATTTTTTGAAATTGTAGACCATTGATTTTTTAATCTTATAAAAACCTAACTTGATCAGACGATCCAAAAGTGGATTCCCACAAAATAAAGCATGTAATCACATATGTATGGTCAAATTTTAGAAAAAATAAAAAAAATCTTTTCAAAGCTTGATAGGCACGTGGTAGGCACAAAAAAGCACCAGGCATCTACCTTTTTTAAATATGAGTAATGGGGTGGTGTTGCTCACTTTCTCGTTCTGCCCCGTTTTGCCATCTCAACATCATTTTTTTTTTGTATTTTTTCTCACATCTAACACCATAAATATGATCTATAGGTTTTGTTTAGTAGGAACCGGCTTTTGGATCATTGGAATCTGACCTGGATACATTTTGTTCCAGTGATCCAAAATCAATGACTATAAAAGTATCAGTTTTTTCTGGTTCATAAAAACATGTTTTTTTGTTCAAAAAACAATCCAAGAGTCGATTCCCACTAAATCCAAAAAGGCTAAAACACATCTAGTGGTTCAGATCTATTATAAAATACTTTAAAACTGTGGCGCAGAGCTAGAAATGAGGCCTAATATGTTCAACTCTCTCTCTCTCTCTCTCTCTCTCTCTCTCTCTCTCTATATATATATATATATATATATATATATATATATATATATATATATATATATATATATATATATATAAATAACATGATTTTTTTCATATGAGCCAGTTTGTGATTGGCGCACCTCATTCATTGGAGCTCAGCTAGCTTAAGCACGGACTCGAACCGAGTCATGAGCTCGGTCAACTGGTGAATGAGCCAAGCCCTAACATGCCTTGTTCGGTTCATTCAGCTCGATTTCCAGATGTTATTTTAACTTCTATGAAGTAATTAAGTCACTTTCGAGCCCTATTACTTAAATCTGCCATTAAATGTGTTCCATTACTTAAATCCATGATATGAAGGAACTTCCACATAGATGGGAGGGACGATGTGACACAAGTGGGTGACGAGGATGATGAGGATAATGACTCATAACTTGCAACGCAGTATCACCAAATGTTTTGACTGCTATAATGGTATTTAATAATTATGGGTTGAGGAGTGATACTTGATATAGAATTTCTTGCAATATTGGCAAGATAATGTGGGGGCCATACCACAAGATCATGGTGTGGAGCCCACAAAACCAACCTGTCATGACTAAGGGATATGAACAAGCAAGTATAGAGCATAAATGCTCACCCTTGCACTTCAAGCGGATTCGGTTGGAACCAAGGCCAGCTGTAGGGTTTCATATTGAGAAATTCTCACCGGATTCCACCAAGTTTCAGCCTGAAGCAATGCAGGTTTTTCCATGCCTATAAAGCAGGAGAGAAAACTTGATTTCTTTTTTTGGAGGGATAAACAAGCTGGAGTTTGGCAGACCAGGATAAATGTAGAAGTTTCCTTGTCACTCACACTAGCTTAATTACAATTACTTATATTTTCTTATGTTTGATTAAGCCTAACATATATATATATATATATATATATATATATATATATATATATATATATATATATATATATATAAAGAGTAATGGGTACATACTAAATGAAACATGTTAATTAAATGGGTTTTTCAGATTTTTTTTTGCTTTATTTTTAAATTCTGACCGTACAGATATGATCTATGTACTTGATTTTATAGGGATCAGCACATGAAGTGTTATATTCTGGCACATGAGTGGGTTTTTATAAGGTTTAAAAAATCAAGGGTTTAAAATCTTTGTAAATTTTCTAAGCTCCAATATCATTTTTTCATGGAAAACACATGATTTAGGTGTGGATTCCTCGTAAATCAATCATGCTCAACACATTTATGGGGTAAATAACAGAAAAACCCATTTAACACGTATCATTTAGCACATACCCATTTCTTTCTTTCTTTCTTTCTTTATATATATATATATATATATATATATATATATATATATATATATATATATATATATATATATGTTTGCTACCCACCTGTTGATACATTAGGGTAAGGTTGGGAAAGCCCACTGAGGTGGTGAGCGGGGTTTTCTGTCAAGATGAAGGCCCAGGATAGCTTGCCTTTCAAAAAAAAAAAGGTTGGGATAGCCCTTGAAAAAGGCAGGGTCTCAGCTTTAGTTATGACTGATAGCAGCACATGGAAACACACCAACCACCTATTGGACTTTCAACTAGGGGTGGCAATTTCTGACACGACCCACCAACCCGCCTCTTAGGCGGGTTCGGGTTGGGCTTAAGCCAACCCGTTTAATAAACGGGTTAGGCGGGTGGGTCAACCCGCTAACCCATCTGCCCGACCCGTCAACCCGACCTGCCAACCCGATCCGTCAACCCGCCAACCCGACCCGCGAACCTGAAAACCCGTTTACCCGACCCAACCCATTTATTAAATGGGTTGGCGGGTCGTGTCGGGTTACCCGTTTATTAAACGGGTCGGGTTCATGTTTGCCACAGCCGACCCGTTTAATAAACGGGTCGGGTTCTGGTTGAGGTATGCTGACACGCCAACCCGCCAACCCGACCCGATTGCCACCCCTACTTTCAACCAGTGTCACAAATATGGCGAGATTTACAAAAATCTTGCGATAATATGCGAGAAATTTTTTGAAAGTTTAAAACGGAAATTTCTCACAAGATTTTCAAAATATTGTGAGATTTATGAAAAAAAACATAAATACCGTGATTTAAATGCGATATTTACATTTTAAACGGCTATTTATTGCAAAAAATTATGTATTTTTATTTTTTAATAATTTTTATTAATAATTTTTATAAAAAAAATAAATTTTTTAATTTGTTTTTTATTGCCAAGATTTTGCCAAAAAAATGCAAGATTTAAGGAATTTTTTCAATTTCTTGCAAGTTTTTGAAAAACGAGAAATTGCCGATAATAAAAACGTTTGTCACTGTGCTTTGAACCAGGCATTCTACCCTTGTGGGGTCAGAACCAACTACCACTGTGCTTGAACAGTATTTTTTTGAAATGCAAACTGGGGTTAAGCATACCCCTACCAGATATGCAACAATACCATTGGGATTTGAACTTGCAACGTCCCAACACAAGGTGGCATACACCTACCAGCCAAGCGGAGCCCCCCGTTGGTACTGTGCTTGAATAGTTGATCCGACAATGATCTTTATGAAAACATGGTTCATATGGGACTCCTAGGACAGTCGGACAAACACAAGAAGCAGGTGGCCGACCTTGCCAGAGGAAAATCGTTTCCTGCCAAACTTTTTAGTGAAAATTTTTATTTTATTTATTATTTATTTTGTTTTTGCACATCTAACCCTTTACATGTTTACTTTAGTAGAAACCAACTCTTAAATTATGCTTTTCCGATGTGTATGTCAGATTTTTTGAGGTTCAATTGTTTGTACAATTAACCGAATTTTCAACCCTCAAAAAAATCATATTTTTATATGATTCAGTGGTTGATTCTTAGTATTTTGATCACGTTGAACACATTAATGGTGACAAATGTGGTCATTGTTAAGGAGAAAGCGGATCCATTTCCAATCCATCAAATGGATCTCAGCTCAGATAAGATCCATCAAATGGATCTCAGCTCATATAATGTCCAACGATGAGAAAGACGTCAATTTAGTGAAGACTCCTACAGCTAATTGGATAGCTACAAGGCTGGATTGTGATGAGAAAATTGAGAAGAGATCAATCCAAGAAGGAAAAGGACGGATCTGGGCAAGGACTCCTATAGATAATGAGATATCATCAAGGTTGGATTGTGATGAAAAAAATGAGAAGAGAATCCAAGAAGGAAAAAAACGCATCTGGGCAAGGACTCCTATAGATAATTAATGAGATATCATCAAGGTTGGATTGTGATGAGAATGATAGGAAGTTAGGTCATATGATCAAGGAGATCATTAAGAAAATTAATCTCAAAAATATACATAATGATTATAAGGGAACCTCTCATCTCTAAAAACATGTAGACACACACACAGAGAGAGAGAGAGGATCAACATTAATACTCATGAAGATCAACAAAATGTTGAACCCATGAACCGAACAAAATAGAAAACAAAACTAAAATATAGAAAAAACAAAAGCTAAAGAAAAAGAAACTACAGACAGCTAGCAACAAACAACAAAGCCAGCTCAACCAGGATCCGCTGGATTAGAAGAAACCACCGTTGAGTGAACGTTGTTCAGATGAAAGGATAGATCTCTAACATGCATACGTAAAATTACATATACGTCAACCAGGATAAAGATCTCTAAGAGAGAGAGAGAGAGACCTCCTTTACTGTGGACATAGACCCTTCTTCCTTGGGTCGAACAACAATCTCGCAATATGTTCGAGGGTGTACATCTGCAAACTCGTGATCTACATTATGTTCATCTTACTTGCATCAACATCGACTAGCATAGCTTTAGAGAACAAATCTAATAATTAATCACTTTCCCTTGCTCCAAGTTTACAATATTTCTTGCTCATGAAACTGTTTAGTACAACTTTTTTTTTATGGGAATCACAGTTTATCCCACTGTTGAAAAGCTACAACTTTATGAGGTTTGTGATACAACAAAAACTCGTCCTAACCAGTAATGTAGTGAACTTGGAAAAGAGGACAAGAAAAATCCTGAATACATCAACTGGAATGTATGAATCAGCTATTACTAAGCTGGATCCTATCGTCACTACAACTTAATCGGATTGCATGCATTTTTTCATATTTGGTTTTAGCTTTTCCCATATGAATTCGAATCTGAATCCAAGTCCGATTAACCAATATCCCAATACTCGGATTTGGTATTGCTACATCCAATCGAATCCGAATAGTTTACATCACTAAACAAGAGGCCCAGTTATTGGGGTGTTCACCTGGGGACGTGTTGTGTGTGGCACATAGTTATTCTCACATCAAGAGTTTGATTCTTGGGGGATGCATTTCCTGTTCCTTAAGGTAAAGCTGAAAATACCGAAGGAAGGCGGGTGGACCTTTATTCAAAAAAAAAAAAAAAGTTTGGTGGACCTAGGGCTGTCAACGGGTCAAGTACCCGACCCATCAGAGTATACCCGAACCCACCCAAATTACAAACTTTAAGGTTTGGATTTGTGTTAGAGTTTTCTCAGGTCACAAAAATGAAAGCCCAAACCTGGACCTGGATAATTTCAGAATTTTTTTTCTGAAACTACGTATAAAATACTTGGATTGGGTCAGAATGTATGTATTTTTTTCTGAAAATACATATAAAATACTCTGTGGCACAAACCCACCTGACATTCGAACCATAGATACCCTTCAGCCAAGATGGTATATCTCCATTCATCTACCAATCATATTGAACAGCATATTAAATGTTGTAGCTGGTGGAGTGATAACGAGATCGTATCGTGAAAATATTGGCTGCATGCCAAGTATCATATTCTCTAGCTAAAACTCCCAAGTGCAAGTTTTATTTCATATCTTATTTTTATCCATTGAAGCATGAAATTTTTATGTACTTGTTTCTAACAAAAAAACAAGACTGAATCCAAGACCCGACAAGTTGTCCCAATCCGAACAAGTCCAAGTATCGAGTCTACTTACCTGAGGAAGCATCAGTCTTGTTTGATAGAGGTTTATAAGATGAGTGGATTAGGTAATGAGCCTTATTACTATCCACCGGTGGTAAGGCATCACAACCTTCCATCACTGCCATCCTCACCATCCATTATAACCAAAATCGCAACATGGGATGCAATGGAAGGTGAGATGCCGTATCACCTGATCCATAAAATGTGAGTTTCTAACATACCCGACCCGCCGGTCATTGCCTGTCTTACATATGCCTGACCTAATCCAACTTGACCCAACCCAGTACTAGTACTAGTCCTACTTACGCCAGACCAAGCCCAACCCCTACCCTCACCCATATCCCAAATGCAAACGAGAGCATATCAGGTCATAAGCTTTAGCACCACCAATCGGTGATCCATAATGGTCATTTAATTTCCACCATCCACTGCAGGAATAAACAGATCGGGTAAGGGCGAGATAATGCTAGATTCATTTTGAACCCAAATTTTTGGGCAAAAGATCTGAATCCTAGTCCAGATCCAAATGAAATATATAGAGTTGAACACAGATCTAAAACGTATATGGTGATACTGGATCCGGTAATATCAGACCGAAATCAAGGGGACATGTAAAAAGAGCAAACAAATAGGGTCAGATCTGAATCTGAACAAAGATCCCATTAAACATATTAGTTTGAATCTGGTATGAATCCAAAAATAATCCGAATATGTAAATCCAAATTAGCATTTCAGAGCTTATTTCAAAAATCCATATCCAGAATGAAGTGTCAGACTCAGATTGAGACTTCCAATCAGATCTGATCCATTTGCACCCCTAGAATCCACGCACCCAACCAATTCATTGCAGCACGGGCAGTTCAGGCAATCCTCTCCTCTCCACAGTTCTTAAAAATTAAAACAAAAAAAGTCATTTTTTTTTAGGACCGTTTTTATTTATACGGGATGCACAACAAACCAAGCCGGCTCGCGCTCAGCTCAGCTCGGCTCGAGGCTCATTTGCAGCCCTAGCGAGCGGAGCTTGTACACTGATTAGAGGCTCAGACGAGCATACGAGCCAAGCTTGAACAACCGGTCAAGCTCGATAACCTTATCGGCTCATGAAAACGGGTCAATTCGGACCCGGCCCTCCTCATGCCACCCCGCCCCACTCGATATGGATATTTCGAACCTGCCCGCCTCGACCCACCCCTTTAACCCTGAAGGGCCTGAACTTAGGGTTTGCATCCTTATGTTCTGTGCCATCTAGGGGGTGGGCATCGGGTCGGCCCACTAATGGATTGGGTCGTTGACCCAGCCAGCCCCGATCAATGGCCCGACCCGTTTATTAATGGGCCGAGTTTTGGCCTGATTCTTAACCGGCCGGGGTTTGAAGAGAAGCCCATGTGCCGATTGGCCTAACGGGTCAATGTGAAAGTTATTTTTTAATAAAATTAATACATTAATTTTTAGAATACAAAAAGTAAATTAAATAAAAATATATAAAATTTAAAATAACACAAAACATTTAAAAGCATATATATTTTCAAAATAAGAGATACAGCTTGAAATGGATTTAACCATATGAATGCAAAATTCACATCCACCCATGCATGTTATTATGATGCCCAAAAATTCTTTAAAATGATAAAACACTATGCACTGATGATAAGATGTTACACAACAACGTGAGAAAGGTAACTACTAATAATTAACAAATAGCGTTACCAAGATAGTTATCCAAGTTATTCTGTCATAGTTAATTTTTAAAAAATTTATATTATTAAAAGAATTAATAAATAACTGTAGCCTATTCAGCCAGCCCGGTAGCCAGCGGGCTAACCCTGACCCGGCCCAACTATATAACGGATTTCAACTTGGTACCTAACGGGTCCGGGCCTAAAATCATGGCCCACACCGCTTGGCCCATCGAGCCGCCCGGCCAGTTGCCCACCCCTAGTGCCATCTTCTCTTTTGTGCCCTCTTCTCGGCCCGACGACTCCCCCTTGCCTCGCCCCGACAGCCGACACCTCTCCCCGGCTACCCCTTGCCTCTTCTCGCCCCCAACGGCCGGCTCCTCCTCACCCAGACAGCCGACGCCTCTCGGATCCCCCTCTCCTGAGTCGCCTCTGGCTCCCCCTCGCCTCGCCCGGACGGCCGACTGCCACATCCTTTACTCCTAAGTTGCCCCCATCTCTCTCTCTCTCTCCCTCTCTTACCTCCCTCCCTCCCTCTTTCTCACTCTAAAAATGAGCGGCGGATTTAGGGTTGGGGTCTCGAGCTCGGTTCCTGCGAGCGTGCGGAAGACCATCCAGAACATCAAAGAGATCGCGGAAAACCATTCCGATGATGATATATACCCAATGCCAAGGAGTGCTCGATGGATCCCAACGAGAGCGCTCAGAAGCTCCTCCTCTTCAAGGTACTTCTCTCACCAACAACGTTTCCTCCGTTTCCCCTTTTGGGGTTGGGGTGTTGTGAATCGGAGCCAGAATCGGGTTTTAGGGCAAGGGTTCGCTGGTTTCTGTGTGAAATTTGAGGTGGGTCGTGTTGGGGATTTGATTTTGATGAGTGTGTTCCCCTTTTGTTTTCCTGTTTATTTAACGAATGCTTTGATGGGTTATTGTTTTTCCGGAATTTAAACGATGTTTCCGGGATTTAACGAATGTTCAGAACGAGCCGAGCCTGGGCCAGCCCGATCATTTGCGCTCAGAACGAGTTTAACGTACCGAGCCGAGCTCGAGCCTAGCCTGAACATTCAGGTATTTGGGCCAAGCTCGGCTCTAGCCCGGCTAGTGTGCATCCCTACGTCACAAATGTAGCGTCAGGATGGATCCGACCCAAGAATCCAACGTTCTAATGGTGGGTGGAAGGCTAACGGCTATATTTCCACAACGGTCAAGAACATGTTTAAACCCCCGGATGTTTTCTCTGCTCCTCTCCCCACAGAGAAAAAACCACTCCCACCATCTTCTCAATACGTTTCTTTCTTTCTGTCTGTCTTTCCTGCATTCAAGATCTCTCTGTTTCTGTATAAAATCTTCATCGGCCATCTATTCTCATATTTCTTCTTCTTATTATTGTTGATCAGAATCTTTGGGATTCTCCTCTTGACGAGTGCTGAAGCATAACGTTCAGCATGTTGCGCTTCACTGAAGCCATTGATACACCAAACCTTCACGTTTTTGACAACGCCGCCTTCTCGGACGACGAGGAAAAGGACGAGAAGGAAGAGATGACCACCACGAGCGTTTCGTGGAGGTCTCCCCGGCCGACCTTCAGAGAATCTATCGATTCTGATTCCGGTAAAGAAAACCAGAGCTCCGACCTCGGTTTAGCACCAGCTGCATATCCCTGCCGGCCCCAGAAATCTCTTAAGCCTCTGCATCCTCACTCTGCTAACACCGTCGTGAAGCAGTTGAAGTCGATTCTGAAAAATGGGGCTTCTTCTCTGGCCAAGAATCTGTCGGAGAGTGACAAGATTTCGGCGGGGATAGAAGAGATTGAGGATGAGATTAGGCGTTTGACGGGAAAATTGTCCGAACTCCTGCTACAACAGGCAGCTGTGGCGGAAGCAGAGGCAAAGGCTGAGGTGAATCCCAAAACTGAGGATGAGGAGAAGAACAGGGGAGGCAAGGAAAAGAAGCCAGAAATAGAGATTCTGGACGGAGATTGCCGCAATCTCCAGACTTCAGTTTGCGCAAAGCAGGAGGCGAAGAGGGGAAGAGTGGTGGCAGCCAAATTCATGACGGGGGTTGTGTCGTTCACGACACAGAAAAAGCAGGTGGAGGTGCCTAACCAGTCGGCCAGATTTAGGCAGGATCGCCGAAAATCTTGTTTCACAAAGTTACCCATCGAAGAGCAGAAGGAAACAAAGAAAGTGTCAAGGAGTTTGAGCCTTAGTCCGCTAAAATCCCCTCCAAGGATGTTCAAAATCACGGGGTTCCCGACTGTTGGATCAAAAATTCCGTCAAGGAGAGCAGATGTTACAACATTAACTCAACCAAGGGCTCTCGTCCCAGAAAATGTAACTGGTAGCAGCCGAAGAGACCACCCTGGAAAAGTCCCTGATCGACCAGCTGGTTTGCAGCAGAGTCGCCGGAAATCATGTTATGTGAAGCTGCCCAAGGAAGAGGAGCAGGAGAGGAAGAAAGGGCCCAGAGGCTCGAGCCTAAGTCCTAAAAGATCCCGGCCATCGGTCTCAAAAACTCCAGGATTCTCGACAGTTGGATCGAAAAAGTCTGTAAAGAGAGATGGGCTAACTAATTTGACACAGCCCAAGGCTCTCTTCCCAGAAAATGTAACCTGTAGCAACCGAAGAGACCACCCCAGAAAAGTCCCAGATCGACAGGTTGGTTTGCAGCAGAGTCGCCGGAAATCATGTTATGTGAAGCTACCCAAGGAAGAGGAGCAGGAGAGGAAGAAAGGGCCAAGAAGCTCTAGCCTAAGTCCTAAAAGATCCCGGCCCTCGGTTTCGAAAACTCCAGGATTCTTGACAGTTGGATCGAAAAAGACTGTAAAGAGAGATGGGGTAACTGATTTGACACAGCCCAAGGCTCTGTTCCAGGAAGAAGAAACCGGCGGAAGAAGAAAATGGATGGCTGGAAATCTGAAAAACTCGAGGGTCGTTGACAGCCGATATGGTAAGATTGCCATTGAGCTGGGAAAAAGTCTTACTACTGGTGGTTCACAGGGAAATATGAAAGGAAAAGGAAAACAGTCCTTGCCGGAGAAGGGGAAGGAAGATGTCGAAAGGATAGGAGGAGAAGCCAAAATGACTCAGGTGAGGAAGTTTCCTGATGGCCAGAATGGAATGCTTTGCAATGGAAAGCCTGCACCCCGGCGGAAGGTCTGGATGCAAATGTCTCCTGTCATGGCTATGGCCAAGATTCTTCCCAATATCAGAACTGTTCCAGCTACACTAGAGAGCCCCCGGGATTCAGGCTGCATCAAGAGAGCTGTAGATTGCATCGGCAAGACATCGTACTTTGAGGGAGATGAGGAATTAGCATCAAGTAGATTGATTGATGTTCTCTCTTTTGAAGAAGAATGAAACAAACAATAACATGAGATGAATGTAACTAGTTCATGTTTTTTATTGTTTTTTCCTTGTCATAGAGTTTTACTATGCTATCATATATACTATTGAAGGGTGCAATAAATGTAGAAATCGAATACTTCAGTAAAAATTTGTTGACTTGCTGTGAAGTAAAATTTGTGCATATTTAGGTTTCAGGAATTGATAAATCATTTACTGATGGTTGTAAATGATAAACCATGTTCAATTAAATTGTGATATTATGTTTTGTAATGATGAGAGTGTAGTGAAGTTTGGTGAGCAAGAAATACCGGTGGATGATTGTTTCAAATATTTGGGATCTATCATTCAAAAGTATGGAGTGGAGATGTAAATCATAGGATAAAGGTTAGGTGGATGAAATGGAAAAGTGCAACTGGAGTGTTGTGCGATCGTAGAATGCCATTGCGGTTGAAGGGAAAGTTTTATAGGACGACTATTAGGCCTGCTTTATTATATGGTACGGAATGTTGGGCTGCCAAGAGACATCATATTCAAAAAATGAGTGTAGCTGAGATGCGTATGCTGAGATGGATGTGTGGAAATACAATAAAAGATAAGATTCGGAACGAGGAGATACGTAAGAAGGTAGGCGTTGCACCCATTGAAAATAAGATGAGAGAGAATCGTTTATGGTGGTTTTGACATATTCGGCGAAGGCCTAATGATGCTCCAGTTAGAAGGATGGAGAAATGGGAAAATATATTAGTTAAAAGAGGTCGGGGTAGGCCTAGGAAGACATGGATGGAGGTGATAGGAAAGGATATGATTGCTTTGAACCTCACCAAGGACATGGCATTGGATAGAAATGATTGGAGGAGAAGGATTCATGTGGAAGACCCATAATGATTTTCTTTTTTGGTTCATATCGCCGACCCCAATTATTTTGGGATGAAGGCGTAGTTGTTGTTGTTGTATGTTCTGTAATGAAGAATAGAACCAATAAAGTGAAACTCTTTGTATTGAAGTTTTGATTGATATGCATCTTCACGCTTTGAGGTTGGTTGCACCAAAGCTTTGATTGATATACATCTTCGTGTTTTGGACAAGGTTTCAAGTGCTGGAACTTTGTGTTCATATGAAAAAGGAAAAGGGGGGAGAATGACAGAAACTTGAACTGCTGGCCTGGATTTTGAGGAGATGGTGACGAGAAGCTCATATGTTTTAGAAATTAAATATTAGCGCTTGAAAACCTTTTTCAATTTCGTCAAAGGCATAGTCCTAAGTTGCTTTTCTTTTTTTGGATGAGTATGTGGTATATCAGACCCCTAACTTACTTTTCTTACCAAATGAGATTTTGATGTTACTAATAAAAAATCTTTATGAAGGAAAAAGGACTTCTGAGGAACAATCTTGTTAAGAAACTTCTAGAATATTTAACTGCTGCAGAAATTTGTGAACATGATAACTCTTTCAAATGATTGTTCACAGGAAACTTTGTTTTAATCATTATCCTGTGAGAAATTGACCTTTTCCTCTCACAATGCTTGTTCTGGAAGGGACAGTAAGATGAGAAATCAATTGTGTGTGGACTCATTTTTTTTTTTCTGAGCGTTATTTTACTCTCTTAAGCCCTTCAAGTGGCATTTCTTAAAAGTGATCTCATCCACTCAGAAATAAAGCTCAAATGTTTGAACAAAGTGATTGACACGTTATCAGTGTGAATTGTTTTGATTCTGTCCCTCGTTTTATTTATAGATCAGTCATTTGTTAATGTGAAGTGTTTTGATTCTGTACATTTTCTTTTTAGATCTGTCATCCCAATTCTCTTCCCATATGCAAATCCTTGTGGAAGACCCAGAATGATTTTCTTTTTTGGTTCATATCGCCGACCCCAATTGTTTTGGGATGAAGGCGTAGTTGTTGTTGTTGTTGTTGTTGCTCTCTGGCTCTGTTCTTTGCTGATCTAACTTGCTTATGAGCCGTATCTGCTTGAAGATGACTGTTTTAGTGCCTTTGCAAGTGATTGTATTTGATGTTGGCTTTAATTCCCAAATTACCAAATTTTGTCAAGGTGCGTCACTGTACTTCAATTTTCCACAAGGATTTGCATATTGGAAGAGAATTGGGATGAAGAGAAGTTCATTTACGTTTGACATAAGCTCAAAATGGCACAACTCAAAACAGAATATACGTCACACATTTACTGCAATCTAATCAACTACAAATGCAAATGAGGACAAGAAGCAAATGGGAAGCGATTAAGCAAACACCGTCTTGTCTCTTTTCGAGCTTGGGATTTTGACTAAATCCAATATGAATCATTTTTTAAGAAACCAATGCCTTCAAAGTGTTCTAGTGCAGCATGACTCACATTCAATCAGTGTGATAATAACTCAAACAGGTTGTTAAATCATCCATTCCCCATCTTATGCAAAATCCTCGCATAACCTCTCTCCTGCAACTGTCTTGAGTTTTAATTAAAGAATGCATTTCAGTATTTTGAGGATGGCCACAATTTGAAAGACAAACTTCAGATGCCATGAGTTGAAGTTTTATTAGGCAAATACAAGGGGTTTTGAACTCTGCAGGCTAAGTAATAAAGAATAAAATGATATGTTAAAGTTTATATGCAAACACCACTGAATGGATAAAGAAGAAAATGACATGTTAAAGTTTATATGTAAATGCCACTGAATGGACATGGTTTCAGCAGTAAGGTGGGATAGTTCATGACAACAAAACACTTTTAACTTAACCTATTTTAGCTATATTTCCAAATTTCACTTTGAATAATTTCATGAAAAATGATCCAAAATTGAATTGAAATGCCTGCCAGTAAACATTATTTCATATTAGTGGGGAATAGATAAGATTACATAGTAGGCGTAACCAGTGTGACAAATATCGCGAGATTTATGAAAATCTCGTGATAATATTGCGAGAAATTGCCTAAAAGTTTAAAACAGCAATTTCTCGTGAGATTTTCAAAATATTGCGAGATTTATAAAAAAACACAAATACCGCGATTTAAACACGATATTTACGTTTTAAAGGGCTATTCATTGCGAAAAAAATCTTATATTTTTATTTTTAAATATTTTTTATTAATATTTTCTTATAAAAAATACTTTCTATATTTTTTAATTAATTTTTTATTGCCGAGATTTTTCCAAAAAATGCGAGATTTATGGAATTTTTTTAATTTCTCTCGAGTTTTTGAAAAACGAGAAATTGCTGGTAAAAACTTGTCACTATGGGCGTAACATTAAACTCTGTTTTTTCAGGCTGCAGAATTAAGGATCCACAGATTACAATGATGCTGTTCTATAAATCTGAAGATTTAAACCATTATTCTGCAGCAACGAACTATTGTTAAAGCAATTAATTTAAAGTTAAGTAGCAAACATTTGCCAGTACTAAACTAAGTGCAGTTGAAGAGTTATGGGAAGCAATTGATAAAATTATGTATAAAAATTATGTGAGCTAATTTTGTTGTTGATGCCATAATATACTCGACAACATTGGTGTTCACAATAAGGGCAATTGATTCCAGATGTGCTGGTGTTTGACATTAATCTGACTGTTAGCTTCTAAGAAAAACAAAAACAAAAATGTAATGAATATAATTCATTGGCATGACCACAATCAGCTATTCCAAATAGGAATTTCGTTGAACACAACTTGCACACGTGTGTGTGTGTGTGTGTGCATGACTTTTTAAGATATCTAGATGTTTTCAGACACTAAAGAGATGCTGCAGAAATCCAAGAGCCCAACAGGAAATAGCAGCATCCTTCTGGTTCAAGAAAATTAGCTTCTTTGCATGCTGTCAAAGTGAAGTTCTGTCTTTTGGCAAGAATTTGACTATGATTTTTAGCATGAATTTCATAAATCCACAACAAAAGAGACAATGAATGCAGGAGTTCATGGAAGAAGGAGGTTCTGCAATTTTCTTCTGCCACATGCAAGTGTTGTAGATTTTTACAACTGAAACATGCCAGCCCCACAATGTTTGCTTGATTTGGTCCCCATTTGCAGTTTTTGCATCAATATTGGTCATGAGAACAGTTATTTGTCTTAGTTCATACTTTGCAAATATCTTGATCAATCTCCATGTATGACTAAGAAGTAGGCAATTTGACATTTAATTGTTTTGGACAGGTAGCTTCAACCAAGCATATGGCTGAAACTTGAAAAATTAGCGTGGTGGCTCTTTTGATTCCATATGTAAGTTTTATAGCTGTTTCTTGAAAGAAATCCTTTTCTGTTGGTTTGAAATTGTTTTTGTGCCATTGGCAGCATGACAGTGGGGATTTGAATTTTGTATTCTCTTCTTGTTTGCCTATCACTATTTTTATGGCAGGATAGACTTCCACAAGACTTACATTTAGACCTTGTTCTGGAGTTTGACATTAAATTTGCTCATTTTCAGTAGGTAAAGGCCAAGTGAATGCAGTGAACACTAGCGTTAATCTAATAGTACAAAATCACAGCTTTTTGAGACTTAAAAAACAAAATGTGTTTATTGGTGTTTGATACTACCATAACATAAACAAGCTCTATTACTAAATGAATTTACCTTTTGATATTTAATTTCTTGAAAGAGCATTAATTTGGGTCCACATTACTTTTTCTTGGGATTTTACACAATAAATGAGTGTTCTTTTTCAAAAACAAGTAATTAATTTATTGGGTTTTAGTATCATGAAGAAACATTAATACAGATTACCGAATCATGTATTATTATTATTATTCCTGTTGTTGTTGTAATTATGAATATTTCATCATAATTCCAAGTGATGTGTTCAAAGTTTTATGAAGCCACATGATTCAATTCTTAATCGACCAACACCAATTGCGAGAGGAGCCCAACCTTTTTGCCTTAATTCCAAATATGAGCCTCACATTTCTGACATTCCAAATATGGGCTTTTGTTTTGCTGAAAACTGTCAAATAAGGGCTTGCATTTATTACTCCTTTAACTTAAGTTAAAACACAAGCCAAATTACAACAATGACCTTCATCATTAAGAGTTCAAACTATTTACTTTTCCTTTTTAACAGGGATAAATGAGTACTTTTCAATTTTCAATGGATAACACAAGAAACCAAAAAGGAATTACATTTTCCAAGACGATAGATATTGACTCGAGGTCCTTATATGACTGTTTTCAAGAGAAGTTTAGCCCATGTTTGGAATTTTAGAAACATGAGGCCTGTATTTGGAATTAAGGGCAATGGTTGGGCCCTAAATGAAATTTTTCCTTTTTTTTTTCCTTTGTGATAAACAAGCTGGGGTTAACCAGAATACCAAGTGAACAACACTACAAGGATTGCATCATCAAAACATCATCAGGTTTATCTTTCCACTTGAACCAACCCCCAAGGAGCCCAGCTAGCTAAGTTTCAAGCAACACAACATAATTATTCATATTCAGGTATCTAATGCAAAGCAAAAGAAGCAATCCATAGAAAGATTTGGTGCATTCTAGAAACATGCAATCAGTCAGCCAGTCGAGAATATCCTACTTATAAATAAGCGGTAAGATAAGTGGTTTCTGATCTATGAAAGCCTCCTGGCCATGTTGAAATATCACGAACTGCATAGCCTCTATATATATATATATATATATATATATATATATATATATATATATATATATATATATATATATATATATATATATATATATATATATATATATATATATATATATATATATATATATATATATATATATATATATATATAGTAATGCGCTGGTGGTGCCCCTTTTCTTGTTCTGCCCCATTATGCCCCTTCAAAAATAATATTTTTTTACTATTTTTCTCACATCTAACGCCATAGATGTGATCTATAGGTTTTGTTTAGTCGCTTTTGGATAACCGGAATCTGACTTTGTATACAGGGTTTCTCGGTGATTCAAAATTAATGGCTATAAAAATCACATTTTTAGTAAAAAAAAACAAGATCCAAGTCGATTCTCACTAAATTGAGCATGCTAAACACATCTAACAGTTCAGATCTATCATAAAACACTTCAAACCAGAAGGCCTATTGGGGCAGAATATGTTCAGTTCTCTCTCTATATATCAACATTCTGGTCAGGGTGGGCACCCATATGTGTCTCCGGTGCTCTGGAAGCACCCATATACAGCCACCTAGTCAAAACTAGGGGTGCCTGCTACATCTTTTCAATCAAACCTCAAAAATGTTTTCAGTCAGTTTTTTATGTAAGATAATCTGTTGATCTTTGAATATATTAAAAAGTTTACATGCACACTACACTTAGATGATCCAAAACTTGTTTTCTACTAAAAAAATTGTAAAAGATGTATGTAGATCGTATCTTTTAGGGTTTTACGTTTACAATATTTTTGCCCAAATACCTTTATATAATTGCTTGAATTTCACGATCTTGAACAACCAATTATGGGTTTTGCATTCATAAGGTCTCCAAATATTTGCTAACTTAGCAGGTAAGAAACCCCTTAGTTGTAACTCATAGGAGGATATCGTTTTGATAAAATTTGACCCATGATGTTCAAAATAGTAGGAATCGATCCTTGGATGATATTTATTCCATAAGAAAATGTAATCTTTTTTTTAAATTGAAATTCAGTATATTATTGGCTGTTGATTTTTCAACTCTTAATCAGTCATGTACACATCAGAAAAGCATGATTCAAGGGCCAGATTTTAGTAAACCAAATATGTCAATCATATCTCGAGGGTGCAAAAAAACAAAAAAATACAGTTTTTCACTTCCTTGCCTACAAGGGTAGGCAGCAACAGTCCCCCATCAACCACATCACAGGTGACGTATTAAAGGCACCAAGTGGGTTCGGGTCCATAACTCGAAGCCAGTTGGCCCACATTAAAAAATATTACCAAATGACTTTGTCCCAACCCCAACTGAGCCTATTGGGGCTTTAGGCCGAGTTGGTAAAGTCCCATTAACTCAAACCTAACTCAACCCAGCAGTGCTCTGCTGGTCAACCTTTTGTCAAATTGATCACATCACCTCTAGGTGGGTCGTTTTAAGGCATTCAAGTTAAAGAATATCACGCATTCAATACTCACCTCTTACTTTAAGGTTGCAGCATGAAGGCTTATTGGTGGGCAAGGACCTAATTTCCCTACACCTTTCATTTAGCAATTGCTTCTCCACAAAACAGCTCCTATCATAGAATATAGGTGCCTAAAAAACACAAACCAAGCAACAAACATAAAATATCTTGGTTAGGTTTTTGGTCAATATAATTTTATATTATAAAATCAAATAAATAGGTTTTTGTCAAAAAAAAAATGAAATGACAAATTGGGGAGAAGTGCTCAGAACCAATAAAACAAGAAATCACATAGAGATGGTTGTCCTTGTACCACTAGAAAGGTTTAGTGATGTCTGCAATGGTTTGGTAGGTACTAACGATCAATTGGATATTGAAGGGAACTGTTGCATAACATATAGGGAAAATTATAATATTAGATAGGATGCTTGCATTTTTCATGTTTCAAGTAGTGACCGTAAGTATGGCAGCTAGAGCCAGTGTGGCTAGGTTTCTGAGCCTGAAGGTGGTTTCTCCGTGTAACTCAGCCTGAAGGGGGTTGGAGTAGTGGGGTTTGGCGAAGGCCGATAAACAGCGGCCGAGGTTTGAATATTGTGGGTGTCATATCCTCTTGCATAAGCCGAAGCCCAGTATAGGCCCCGAGGGCGAGAGTCCTAGCCTCAGAGTGTCTCTGGTTCTAGACATGGATTTTGCAGGTTATAAAGAAAAAAAAATAGTGATGACCTAATTTTGACTATTATTTAGGAAGGCCACCTTAAACTTAATTTGAATACAAAACCATATCTCAATGTGAAAGTATGTATTTGGTGAGATCATGTTTGGGATCAAATGAAACATGACCTTGATCATGAAGTCCAGCATATAATGTTTGAGAACTCCCAATGTCCAAACATGTTATGAGCAACTTCCAATGTCTAAGTACAGAATTGGTGTCATTGATGGAGAAGAGTTCATGGCACAATGAATATCTTGTAGTTGTCTTTATAGGTTGAAAACTTTAAAGGGGAAAATTCGATGAAATGTTCATTGGAACCGTGCTCTCTCTCTCTCAATTGGCCAGTAAATGCATGTTGTGTAGGTCGCAAAAGGAATTCACGGAGCACCTCTTTTGGTACTGCCCCATCACGCGAAATGTTTCAGGCTACGTGGACGGTTCCTGAGGTGCAAGTCAGAAATGACTCCATTTTTAGAGATCTCATTCGAAGTCTCCTATAAATAAGGCATAGCAAAAAATGAAGATTCATCTGGAGAACATGATTATTTATCTTGTGGTGGGTGATTTGGACTACACGAAACGACGTGATTTATAGGAGTGGGTGTTTAGTCTTGACGATGCTGGTGCACCAAATCAACTATGATGTCCTTGCTGCCATTCGCATTCGATGGAAAAGTAGAGGGCTGCATGGTTTGCTGGATGAGATTGTTTAAGCTTAACTCCTGTTTTTGTTTTTTTTATGTTTTGTTTCTCCATTTGGTCCAGGGGTCTTCTATTTTGGCAATGTTATTGGGACTCTCTCTCTCTCTCTCATTGTCCCATTTTTTTTTTATTGCTGTCAAGCTTTTTGCAGTCGCTCCACTTACACACCATCTCCCTTCAATCAGAAACAGAACATATCTTCAATGTGGCACCGAATCAACCCAACCAAAGCCTGCTCCATGGTTGGGCTTGGCTGCACTTCAGCAAAAAAAACATGATAAATTCAAAAATTTGCATACTACAACGGTTAATTTCCAAATTCAGGAACAAGTGGGGGGCATCCAAACATCCCCCGAAGGTAAAGCTCAGTTAAGGAACAATATCAACCCATCCAACTATGAAGACAAACAAGATTAGTTGGGAAATTGCATGCTACCGCAGATAGCAATTTCCCAATTTATCTCAATATTTATGAGTGTGGGTACATCTAAACAACCCTTACAAATCCCACTAGCCATGAAATTATGCCGTCATACACCCGTTTATCCAGAACAGCAAGAAACTGCATCAAAATAAATTCCTAACTAATCTTGCTTTTTAGGATCAAGTGATCACATTAGAAGCAGTCTTTAAGAGCCCACCGGTTAAACGAACCATGTCAAACCAAACAGTTACAACACAAACTTATCAAACAAACCGGGATAATAAGTCAAGATGTGCAACACGATTTTCTCAATGCAAGTTATCCTCCTTTTTCAGGATAAACGAAGTGACTGCACAACATTAACAACTATACACCTCACCGCGAAACCCTAGCTCACAACTGGGCCCATGCCGTTCTCCATGGGACCCACCTACAAACCAGTCAGAGCAGCCCTTTGGGCCCACAAAAGTGCAGCCCACAGGTGGGGTGTTGGGGTTGGGGAATCGATTAATGGCGTGGCGTGGACATGTGATGCACCCAAACAAAGCATTGCATGGCATGCACATGAAAGGCTCATGTGCAGGCAGAGACAGCCCCACGGTGACGGTGGTCACCCCCACTTACCCTTTCGTGCTGTGCTGCATGCAACCCCGAAAGGACGTTCCTCTCTCTCTCTCTCTTTTGTCCTCTTCCCACACCACCCTACTCCATGTGCTTCTCTCTCACTCAAACTAACTAAACTAAAACTAGTTGAGCACAAGGTGAGCCGGAAGCGCGTGAATTGTTTTCAAATTTATAAGAGGGATGTGAAGAATCAATTTAAAAGCAAAATAAGAAAAAAAAAAACAGTGATATGAGTCAAGTGGAAAGCAAAATACTAATAAAAAGAGAAGCAAATAAAATGACTATTTTAGAATTTTGTGTTTTTATAGTGTAAAAATTTAACTTTTCTCAAAATGTAAAAATGATGGGCTTCAATTTAAAGAAAATATATTAGAAGTGAATAGGAAGAGTGAAAAGAATCACATGAAAAACATGAAAAGAAATGTGAGAGAATCGGATAGAGAAACATGAAAGAAACATATGGGAAGCATAGGAGAATAAGATTCCTATCTAGTTTCAAAAGCAAGAAGTTTTGCGACTCAAAAATGAGTTTTCAAAAAGAGTGTTTTTCACCTATCTATGAAGGTTTTAGGCAACTCTGGTTAGGCCTCTATTTTTATAATGCCCATTATCCAGTGACCAAATTTATCTCACTTTTTCACACTGTGGTTGCTGGAATCCTGCAATTCTGGAGTCCAGCCCTTTTCCGGTTTGGATCTCAAAAGATCCCAAGAAAAGAGGCAAAAAATTAAACAACAAAGCTAGGGGAAAAGTAAGCTTTTTGTATTGATTGTTAAATGTAGACATATAATGCTTCTCCAAAAAAGGAAAATGTAGACATATAATGCTTCTCCAAAAAAGGAAAATGTAGACATATGATGCTCTATTTACCTCGTCTGTCGTCAAGAACAAAAATTGAGAAATGGCGTATACTTGCTTTCATCATTGTTATTGTTCAAGCAAGCTTTTGAGATTTTGATTGATGACACAAATTTTGGATTCCAACTAATGTTTAGCAGAATCGAATCTGATCGCCCCAAATTGATTCTCTTCAGGGCTTAATCGATCGCCTCATACTTAAAATTCAGGCAGATTCAATCCTGAATTAGTGAAATCAGACTGAATCGGGGTTCTATAAAAAAACTAAGGGCATGTTTAGATGTAAGAAAAATTCTCACAGGAAAAAGAAAGCTGTTAACCACAGAGATCTGAAAATGGTAGTGGGTGAAAGGAAGATGAAGACAGAGGAAGCTCTTATTGTGACAGTCTAGGGGATGAAATGTGTTGTGGGTGAATGGTTGCTAGAATGGTTGAAATTATACTTTAAAAAAAAAAACTTTGTAATGGATTGTCATTTTTTCTTTTCTATTTACATTTTTCTTACCATTTTCTTCCTTTCAAACGTGCTCTAAAAAAATGTTAAAAACAGATGGTTTATAACAGAGGGTAGGGTACAATTGAGTGTATAGGTGGCAGGATGGCATTGGTGGATTGATTTCTATGTTCATAACAAGAGCACGGCGTTACAGCCATTACGTGGGTAGGTTATATAGATATTGAATGAGATCACAAATCCTAACAACACAAAATCCAGAAATGAAAAAAATAAGGACAAACTATTTACAAGATCATGATTTCCAAATGCCGCCTAAGATCCTTCGGAATTTTTTACCGGAGATCCTCCGCAAAATCCGCCTCGCCTCCGGGACGTCGCTCTCTGCCAGCCGCTCGACCGCCTGAACCAAGCCGGACGCCGAGATCTTCTTCCGGCCTGCCGGAGAATTTGATATCCAAACGAGAACGTGGAGCAGGAACTGCCTGACCTGAGTGTCTTGGTCCGTGTCGAGCGTTCGGAGGACGCGAACGATGTTGTGATTTTCCTGAACAAAACGTTTCCTGTTCTTGGGGACAGCAAGGAGTTCCGAAATGGCCTCGGCAGCCAAGACTCTTACTACAATAGACTTCGCCTCGAGAAGCTTGAGCAGTTCCGGCATGATTCCGGCATCTCCGGCGACCTTCTTCGCCTCGTCGGAGAGCTTAACGAGCTCTCGCACGGCCCGTACCGCCGGCTCCTGCGCCGAGAACTCTCCTCTCCTCAAGGTCGCCAGAATCTGACAGAGGAAACCGGACTGAAGGGCAATCTTCATCGTGTTCGGCGAGGTTACGAAGTTTCCGATCGCTCGCAACGCGAATTCCCGGCATTCCAGCGACTGCGATCCCAGGATGGACACGAGCAACGGAATCCCGCCCTCTTTTACAATCGAATTCCTTGTGATGCCGTCGCCAGACGACATGATTCGAAGGCAATCAGCCGCACACGCCTGCGCCTCCTCGTCGCCGGACTTGAGAAGACTGAGCGTGACTGAAACTACGCCTTCCTCCGCCATGAATTGCCTGATCTCCTCCACTCCGGCGAGGTTCCTCAGGATCCCGGCGGCCTCGCGCAGGAGCGCACCCTCCTCCGCCCGGCAAATCGCTAACGATGCCGTGACGCCGCCCTGAGAAGAGACAGACCACGCGTTCTCGTTGTTCGCCGTGAGCCGGTTGAGCAGCGCCGCCGCGGCCTCCCTCCCCGACCGCCGGCCTGTTTCCATCATCCTGATGGCCGGGAAGACGACTCCAGCGGAAACGAGCTCCGCCTTGTGCTCCTCGTGTCCGGCGATCGCAGAGAGGATTCCGGCCGATCTCTCGCCTATCTCTCCGTCGTCGGACTCCAAAATATTCACCAATTGAGCTACATCCCCTGTCTCGACGACGATTCTCTGGTACTTGTCGTCCTCGCGGACGATCTCCTCGAGAGTGCGGAGGGCATCCACCTTCATTGCTCTGTTTCCGATCTGAACGCGAGTGAAGAGGTCGCGGACGAAGAAGCGCATGTCCTCCCTGGGAGACCCGGTGGGCGGGCGAGAGACGACGATCGCGAGCGCTTGCGACGCGAGGGCACCCTCCCGGTAGACGCCGTCTAAGCGCTGGATGTGCTCGTCGAGGCGGCACGAGAGCGCGTCGAGGTCGCTCTGCATCAGCAGCTTCCCGCTGTACGAGAGCTCCGTGCAGCTCCGCGCGAGCGCTGCGCAGTCTCTCAGCGTCGGGAGGATCTCCGGCGCCGCCACGTCCGAGAGCTCGCCGCCGCCGCCGCCGCAGGAGGCCGAGGCGGAGTCGAGTAGGAGGAGGGCGTTGGAGAGGTTGGAGCGGAGCCTGTCGAGCTTGGCGCGGATGGACTGCCACTTCGCGGTGAAAGCTCTGGTTGTGTGAGTGAGGGCAGTCACGGCGGAGATTAGGTCCACTGCTCGCAGGAGATCGCTCGCAGGATGCCGGAATTCTCCCTTCTTCTCGTCCTCCGATCGCTCTCGCTCGCTTCCCTGCTTCCTCATTTCTGGTTTCATTACTCCATCTAAGAGAGAGAGACACCAGAGGGTTTCATTTACGCCGAGAATTCGGCCGGAGATAACCAGATTTCCTTCGTTGTCTTCTGGATATGAGAGAGAGAGAGAGGTGAATCTGGTGGGGGGGAGTGGTGGCTGGAGGATAAAATAGGAGAGTAACGGGATTTCTGAAGAGGGGAGTCTGGATCGAGTGCAGTCATACGGCACAAAAATTGTGCATTAAGGACATGGTTGCCCTCCATCAGGCCTTGGGCCCCACAACTGACAGGACTGCCCTCAAGATTAAAGGTCATCAGGTGCTTAACGCACAAATATTTGTGCAATCATATTGCATCTGATCTTTTAGCGAAGAGGGGTGAGTGACGGTTGTGTTCATTCGTTTTGCAATTAATTACGAACATGTTCCTCATCGGATGCGGGGTCTTTTTTTGCTTGTCGTGGAAGAGAAGCAATGGAGTGTCAAGGGTAGTTTTATAATTTTCTACTGCGAACTTACTCTAACATTGAGAGTTCTTGTTGGACTACATGGATCGGGTCGGGTGTGTAAGCACGGTAGAAATATGGAGACCCGACAAAACTTGTCGCATGATACTCACGAACACCACTGAGATTTTTTAAAAATACGTGACATTAGTGCAAGATATTCACAAGCCCCTGAAAATTTTGATAATATCGCAAGAATAATTTTTTCATATTCTTACATATTTTCAATATATCACAATATTTTCTCAAGATTCATATATTTTTATTTTTATTAGTAAAGTACTGAGATTTTCCCAATATTTTTTAAAGAATCGAAAAAAAAAATAAAATTATCGCAAGATTCCCCCGAGAGTTATGGATCCGGGTCCATGCTCTCTCTCTCTCTCTCTCTCTCTCTCTCATGACTGTGCATCCAAGTACAAGAGTAGGGCTGTCACTACTGAACCAAGTTTAACCCGAATCCGTGGAACTTGGATTTGCTTCGGTTACTAACATGGACCTGTTTTTAGTATTTCTAGACCCGATGCAGGTGAAACTTGAAGTCTTGAGACAAAAAAATTGAGGGAAAAATAGCCTAATTGAGACTGCCTCCGTGGTGATGGTCCCAAGTGGCTATGCAACAAATATCAGGAATATCATGATTTTTATTGTGATATTTTCAGAAGCGAAAATACTATTTAAAAAATATGATTCAATTCATTTCCTATTTTTATATTTTTCAATATATCTCAAGATTTTTGTCTCTGTTTTCGACAACGAGATTTGTGTTTTTATTTTTTATTTTTGTATAATTAGATAAAGACCGTCACACTCATCAGTACAAAACCTCAAGTTCTTCTTATCTACTATACTATAGGAAGTATACCCAGCTTCAACCTCATAGCAAAAGGACACGCACCCATGTGTTTTGAACTCGTGACGTCCTGTCAATTTGGTGACATGTTTGTGACATTAGATGAAACTTTATCCAAAACCTGTCCAATGTGGGGTACTAAATATTTTTGGTATCCCCTTGTCTTATACACCATTTATGGGTATCTTAAAGTGAATACCTTCAACATGGAAGTGATGTTGGAGTAGGCCATTCAAGAATGGGGCACATCCAATATAATGAATGTAAGACAAATCCATGGCCCATTCGGAACACATCTTAATGAGTGACCTTATTCTTTAAAGTAGTCATGATGAGAAAAGGATGCCAAATGTTTGGGGGCAAGTATAGTCTTTTTCTTTTTTCTTTTGACAGAGAAAGCTGGGGTTAGGCAGACCCTTACCAGTTATACAACCAATCCACAGGGATTCGAACTCGCAACGCCCCAACACAAAGTAACATGCACTAACTGCTCTTACCAAATAAGTGGAGCCCCCTGTCGGTAAGGATAAGTATACTCTTGCTAAGCTCTTAAGGGATCCACCTATCTGGTTAGGTGGGTGGGCTTAAGGCATTCCAATAGAAGGATGTTGTGAGTTCGATAACCAAAGTGTGCATCCTTTGTTATAAGGTTAAAGCAATTAGGAAACTATTCTTGGTAGGCAAGGAAGAGAAGGCCTTGAGTAACCTAAGGACCTGAACAAGTAAATTGACAAGCCCATGAAATTCATAATGTACACAAGAAACGAAAATCTTCAACCACTACAATCTCTTCAAGAATAGGAAATTAATAGATCATGATTTATTTAACTTCATAACCAATTGGAAAAGCAAGAAGTAGATGCAGGACCCACATTGTCAGGTTTCACTATAACCCACCAACCACACCAAGATGAGCATAATAGAATCTAGTTTTGAATTTTGATTATGTGAAACTAGAAACTTCCTAACTTTTCTTTATTTTCTTTTTATTTCAAGGGAATTAGCATGGGAATTTCTTATGTGGTATCAAATGGTCATTAGAGAGTTGGCATTAGAATACAGTCATGTTAACTTTTTTGGGGATTTATAACTCAAATAAACTGCACCCGTCACCAAGACCTGGTCGTGCTGGCTCAGCCTGACATACAGTCATCGTGCCGGCAACATAGAACTTCGAGGTTAGGACCCCTCCCCCCGAAGCCTATGCTACGAGTTGGCTTGTGAAAAGGGACGACTACCATGAAAATTGAACCTTAACTGCCCGTCTAGCAGCCAAGGCCCTGCCCCACTTCATCACCCCCCGTTAGGGCATACACTCATGTTACCTACTGGTAATGTATCAATTTTTTTTTTGAAAGAAAGAAGAGTAAATGTATCATTTTTAACCATTTGAGCATGTGGTCTGCATGCAAGTAGTAATTATTGAGTACAAATGGAAGTTTTACATTCCCATGATATTTTAAAATGTAGAAGAATCCAAAATCCGTTTCAAAAGATCATTTATGCAACCAGTTTTCCTACGAAAGGCTACAACCCAAACATATGATGAGCATTAACCAAATCATTAGAGACATGATCACAAAAATAAATAAATAAATAATTTGAACATTTTGATATGAAAGCACTAAGTATTCAACCTTTATTTGGTCATCTCCCTACTAATCATTGTGTTACATGGAAAGGCCAAGATGTACTTAGAAGACAAGACTAGCAATCTCATGCCAAATTATTAGCAAGTCTTTACAACCAAGAATTCAATTAAACTCCCTTTAAATAAACACAATAGTGTTAGCAATGCCTATAAAATGCTATAAATTGAATACTCAATATAGTCCCTAGTTCCTACATTTTTATGTCTTATCTGAAGTACTCATCATAATTGCATGAGAAGGGGCTGAATGAACATAGAATAAAAACAAGTTGAACAAGGCTCCTCATTGTCTAGGCATGAGACATGAGTCTCCCAAAAGGACATGGTTCAGCCCGGGTGCCTGAACAAGGCAAGCACAAGTCCTCTTTGATGGGTCCCTAATATTCTAAGATTACATTCTGTCACTGCCAATGCATAATTGGAGTGTACACCAACTAGAAATTTTGACTATCCTGTTGGTACAGCTCTTTTGTGTATACCGTTCGTATCTTGTTTTCTTTTTTGGGATTTTTTTTTTAAAAAACGCACCTAAACTTTGAGCAATAATAAAAAACATACCCAAGATTTAGATGTCATTAAAAACACATCTAAACTTTTTCATGATTAACTAAAAAAGTAATTTCCAAAATTTATGTGTTTTTTTTATTATTGCCATACTTTAGGTGTCTTTTTTAAAATGTTTTAGAAAAAAAATATTGTTTTAAGAGTAAATCAGTAACTTTATCCAATTACTCCACTTTAATAAATAACAACTAAAGTTAAATTGAAGGAAATGTGTTTTCAATTATCAGAGAAGAAATTTAGATGTTACAATATAAAAAATTTAGGTGTGCTTTTGATTATCGCCAAGACTTTAGGTATGTTTTATGTTTTTTTCTAAATCATTATTCATATGTTCAAATTTGTGGGGTGCATGAGTTATGAAGTTGCCATTTGGGACTAATATATATATATATATATATATATATATATATATATATATATATATATATATATATATATATATATATATAGAGAGAGAGAGAGAGAGGTAGTTGTGCAACCCTTTGGTGCGCAGTTGTGCAATTGTGCTAGCCGTCCATCACGGGCCTTGATGGACCAGCGCAAAAAGTAATAAAAATATTTTTAGCTGCAGTTTTTTAACAGGCTCAAGCAGAAATTAGGACCTTTAGCAACAGTTTTTTGACCTAGCTGCGGTCAAAAAATACCTCTAATAGCATGTTTTTCTTCTTTTTTTGCTGTCCATCACGCCCTATGATGCACGGCCAGCGCAATTGCGCAAGGGTTGATCAGAGCTCTCTCTCTCTCTCTCTCTCTCTCTCTCTCTATATATATATATATATATATATATATATATATATATAATCTTACTGCTTCCTAAAGATGAATTTGGGGCAGAAGGAGGCGAAGATTCTCTTCTTAGGGTTGGACAACGCTGGGAAGAGGTTAGGGTTTCGATTCCTCTTCGTTTCTTTCTCAAATTTTGTTTTTATTGTTGCTGTTTTGTTGTTGTTTCGGTTTTGTTTTCTCCGATCATCTCTATGGGTGGAGTCGATCTGTGCTATGTCGTTCCTCTTTTCTGTTTTGAATTGTATTGTTGTTTCTATGATTGATCTGCTCTCTCTCTCTCTCTCTCTCTCTCTCTCTCTCTCTCTCTCTCTCTCTCTCTCTCTCTCTCTCTAGGCCATTGAAACAGTGGTCTCAAGAGTGAGCGAGATCATGTTTCCTGGCTTGGCTAATCTTACACAATCGGGTGCAAACTGACAACTTCCTCAAATCCATCGGTTTTCATCTGCCGAGTAAATGTGTGTTGTGTGAGGCGGCTGAAGAATCTGCCTTTCACCTTTTTTGGGAGTGCTCTGTTTTTCAAAACATCTTTAAGGTGACTTGGAAGAAGCCGGGGGTCAGCGTGCGTCAGGAATCGTTCGCCAATGATTTGTTGTGGGGTCCTCAACCAGTTCGTCATTGCAACAAATGGCGTATTATTTGGCGAACTTGGCTTCTCTCGTCATGGTGGGTAGTATGGATGACTCGAAACAATGCTATTTTTTGGCATATTCCGGCAGTGTTCAACAAAATGGTGAACCTTATTTTGGCGGACGTATACGCCATTCTCCGCATCAACATCCCTGATCTGCAACATCATCTGCCTCCAGGGACCATTCATGATCCTGGGTGATGCTCGTCGCCTAACTGTATTTGCTTCTTGTTTCTTTCTTCCTTTTCTCCTTGCATCTCTTCTTTTCTTTTTTTCCTTTTTTGGGGCTCCTTGGCATGTCTTGGGCCCGTGTTTGGTTTCCCGGTAGGTTCAATGTTGGTTGAACCTATTTTCATTTCGTAATGTTGATGATTATAGTTCGGCTCAAGAGTGAGCGAGTGTGAGAGAGAAAGGAGCGTCTCTTTTCTCTTTTCTTCGTTTGCTCTCTCTCTCTCTCTCTCTCTCTCTCTCTCTCTCTCTCTCTCACATCTCTCTCTCACCCTCCTCACGTGCTCTCTCTCTCTCGTCCTCTTCGGCTCGCCGAAGGAGGCCCCGATGCAGGCCTTCGACGTCCCCCTTCTCCGGCCTCACCTTAGGATGTCCCCGACCCTGAGCCCCCGTGTCTCCCTAAACCACACCGGCCCCGACACACTCACCTGAGCCCCGACCCTCCCTCGCCTGAGGCACGCCGGCGCCCCCCTTAACTCCTAGCTTTCCCCTGACGCCTCCTACCTCTCTGTTTCCCTCCTCCCCCCTCGTCACCTTCTTCCTCTCATTGGCACACTTGTCCCCAACACTGTCTCTCTCCCTCGCCGAAGGCACGATGCCCCTCGTCGAAGGCACGGATCCCCCTGATGCCCCGTTTCTCTCTCCCTAACTCTTTCCCTAAACCACGCCGGCTCACCCGATCATTGTCTCCCTCTTCCCCTCGCCAAAGCAGAGCCACCATCCCTCGACCTCCTCTACAGCTACGCCCCGCCATCGCCCGACCTTAGGGTTACCCTCTGCAGCGTCGTCCCTCACTGCATCCGAGCCACCATCACCGAACCTCTGCAGTGTCTTCCCTCTCTGCATCAGAGCCACCACCACCAGCGTGCACTTCCCTCTCTAGTGTTGCCCTCCTCTCCTCCTCATATTGCCGCTGTAGTGGACAGCCGCAGGAAGCCGCCCCTCTTCTCCCTTCGTTGCTGCGTGTGGGAGATGCCCAAACAGTGGAAAGGGAGGAACGATCGTGGGTGGTGATGACCTTCTCCGTGCGGGAACCACCATCGCCAGACCTCTGCAACGTCTTCCCTAACCGCATCGGAGCCATAACCTGCAATCGCCTCGACCCCCTTCTGTAACCGTCCAACTTCCCTCCGGAAGCCAGGTGCTCTCTCTCCTTTCCTCCTCACGAGTCGCTTGCCGCGTGTTTTTTGGGGTCTTGCTTCTGATCGCTCCTTGGGAGCAAATCGGAGGGCCCTCCATTTCATTCAGGATGCTCTTAATGACTGGGGCGCATCATTCGCCCTTCGACGGTGGGGTTTGGATGTTGACCTGCCTTTCAGACTCAAGCATCAATTATTTTTCAATCTCTCGGATGTCTTTAGTTCATGCTTGGATGCAGGCTCTCTTCATATCTCGGACGTCAGAAAATTTATCCGTGCCGTTAGGAGAGAGTCTCTCGAAGCTTGTTCTGTCATGGCGTTGCTTGACCCGCCTTTCTTTTTTCGGGAGCTTTCGCATTGGGTCACTGATCGGGGTTGGCAGCAAGTTCAATCTTCATGGCAACGCTCTTTTTATGCCCTTCGCACAAGATCTCAGTTGCGATGCGCTAGACCGGGAGACTGGTGGTGCACATCATGTTTGTCTTTGAATTTTTATACACGCTCTGATTGCCATAGGTGTGGTTCATCTTTCCTTGCTCGTCGTCATCCTTTTTGGAAGCGAAAGCAAACTAATGCTCCTCACCAACATTCAACTGGGAAGCCTCTTGACTCCAACGAACCTTCTGTGTTGGGGACCCACTTTGCCTGTCAGAATTCTAAGTGACCTTCGCGACGTACTTTTTTTTCGCCATGGGTGCAGATTAGAGATCTTCAGGAGCCGAAGATTTCTTTTCATGCCATTAAGATTGGGACTATCTGGGTCCCGGTCCAGTTATCACATGCTCTGCCAAGGCAGTTTACCAGAAAATCTTGTTCTAATACGGTTCCGACTATATCATCTACATCCTCGACGTTCGTTGCCAAACCCAGCACGTCTGCTCGACTTCTCGCATCTCGCTTTCAACGGTCGTCGAACGTGCTGCTGAGGAGCCCTAAGATATCTGTCGCAACTAGTTCTGAATTTTATCCTACTGGTGATAAGTCTATCATTATTCCACATGCTCATGCCATCATGGTTTATCTGTTAGTGACTATGTGCCTTACACGACTAGCACCCCTTCTCGAGGTGGATTGGTAACTCGGTTAGTCAGTCATGCAAAAGGTGGAACAAGGTCAATTTTGCCATCGTCTTTCATTATTTTTTCATTAAGGCGCTTTGATTATATGGTGGTTCACATTATGACGTTTAATGCTCGTTCCACTGAGGCTCACAGATGCATGATTATTGGTTTATCAGTTTCTTTTCCTTTATCGCTGGTCGTTACTGAGGCCACTATTATTGCATCTACAGTCACTGATTCTGTGTGTAGTTCTTGGAGGTGTGGGGCTCTCCCAAGTGTGGCTCTCCCTTCCGCTCCACCCGTTCCTCGAAAGTCCCCCCCTCTGTCGCCCTTGGGTGTTGAGGTTGAAGAGGCAGCCCGGATGCTTGATATCTCTCTCTCCTCATCTCAGTTGCTTCATATAACTGTCGATATGGTATCTACTATCTCGGTAGTCTCTATTATCCTAGGTGGCTCCTTAGGTCCTTCACTTGATGTTGTCTCTGATTTAAGGGGTGATTCTCCCGGTCCTTCGAGGGCTACTGAGCGTATGGGGGTTGTTCGGCACTGGCAAGTCAGCAGTGGTAGTAGAAGCAAGATGAGCAACCCACTCAATGTTACGACTTTCGATGGCAGGTCTCCACAAAGGTCAGCGAGGTCACACACCCCTCGGATTTTTCCAGATTGTGTGTCATGAAGTCTCTTTGCTGGAATATCAGGGGCTTGAATTGCCCCTCTAAGCGTAGGTTTCTGGCAAATTGGGTTAGACAGGAGAAGACTGACCTGATTGCTATTTGTGAAACTAAGATGGATGAAGTTTCTCACTTTGTTGCCTCTAGTATATGGAGGGGTGCTGACTATTTTTTTCAGCCTGCGGTCAACCATGTTGGTGGTATCCTTATTTGGGGGAAGCAATCTTTAAATATTTCTCAACTGGACATGGTCCGTTTTCTTTGTTTGTTGCCTTCACTTTGCAAGACAGTGAGAGGAGGGTTGTGGTCATTGTTGTATATGGCCCTAATCACGCTGTCATGAGGCCTGCTTTCTGGAACGACTTAAATAGGATCATCGTCTCAAACGAGAAGTATCATCTTCTTATGGGAGACTTTAATTGCCTTTTGTCTATTCAGGATTCTAATAACCTCGTTCTTCCCAATCCCTCTATGCGAGGTTTTCAAGATTTTGTTCATCGACATCACCTTTACCTAATTCCTTTTATTGGGGAGTGTTACTCTTGGTCGAACAGGCGGATTCACCCATGCTGCAGAGTTCTTGACAGGGTTTTTGTCACTCCAAATTTGCTGGATCTCATTCCAGATGTCAAATGTGTCTTGCTGGCTCCTTCTATCTCGGACCATGGTCAATTAATCACTACTTGGGGGGGTGGTTTTAATTGCGCCAGGAGTTTTGTGTTTGAACAATGGTGGCTCCAGGAGCCAGATTTTCATACTATTATTTCAGACTCTTAGAACAAGCCCTCCAATGAGCAGTGGGCAGCTATCTGGTGTCATGAGAAGTTGTCTCGTCTCGCTAAGGATATCAAAGCTTGACTCCATAATCGAGAGGTGGTTAAATTTCAGCAAATGACTGCTTGGGAGCAAGAGATTTCAGCATTATATCAAACTATGTCTTCCCCGGAATCTCTATCTGATTCACACTTGCAAAGTTTGCAGGCCAGATCTATTGAGTTATCAACGCTTTTGAAGAACTGCAGGGTCAAAGACGAAATTAGATGGAAGCAACGGGCAAGGATGAAATGGCTTGCGACCGGAGACGATAATACTAAATTTTTTTACTCATATGCTTCTCATCGTCATAGGAGGAATGTCATCCCATCAATCACCATTGGGAATGTTTCGTACCTTAATCTGCACGTTATTTCAGTTGTCACTCAGTATTTCAAAGATTTATATTTTGTTTCCCTTACTGCGAAGGGTGTAATTGGTCATGTTTATGTTGGTTCGATTCATCAAGATCAAGCTAGAACTATGCAAATGAAGTTCTCTGAAGATGAGATTTTTAGGGCAATCAAAGGTTTGTCAGGGTGGAAAGCTCCAGGTTATGATGGGTTTCATGTGGATTTCTTCAAAATTTTTTGGTCTTGTGTGAAGCCTGATGTTATTAACATGTTTGATGAGTTCTATCGCAACTCCAGATTGCCTATTCAAACCCACTTGGCAATTATTTCTTTAATTCCGAAAGATGATTCTGCAACTGATATCTCTAGGTTTCGCCTGATTTCTGTTATGAGTGCCCCTTTATCGGATGATTGCCAAGGTGTTGGCTAATAGGTTGAAGGTCGTGGCTCACAAAATTTTTTCGAACTCTCAGTTTGCCTTTATCCATAATAAGAGGATTCAACATTCATTCATCTTGGCCTCTGAAGTCATTCACTCCTTACATCTTAGTGGTCAGGCCTATTTTTCTCTTAAATTAGATTTTCATAAAGCCTTTGATTCTGTGCATTGGCCCTTCTTATTTCAAATGTTATCCAATTTTGGCATTGGTCATCGTTTTTCTGGGTGGGTGAGGGAATTGGTCTCTAATGCTCAGGCCATGATTAAGATTAACGGCACTAGAGGTGATCAGATCAAATTGGGGCGTGGGCTAAGGCAAGGCTGCCCTCTATCGCCTTTGTTGTTCAATGTCATTGCTCAGGGTCTCGTGGTGTTGCTCAAGCGTGCTGCGGAGAAGCGCCTGATAGATCCTCTAGATCTTCCAGATTTTTTGGACCATATTCTTATATATGTTGATGATATGATTATTTTTGGGCGAGCAAACGTGCAACAAATGCTTAGATTCAAGCTTATTGTCCAGTTCTTTCTTTCTCTTTCTGGGCTTTCCCTAAATGATAGCAAATGCTTTATTACTATGTTCAATGTTCAGTATCCTATGCTTGCAGCGGGTCAACGGATTTTCAATTATGCAATCTCTGAGTTGTCGATGACGTATTTGGGTCTGCCGTTACAAGTCAAGCGCCTCTCTTCCGCTACTTGGGCTCCAACTATTCAAAAAGTGAAAAACAAGTTTTTTTTTGTGGCAAGCGTCTTATCTCTCCATTGCTGGCCATCTGACTTTAATCATACATGTTCTTTCTTCTATCCCTGAATTCTTCATGTCAATGTTCGTGATGCCTGTGGGCGTGGAGAAGCAGATTTGTCGTTTAATGACGGATTTTCTTTGGTCTGGGTGTCAGCTTAAGAGTAAGCACCATTTGGTTGGTTGGCGAACGATGGTGTTACCTAAGCGAACGGCTGGCTTAGGTGTTTTTGCTCCAAGATAGAGAAGTATTGCTCTTGTGGCCAAGCAATGTTGGATGGCCCATCAACCAGGTTCTCCTTGTGCTCGTTTGCTTCATGCTAAATATGGTGCTCCTGATTTATCTAATTTTCGTCATAGAACCCGGGGGCTAGCGATCTCGCACTTGCGAAGCATGTGGCTGAGAGCCTTATCGTCCTTCAGAGATCAAATTGGGGATGCAGGTAATTATGATCAGTGGTTACATTGGGCTATTACACCAAATGATGTGTTCCACACCCATAAAGTGTATAGATCGTTGCTCCCCCCAGGGGCAGATTGGTTCCCTGAGTGTGCGTTATGGGGTAAGGGCTCTACCCCAAGATCTCGGGTCTTGGCTTGGTTAATTTTGCATGATAGGGTTCAGACTCACAGTTATTTAAAGAAGTTGGGCTTTCAGTTTCCAAGTTGGTGTGTGCTGTGTCAAGCTGCTGAAGAAACTACTTTTCATTTATTCTGGTTCTGCCCAATCTTCGTGGCCCTATTTAATAGCACGTGGAGATCTCCGAGCGTAATTGTCAAAGAGGAGTCTTTTGCGCTTGATCTGCTCCTAGGCCCTATTGAAATTAGACGTTGCAAGCGGTGGAGACTAATCTGGAAGACATGGTTGATTACTACTTGGTGGTTTGTTTGGATGGCATGCAATGATGCTACTTTCCGTCAAATTTCGGTCATCCTTAATAATCTTGTCCATAAAATCTTGGTTGATGTATATGTGATTCTACGTATGCATCTTAGAGACCTCTCCTTTCGTCTGAACAACGTTCACTCATCGGTGGTTCCTTCTTATCCAGAGGATCCTGGTTGAGCTTGGCTTTGTTGTTTGTTGCTAACTGGCTGCAGTTTCTTTTTCTTTTCTTTTGCTTTTGTTTTTCTATATTTTAGTTTTGTTTTTCTATTTTGTTCGGTTCATGGGTTCAACATTTTGTTGATCTTCATGAGTGATAATGTTGATCCTCTTTCGGCTCTCTCTCTCTCTCTCTCTCTCTCTCTCTCTCTCTCTCTCTCTCTCTCTCTCTCTCTCTCTCTCTCTCTCTCTCTCTCTCTCTCAGCTGACATACCGGTTGGATACCTGAATAACAAATATTGGATTTGGGTTATATCGGGTCAAGAAAATGGAATCACAGATTTTACTCACACAATTTAGAGGGTGCTTAGAATATATTTTTTTAATATATAAATATATAAGAAAACCCTTGGCGATGGGTTGGATACCAGGCAAAAAACTCATAGCGAAAACCCGACCCACATCGTATAAACTCTAGGTTTTCGTATGAAAATAAGTTGGGAACCAAAACTTAGTACCAACCATTACAGCAACATGCCGTCTATTGAGAACTTGGTAAAACCTCATCCAACCCAAATCTGATGCACCATCATGCCTGCACCTGGTTAGTTAGATATGAAGAATTTGACTTTATGAAATATCCCTTCTACTGTTGCGGCCTCTGCTATTGTTGCGCTTGTTGTGCCTGTTGCTGCTATCCTCTCTGACCCGTCAAACTGTTGGGGACAGTAAATCGCAATGTGCTCAAGCTGTTGGCACTGGTAGCAGACTCTTATGAACGATGATGACTCATGTTGCATCGTTGGCACACCAAAGTATCTAATAACTATACTGGTGAAAGAGACTACTCTGAAGTATGAGGCACGACTTGCTGATATATTTGAAAAGAGCTCAATTACCAAAATAGACTTTTGATACAAAAAGATAATAGGATATAAAATTTTATGGTATGCTTTGATACCAAACCTGTAACGACCTTAACTCGTACTCATGAAAAGTGATAATTTTTTTTTTATGTGCGAAAATATTCTCAGAAACTCAGGCCTTTACAGTTCAAATACAACCACCACCACAAGGAATCTTATACCCATCATCTAAACCAAACCAAACACAACTTTATTTATTAAATTCATAGAGTCCAAACGATATGTGCAAGTAAATATAAATAAAGCAAAAAGAAGAGTCACACTGTTTATAAGAATCTGTCAAGTAATCATGTGGTCTCTTCGTAGCTTCTCTCAAAAGCAAATTGTCTCACTGGGCCTCTAAGGTTGTAAAAATATAAAAGTAGGAGTGTCAGAATCTAAATAATTCTGTGTACGAATCTCTCTATTAAAACAAACAAGTAAAATAACACAAATAAGATTCATACAATATTTTAGAGGAATACAGTTATGACCAATTCATAATTCAAGTAATCATTTAAGCAATAGAGAACAAGTGTTAAATAAGAGATGACATTTATTATCAATAAAGAACATCAATTATATAGTAAAGACATTTAACATACATTGGAGAACAAACATCATGCACTCACCAATATATAACAACTAAGGGAATAAGTAAATATGCATGATCTAATGCATAGCAGAAATATGCATGATTTCAATACACATGCATGAATAAATTATTATTTTTTATCAAAGTATTTTTTTCATGTGCATGTTCTTATTAAATGCACACAATTTAAGTTCCTCTTTTTAATTATCGTTGTCCGCGAATACTTCAAATGAGTAAAAGTTATCGAAGTCAAGTTAGGTTCTCAGTTGTAGCTTAACACACAATTTGTATTTTATTACTGAGTTTCAAACTTAGCCCTCAACCAATATCAGGAATCAACATCATCCAACAGAACATTAAAAATCAACAACCAATGTTGAGACACTATGGAAATCAACAACCATAATGCCACTTTTTTGGTATACCAAAACAACAATTGTGTCTACACACTACTCTCAGGCAAAGTAACAGACTCTCTCTAAAACTATGCCCAGGAGAAGAACCTCAATATCGGGTTAAGAACAACGACAACAAACACAAAGTTTTAGTATCCTCACGGTTTCTCAAAATAGCAATGTCCAAGATTCTCATATTATAGTAGGGATATCAAGAAAACATAAATTACACTGTTTTTTAATTTTTTTTATCTTATTATTAATTTATTTATTTTAATTTCCAATTCAACATGCAGAATTAATAACACAAACTCGCAAATCAATATGTGAAACTCTTCACGGGACCACCGATCGTGGTAACATAGAACAGTTCAATAAGAACCATAATATCATATTTTATTTTTGCAATGTATAAAACAACTAAAACAAAGAGCAATACATGCTCAAGACTCACACAGCCCATGATGATTCATTTTCGGTGTAAAAATTAAGTATCTGAATCTTAGTGAGTGATGTTGGAGGATCATAACTAATCTCGATATTATGGGAACAATTCACTTGTGATTAGGGGTGTCAATGGGTCGGATCTGATTTGGACCCAAGTAAGTCCAAATTTGAATATGTTTTAAGGTGCAGATACTGAGTCCAGACCTGGTTCCTATGGGGTATGCTATAAGAAAAACCATACCCGAACCCTATAAGGACTACATGAAACAGACCCACTCCATACCTAGTAAAATAATATTTTTTATGTTGAAAAATCATGGGTCTTAATCGGAGCTCGGGTTGGACTTGGGTCTGGTGTGAAATTTCACAAACCATACCCGCTCCTTATACTAATTGGATCTTTTGGGTCCGGCCCGGTTTCTAATCAGATATTTTTTATCACCAAACCCTGGCCCTATAGGGTTTGGTACAGGTTGGTTTCGGGTCAAACCCAACCCATTGACACCTCTACTTGTGATGTTGATTCCAGTACCACAATTGAAAATTGATGGCCTTGTGTAGGTTTGCTCTCTGCTAAATATTATCCAACACAATGGGGAAGAACAGCTCTTACTGGAATGGTCCCCTGAGCTCTGATCGTGTGCTTCAATGTTCTCTATCTATTAATACGAGGGGGCCTTAATTCCCCAGCCCACCCTTTTCAGGGAAACAAAAAAAGCAAGAAAATTAAACATTATTTTGTTTTGAGAAAAGTACTAAATACTGTTATGGAGGAGTTCCTGTACATAACATAAAAATGGTCAATGATAAGAGTATCACATCTAAATCAATATTGATTTAGCACATATAATTTCAACTAATTTAGATTAAAACAAACTGCAACTAAAACTACAAAGTTCGCAATGTACCTAGGTTTGTATATCTCATGGGTTACAGAAGCACCAACTCCTTTAAGTGCTACTCAACCAGAAGCAGGTTACAGAATGATTCTTTTTTTTTTTAAAGGCAAGCTGGGGTTAAGCAGACCCCTACCAGTTATACAATGATACCATTGGGATTCCAACTTACAACGTCCCAACACAAGGTGACGTGCAATAGATGCTCTTACCAGACAAGCGGAGCCCCTGTTGGTGCACGGTTACAAAATGATTCAGGTGGTAGCATTTCACACGTATTGGCATCAGCATGATCAATGCTTGAACCTACAGGGTGTTTGGGTGCACCTTACCAAGGAGATATCTAATAATTCCGTATATATCGTGGTTTATCATAACGTGAGCATCATCACCGTCGTCATGGACCTCAAATCATCACGCATCAACCCCACTACCATAAAACTCAAATCATCAGCATTGCATATAATTATCTCAACATGTACCCAATTGCATCATCATCCATATCATCTTCATTATCAAAACCATTCTATATTATCATCATGCAACTGTACTATCATCAGAATTTTTCTTCATAATAGTATGTTACTTAACACACACACAGATAGAGATGCAATTTCCAAACAAAAGAAAACTGTAATTACTGAAAGAACTAAGAAGACTGTCAAGTTCGAATTCTACGACGATAAAATGGCCACAAACTTCATATGAAGCTCAAGGGATTAAACAAACTTGAATTAAACAAATAATTGTTCCAAAGTTCCAACAATCTCGTCCTATAGATGAAAACCAACGCCCCGGCCCCAACAACGTGGTTACCTGCTCCCCTTTTAACCTCTTACACAACAAAGAAAACAGAAAAACCTGATCTACACCCAAACGCGAACCACCACTCACACAAGGCAGCAGACTGGGAAGTAAGATGCAACACGTTGCTCCCAAGTTGGACCTCCCCAACCATCCACCACCTAATTTTCCACCACCTTCCTTGCCAGAAACACCACAAACGTAATGCCAGTTGTTCATTGAGTCATCCAGGTCCGACATTGCTCGTCTTTTCCCGATTACACGTGTCTTGTGTCTCTCGTTGAAGATAACCATCCAAATCTCTCAGGTCCAAGTGGCATGAAATTGACTACAAACACCCACCATAAATTCCACTCCCAACCTTTCATTCTATGAAAACATAGCAACCAAGAGCAGGTGTGAGAGTAAAAAGACACAGAAAGGAGTACATAAGAGAAAGCCAGAAAGGAGTACATAAGAGTGAAACAATGTTAAAAGGCAAAGCTGTGATAGAAGAGACAGATATGCTACAGCCCATGCAGCAGCACGCAGTCAGGCTTGCTGCAAAGGCACTCGATTTCTTTGATGTAACCGATTCCACAGAGATAGCTCGCTATATCAAGAAGGTAATACTGCTGCTACTACTAACCATCTTACTAGTGTTTTCCTTACTGATAGATGCTACAGATCTAAATTCCTATAAAAGATAACTAAAAAGAGAGCAAATGTTCAGGAGTTTGATGGGAAGTATGGCATGGGGTGGCAATGCGTGGTTGGAATGGATTTTGGATCGTTTGTCACCCACTGCTATGGCTGCTTCATCTACTTCTGCATCGGTAGCCTTGCCATCCTGCTCTTCAAATGATCCGCTGGGCCTGAGACAGGCGGCAATCAATTAGCCTCAATGGACAGAGTGCAATCGTGAAAAAACTTCTTACTCGAAGCGGTAGCAGCAACATTGGCAGCAATGTATAAAAACCAGAAAAAGGAAAAATGTTGCAATGAAACACATTGATAGCTTTGCCATCAGGTATCAGATGTTTGCTCATGAGTCTATATGCTTTGCTTTAACAATGAGACTGTAATGGGCAAAATTCTGGAAAAAAAAACAGTGGCTCTCATTGCATGCTTGCACCATATATGTTTTCTTTGATCAAGGAATGATATAAACTACGTTTGAAAATAGAATGCATGTCTTAAAGACAATAGAAATGGTGTGAACCACATGTTCCCTGGAATATGCCTAGGAAAACTACCAAAGTGTAATCTTAAATCATTATAAAGTGAAAGAGAAAGCTGAGAGATGGTAGCATCAGTAGATGCCATCCATTACCTCTCCTAAATATACGAGTTGCAAGTAAGACAAATGACCACTCGTGCACCACCAGTCTCCTGGGGGGATGGAAACACACGTTACATACATGAAGCTGTGAGCACAAAAGAATCTACAAATCTTTTTATTTTGGCTAAGCCAAGGGAGAACCTCATCACTGACAGCACATTGGCAGCCCTCTGGTTGGGATCTACAAATCTTACCACCCAGCAATACATGGAAACACATGACTTGACATGCATAAATTTTTTCAGGCACATACATATTAATATCTGAAACACAAACTTTAAGGGTTAATAATTCAACGTTTATGTCCATAGACTTTTAAACATGCATGTATACACATAGCATGCAAAAGAATCATAGAACTGATTCTAGCATAGATATTTTTCAAGAGAATAGAATTGTCATATGTAAACAAGAGAATAAGTATCACTTTCAGACGTTCAAATATTTCAACTTAAACAGAAACCATAACAGCACAGGAATTACTTCAACAGAGCTCACCAATGCCTCCATGGGACATTTACAGCTAACCAGTTTACAAGCTGAGCAAAGTAATAACAAAAAATCAACAAAGGATTTCAAACGCAAAGAGCAGAATGCCAGTGATATGCTGAAAATAAAGCATAATTTATTCCAACTGCTCAAAATTATCAGCAATGCATGGCCTTGCTAGTGACGCAGAATCAAAAAAGAAATCGGGGAAAAGGACACTATGAAAAAAATACAAACACATACAGTCCATGATATGGATGAGATTTTACATTCAAGCATAAATTCTTCACTTAAAAATGTAAAAAGCATTCAAACTAATAAGTAACCAGTGATATACAATACTTTTTTCTTCCAGCAGAAATACATGCAATAACATGAATACAACAACAACAACAACAACGCCTTCATCCCAAAACAATTGGGGTCGGCGATATGAACCAAAAAAGAAAATCATTCTGGGTCTTCCACATGGATCCTTCTCCTCCAATCATTTCTATCTAATGCCATGTCCTCGGTGAGGTTCAAAGCATTCATATTCTTTCCTATCATCTCCATCCAAGTCTTCTTAGGCCTACCTTGACCTCTTTTAACTAATATATTTTCCCATTTCTCCATCCTTCTAACTGGAGCATCATTAGGCCTTCGCCGAAGATGTCCAAACCACCGTAAACGATTCTCTCTCATCTTATTTTCAATGGATGCAACGCCTACCTTCTTACGTATCTCCTCGTTTCGAATCTTATCTTTTATTGTATTTCCACACATCCATCTAAGCATACGCATCTCAGCTACACTCATTTTTTGAATATGATGTCTCTTGGCAGCCCAACATTCCGTACCATATAGTAAAGCGGACCTAATTATCGTCCTATAAAACTTTCCCTTCAACCGCAATGGCATTCTACGATCGCAGAACACTCCAGTTGCACTTTTCCATTTCATCCACCCAACCTTTATCCTATGATTTACATCTCCATCAATTTCTTCTCCATACTTTTGAATGATAGATCCCAAATACATGCAATAACATGAATGCCTTCAACAAAAAAATTTTCTGATTTTTGCCACAATACAAAATGTCAGAAATGGAAAAAATAAAAACCTCTGCTTAAACTTGGCCATAATCAATTTATAGATAATTGTAACAAAGAGAAGCTTACCGAAAAGACATTGTTCATAGGGTAAGAACAAATGGCGGTGCATCGGATCTGGGGCCAGCCACCGTCCTGTAAACATACACTTTCTCAGCCTGCATCTCATCACACTCACCTTCCTTAATCACCTCCACGTTCAGCCTAGGCATCTCTCTTGCCAGTATCTTACAAGCACTCATTGTCACCTTGCATGCAGACATCCACAATGACCGCATTTGTTCATAGCGCTCCAGTCCTGCCAGCAAGGCAGCATTGCCGAATGGACAATCCCTGATCTCTAGTTTACGCAGCTTTGGGCATCCTTGCAACACATACTGCATTGCCCGGTCACTGCTGCCCGCAAAAGCAACTGAGAGTGTCTCCAAGTTCTTAGCATACATGCCGATGTACTCAAATGTACGGTCCGTGAGGAGCCCTGATACAGCAAGCCTCTGTATCCTGCTGCAATGCTTGACTACAGCACCAAAGCCTTCATCCATGGGTTCGTTTGTCAGATAGTCTGGCTCACAGGGGTTCAAGATACAGAGGCGGAAGTGGGTAAAGTTGGGACAGTTTTGGGCTACCGTCTCAACAGCAGCATTTGTCATCCGTCTGCAGAAGTAAAGTACATAGTGCAGGTTTGGGCAACCACGAGAAATGGCAACAAATCCAGTCTCAGTCACACCACCCAGATCTGGTTCAAAGGGAGCAGCAGGAAAAACACGAAGTTCTTCCAGACCTGGGCATGCAGACGCCACAGCTTCCAACCCTTTATCCTCAACAGTGTCCAAGACCTGAATGATTATCAAATGAAGAAAAAGTCAGATCCGAAGAAGAGAATTCAAAATTACAGAAAGGTGCAATACAAGGAATCTGCATTCCAGACGCATGGCCCAAATAAGCAATTACCGTTGAGTTACAGCCTAAGTTGACAAATTGACAATACTAGAATGAAACCAAAATCTCTAGTGTTGGCTGCTAATATCTGTTACAAGCATGCTTTAAAGAATAGCAAACAAGAATATTTAATGGGGGGTCAATTCATCAGCCCAGTAATGAAAACAAACCAGGTTAAACTTTCCAGGTAGAGGCAAGAAAAGTATCAATATATTATTTTAAACCAAGTTATAAGCCTAATTCAGGCGCCTAGTAGGCTGGAAATTATGAAATCAGAGAGCCTTGCAAGGATGTAAAAGCAGCTTAATGTTGCATACCCATAGGCGCCGAAGCTGAGGGCAGCCTGCAAGCAGCTGAGCCAACTCTGTACTTTGAAGGACAGCATAACTCAAATTCAAAAATGTAAGGTTTGCACAAGACAGGGAAAGTGCAGGAATGTATAATGATGTTACTTCCCATAAACCAGACAAAGTATGCAAATTTTTACAGTTGTTGAATGCGTTTTTGAGCTCGGCAATTTGCCGCAGAGTGAGCTCTTGTAAAAATGATCCTGTCCCAATCTCTGTCAAATGTGGAACTTTTACAAGAAGCCTCTGCAACTGCTCCGGTATCACACATTTGTTTACTTTCAGGACCTTCAGAGATGAGCACCTAGATACGAGCCTTTCTAGAGCATCAAAGTTCACTTCACTATTGAGACTTGCAAAGTTGAGGACCTCGAGTGATGTAAAGTTTTCGGGGAAGCAATTTAGCCAGTTCCCACCAATATCAAGTATGTCATTTTCTTGTATGTCCATCTCTGTTAAGTTCCTGAAAGTGCAACAGGATGCTCAGACAAGAGAATGAAATAACCCAATCAGCACAAAGAAAATTCAGATGAAGATGAAGCACAAAATAGAACATCTTGCATATATCGCTAATAGCATGTACCATACATCAACGCAATTTTGACAACCAAGAAACCTGAAAGAACCATTGAACATTAAATTGCCAAATATATCAGATAGGTGGGCATGGATCTTGCCAATGAAAGGACTACCAACTAGAAGTTAAGAATGCCAAACAAAGATGTGAGTAAGGCTCGGTTTGCATTGGGATGGAAAAGAATTTTCAATGTGTTGCCAAAATATGGTGCTTCCAAAATGTGGTTTTGGGGTGAAGTTGCCTTGCCAAAAACATTCTCGTGAAATGATGTGGAAAATGGGTTGGGGTTGCCAACTCCATCACCAACACTGTGTTTTGGCAACATCACTGCTTGGAAACAACATAGGGTGTTGGAGAAACCACACCGTACAGCTCCCATACAGCGGAAGGTGCTAGGGAAACCACAATACAACTCCAACTCAAGGCTTCCAAACAGAGCCTAAATGCTCGACAAGAAAATTTTACCTAATAACATCCGAACATGAAACTTACCATAATCACCTGTATCATTAATCGAAGAGATTTTCAAAAGTTGATAAAACTCGGGAGTTTAAATTTTTTTAAAAAATATAAATAACAACAAAAAAAGTTAAGAAAATAATAAGTTTTGCATTTTTTTCTTTCAAAAATATAAAGAAACATGTTTTAAAGGTTTTAAAATATAAAAGAAACAAAAAATAGGAAATGCAAACTTCAAATAAAAAAATGAATTTTTTCTCAAAAAATATTGTGATATTTTGCTTCTGCTGAAATTTTGAAAATATCGTGATATATTTTTCGATATTATCGGCTACCTTGAAATAGCCGATAATATCATGATATTTTCAAAATATCGGCGATATCGGTGACAGTGATCCTTACCAATAAATATTTTCCTTGATTAATGTAAGCCAACTCCAACAGTATTTAAGAAGCTTCCTAAAGGTTGCATGAAGAGTATGATGATGTTTTCTCTTTTATTACCTATTATCCAAACCAGCATCAGAGAACATTGAGAGTTTTTGTCATCATGGAAGAACCAAGGTTACATGATAACCAAAAAGGCAGTGGTAACTGAACCAAACTTACTAAGAGAACAAAACCTTAAACTTACAAAAAGAACAAATCAAACAACCTCAGCACAAAATGTACAGCCACCAGCAACAAAGGCAAATTTAAGTATGTCAAGCACAGGTGTGCAATGCATGCATGTGCAGCCATATGCAGTGACACAGCAACCGGCAACTTTAACACATATAAATGGCATTGGACTTCAGCCATCTATGCATAAAAAATGATCAGTTAATGAAGAATCATAAACACATCCAAAAGGTTATTTCAACTGTAGACACAGCATCTATCCATCCTGAATCTAATTGAAGATGCAAACGGGCCTCACCCTGTCTTTTCTTGTATATGTATGATTATGGTAGAAATATGAATACATCACAACGGTGAGTGTGATGTGTGTTTTCTGATACCATCCTGTACCACACTGACACACATGCACATGTTAAAATTCTTGCATCTTACAATCCTCATCCATGTCATACCCCCTTCAGGTGTATGCATCCAGTTGACAAAGCTATTATGATCCAATCCTCATTTCTGTAATGAAATTTTCTAGCAGTATTCCAATTGAACAGAAATTCACCAATAAAACCTACAAAAAAATCTGATTAATTTGGCAAGAAAGACCATAAGATTTACCAGTTAATCTGCTAGCTAATATACTACAGAGAGGTACAAAGCTCTTCCCATAAATCAGATATAGTTTAAATACAGAGCCTTTTAGTGAAACATCGGTAGCTACAATGTGAGGCATTCACAACATCCATGACTGGTGACACAACATCTTTTGAGTGAGGACCAAGCAGACATACCATCTCACAACAGTGTGTGGCCGTGTGGGCACTCTATTAGAAATCATGGACCCAATGAGATCAAAGGCAGGACAGCAGTAGTAGTAATATGCAGCCAATGGCCCTCAGCCATATAGGCCAATGCAACATTGTTGATTGACCCAAGAATATTAATCATTAGGTCAAATGCCCAATTGGTGCAAAGAACCACGGCAGAAAAATCATCAAAGTTACACCAAATGTTGTTTGCCATTATGGAAAACTCCACAGTAAGAACACAATTAAGGCCATTAATTACACAGCCATGTACATCATCTAGGCCAGTTCATGAACAGGGCTTTGTGCAGCAGGATCACGAGCACTTTTATCATCCAAGAACCTTGAAGAAATTTTGTAATCTCCTGGACCTGACTGACACAGACACATCTATGCAGGCCCTATACATGCACAACCATAGAGAGAGAGAGAGAGATGACTACAGTGGCATATTCTTGGGAGAATTATAGGTCCTCCAGCAGGATCTAATGGAAGAATTACTGGCCCACAGGATTGATGGCTACTACTGACAGAGGTTCTTATTGTCATGTCAGCATGTTACTACTGACAGAGGTTCTTATTGTCATGTCGGCATGCAGCTCTTCTTCATCACTTTGGCTCTCAAAAGAGGCGCCTTGATGATAATATGATTTGGATGTTCTGCTGTTGGATTAATCTTTATACCCTTAGATATTGACACTGCAGTGCACACCTCATACAAAGCTTCCAATCAAAACGGAGTAAAAACAAAACACTTTTTGCTCTCTGAGGGTGTCATCCTTCTGAACAAGAGGGAATCTCAACTACAAAGGTTACAAAGTTCCTCAAGCAGTGGCTCCCCCTCCCTCTGATTAGAGGAGCATTCATTCCTCTTTTTCTTTGGTTCATATTTTGAATCCTATTGGTATGAACAAAAAATAGGCCGATTTGGTAGTTTCTTGTTCCATTTCTTGTGGAGTTAAATTCTCATCGGCACGTTATGCACTTTGGGCACGAAAGATACTGATTTCAAAAGAAAATGGACCTCTTTCTCTCGTTTTGAGCTGAAACAAACGCCACTTAAAAGGGAAAAAAAACTCAAGGGAAGATTATCCGTGTTTGCAACAGAACTCTTAAATTTCATCTTCAAAAAAATCAAACCAAGCAGTACGTAGACACATTCATGCCCCCATCATAATTATGATGTGGTTTTGGACTTTGGTGGTGGCTAAATTGTGAGTTCCAATATGGCATGTTATTTCACTACTTTAAGGCTCTCTTTGAGAGCATGTATTTGGCACTAAAAAGCCAAATCTTAGCTATCTCAAATCCAGAATTGGGGAGCCTTGGAATTTGCAAGTCTCATGGCTGTCTGGGAGCACGTTTGGGAGTTAGCATTTTTTTGGCAACTATCAGCTCCCAAACAGCAAATGCAAACTAAAAGGAAGTTAAGAAGGGAGATAAAAAGAGATGGATTTGAGACTACCAAATTGCATCCCATGTTGAGATTTATCATATCCAAGCTCCCACATATTGGTGGATGTTGGAGATTCAGAAAGCCTCGTATTCCCTACACATCTTAATAGGTAAATTTGGATACTCTGAATTTTGGCTGTTATCGAATTAGTGGAGAAGCTGTATTTCAATGGAAAAGCAAGATACATGAAGATCTTGTCTGATTAAATGGCGTATGAGCACCAACCAAGAAATGAATAATAGTCGTAGTTGGAGAATGAGCATGCCTGACCCACTCATGCATGTACATGTCCCATACAGTTGATGTCAGTGAACCTCACATAGAGGACCAGAACAAAAGTGCAGAAGGGTCCAAGAGTATTACAGAAGAAAAGGTTGAAGCTAGAAGCACTATTAAAAGTTTCAAGAACATGACAAATAAGTATTGTTTCCAACAGAAGATGTAATACCAATGAGAGTGAAGCAGTTGCAATATTCAGAAACCCATCAGTGCTATTCAACAAGCTGAAAGAAAAACTTTCAAATCTTTAAACTGATGTGAGACAGAATGTTTAGACTAATACATGGATATATGCAAATCTTACAAAGACATGCTTGCAATAAAAGAATGCAAAAGTAGGTCATAACTAAACAACACAGGGCACCTTTCACCAACATAGTCAGCCATACCCACTGAACTAAACCACCAAATTCAAGATAGAAACTGAAAACAGATCACAGATAGAAATTCATACATTTCTAACACCAAACCAAAGGTAGAAAGAAGAGGAATCAAACCAAACAAGAAAAGCACAAGGAAATGAAGTATTGTGAGAAGAAGAAACACCTGCAATGTGTTGCAATAGATGCGAGGCCGTCCGTGCTGAACCCGTCGCAGCTAACAAGCGACAGCGCCCGGAAATTCGGGAACGAGCATGCCAGAAAATCAAGGCTCTCATCCGTAACAGTCATCCTCTTCAGCCTGAGCTCCTCCAGGAACGGATACGCCTTGGCCAGCACAACCAGCCAGGAGTGGATATCGGCGCCCCAGTTCGGCGGGACGAGGTTGAAGTCGGAGAACCGGGGCTTCCCCTTGAGCGTAATGCTCCGGATGTTCGGGAAGCGCCGGACCAGGATCTCCGGCGAGACCGAGTAGCAGTTACCGATGAACACATGCGTCCGGCTCCACCTCTCCGCGGCGTACCAGTCCTTGCAGACGAGCGAAACCGCGCTCCGATCCTTGTGGGACCTCACGAAGACGAGAACGTGCTCGAGAACCTCGTCGGGGAAGGACGAAACTCTAGCGTCCTCCTCCCCGCCCGCGACGTCCTTCTTCCTCCTCGTCGACATTCTCGCGAAAAAAACACAACCTAGCAAACGCCTGCCATCGTCGCAAACAGCTAGAGTTTTGCAGATCAAAGCGAGATTCTCCAATGGCGGGTTCACCTCCAAACACTAGCCCTATAAGCGAGCCCTAGCTCAAAAGCTACCATTTTCCCACATCAGAACCCCATTCTTCCCCGTTCCAGAACTCTAGCTCACATCCAAACACTCCTCACAAGCCCTAAATCTAAAACAAAGGACATAGAACTTCGGAAACCCTAAAAAATCCTAGAAAACGTCGCGCTTTTAAGAACAGTGTGAGTCTTCCGAGTTCGAAAACAACACTAATCTATCATAATACAAACCATAACCCTAAAAAAGGGATTTGGGGAACCCCAGAAGGAATCTCACCCTGGATCAGAGGCGAAATGTAACACCTTGGATCTACAAAACTAACACAAAGAGTGGGAATCACCTCCCCAACACTCAAAAACAGAGAAAAAATACCCAAAAAAAGAGGGAAAGCAGAATCGAAACCCTAGAAAAGGATTACAGAGCATTCACCATGAGAGAGAGAGAAAGATACGGAGAGAAAGAGGGTGGGAAAAGAGGTAATAAGAAGAGGACCCTCCTTCCCGATAAATCTAAGTACAAATCTCGATCTGCAGAGAGAGAGAGAGAAAGGGACCTAGATCTCTTCTTATGACGACTCAGATTTCACGAATCTCTCCGAGTTGGGAAAATGGAAAGCAAGAAATTCAAATAAAAAAAAAATCAGAGAGAGAAAGCCTCTGCAAATTTACCTGACGCCTCCTCACTTGCTGTAGTGGGTGAGAAACTTAGACGATGGCCAATTACCAGAAAGTACATGATTCTATACGGAAATTACTCAAGTGCCACTCTTGACTTGTAAAGGAACTTGGGCCGGGTCCAGTAGGAACTCCGACCCATACTCGATGTAAATTATACGTTTTCAGGAAACGGACCAGAACGTAGTCACATATCTCGTTATTCGGCTTTTCACAACAAAGGAAAATCTCGTGATAAATTAAAAAAATTGTTTTTTAAGAAAAATATTGGTATATTTAAATTTTAAAAATATACACAAGAAAAAATATAAATATATAAAAAACATTAGAAATATATAATATTTAATAACATCGCAATAAAAACATGATATTTAGAAAATATCAAGTTCATCTTCAGGTTATATTGGTTTTTGAAAATCTCATGATAAAATCGAGAGATTTTAAAAAAAAATATTGATATTTCTGATTATGAGACCAAATAAGATATGATGCTTCGCTACTTGGCCAGAGCATGGTGGCCGGAATCGGCGATTCATCGTTCAAATCGGCGATTCATCGTTCGGCAATGACAACATCCACCCCCAAGATCAGAGACCTAGTCACGCTGGCTCTGATCTTGATTAAGACCTGATTTCTGACCCGAATGTCCGATTAATACATGGAAGCCGAGTATTGTTTGTGAAATTTTATATGAGACCCAAGTTCTGAATAAGACCCGTAATTTTTCAATGTAAAAATGATAAAAAAAATATTATTTTACCAAGTATGGCCAAGGTCTGATTCATGTAGTTTTTATCAGATCTGGGTATGGTTTATCTTATAGTGAGTCGGATTAAACCCGTGTCCAGGCTCGATACAATATACCCGAAAATCAGAGCCAGGTTTGGTACTACCTGGGTCCGAACCAAACCTGACCGGTTGACACCCCTAGCTACTATTGTCCGCTTAAAGATGTTTTTATCGATACCTTTTCTACTTTGGGCATGTTTTTGAAATGTCACATTTCTCATTCTTGAAAAAGTTTTAGCAAGGAAAATCTTGCAATATTTTGAAAAAAAAAATAGATTTTACTAAAAAAATATCAATACATATAAAAACATGAAAATAAACGACTGTTTATAAATAAAACTTAAAAATATAAAACTTAAACAAAAAATGCTTTTATGACACTAATATCACAATACCAACATGGTATTTTCAAAATAATTCACATTTGAAAATTCTCAAGAATTTTAGACATTACATCTGCTTTTGAAAATATCACAATAACATGATTATATTTATAATTATCATCGATATTTGTGACATGGTGTTTTTGTAGTTTTTGTTTATGTGATTTTTTTTTCTTTTATACGACAATTCAGTTTGCTTCAATATTATCAGAATGGGTTTCAAACCTGAACCGATTTTCAAAAGGATTTACATTGTTGATCGGTTCAAGGTCGAATCGAACCAAGTTGAATCAGGCAATTATACTTTTTAAATGTAAAATAAAACATAAAAATAAAAAAAATTATGAAATGTGCATCAAAAGCATAGTGACAAACGTTAAAAACGGAAAAAACTATTTTTTTCAAAAACTTAAGAGAATTTGAAAATTTTTCATAAATCTCACATTTTTTGGAAAAATCTTGGCAATAAAAAAATATTAAAAAATATAAAAAATATTTTTATAAGAAAATATTAATAAAAAATATTTGAAAATAAAAAACACAGTTTTTTCAAAATAAATAGCTGTTTAGAACGTAAATGTTGTGTTTAAATCAGGGTATTTATGTTTCTTTCATAAATCTGACGATATTTTGAAAATCTCACGAGAAATTATTGTTTTAAACTTTCAAGCAATTTCTCGTGATATTATCATAAGATTTGTCATAAATATAAAATGCATGTTTTATATTGTGAGAAATTGCCTCAAAGTTTAAAACAGCAATTTCTCGCGAGATTTACAAAATATTGTGAGATTTATGAAAAAACATAAATACTGTGATTTAAAAGCGATATTTACGTTTTAAACAACTATTTGTCATGAAAAAAATTCATGTATTTTTATTTTTAAATAATTTGTATTAATATTTTTTTATAAAAAAATACTTTTTATATTTTTAAATTATTTTTTTATTGCCAAGATTTTGCCAAAAAATGCGAGATTTATGGATTTTTTTCAATTTCTCACAAGTTTTTTAAAAACAAGAAATTGCCGATAAAAACGTTTGTCACTATGCTCACAACTAGGGGTGGCAATTTCTGACACGACCCGCCAACCTGCTTCTTAGGTGGGTTCGGGTTTGGCTTAAACGGGTTCATGTCGTAAACGGGTCGACCTGCCTAACTCGTTTAATAAACGGGTTAGGCGGCCGGGTCAACCCGTTTACCAAAACCTGACCCGCCAACCCGCCCGCCAACCCGTAAACTTTTCAATGTAAAACCCTGAACTCGACCCGCCTACCCGCTCGCTAACTCGCCAACCCGTTTATTAAACGGGCGGGTTACCCGTTTAATAAATGGGTCGGGTTCGTGTTTGCCACAGCTGGCCCGTTTAATAAACGGGTCGGGTTCATGTTGAGGTATGCTGACCTGCCAACCCGCAGACCCGACCCTACCCGATTGCCACCCCTACTCACAACCACCCTGCTGGCCACACGGGAAGAAAATGTCGAAAACAAGGGTTTTACATATAAAAAGTACAAAACGATAATATTCGATCAATTTGCAAATTAGATCAAGGACTTAACCTGATCAATTTGCGCACTTAAAATCAAGTAATCAGATGAACACCAACGATGGGTCGGACATCAGAACCAAACCCGATCGACGACACCCGCGGAAGCAGCTACGCGAAGTGGTATTTTCGTTGTTTGGGTGGAATCTGATGGGTTTTGGTAATTGTGCGCTCGAGCAATCCGCAAGGATCGAGGTTTGCCACGAGGGAACCTTTTGGTCTCGATTTTCACTAAAATTTCTGTCATATTTTTTTATTAAACGTTTCTTCTTTTCTATTTTATTAATAAAACTTCGAAGAGATAAAAAAAATTTAAAATATATTTTATTAAAAATCTCTGATTTCTTTTCACCAAAGGGTAAAGTTCGGTGGGCTATCCCTTATCCGATTCCAGGCCTTTAGGACAGAGCAAATCATTGAAAATTTTCATCCTAATCTGGAAGAGCAATGATTACATGGGCTACGCCCTTACATATTTCAAATGGTCCATTCCCGTCGACCGTCCGATCATCGCAAGTGTACGGCTTTAGTGGGTCCAGATTCTAAGTGGACTCATCTGGTGAGTGTGTTTGAGTCCCTCATGTTTCGTATCAGCTATCTTCGCTGTCGCTGTGGCTCGGCTCGGTTCAGCTCGTCACGAACTCATTCATGTATGGCTCATGTCGTTTCGTGACGAACTCTTACCAGTTATACAACAATACTATTGAGATTTGAACTTACAATGACCCAGTAGAAGGTGATGTGCACTAGCTTCTCTTACCAGACAAAGAGAGCCCCCCACATAAGCACCTTTGAAAATCCGAATTTAAAATCCAAGCAATCAAGGGCAACCATAAAAATGATGGTAAAGGTCGCTGCCAATCTAGAGTTCTAACTTTAAAGCAAACGGGTTGGATGATAGCTGATACAAACATATATGGGTGCCGTACTCATGTAATGATTTATCTGTTTTGCTCTGGTCGTTATGGCTGCAGTAATTAATTCACTCCATCTTGGTCGGAGTCGTAATTCATCGACTCGGTTTAAACCGAGCTGATCCACGTATTGGGTGAGTCGTCAATAAAACCGGTGACTCGGATAACTGCCAGCAGATAGGACCGTACCGGAAGCAGCCAACAAAGGAGTTGGATCAATGTGATCCAAAGTCCAAATATGGCCAGGTTTGTCTGTTTGAACTGGATCTGCATCTTGTCAGAATCCAATACGAGTACCCAGACATGGATTCAATCAGGAATTGGGACCATGTAAATGATATGCGGGACCACGCTTTGTCGATCATTTTCTACGTAGGAAGATGTGTCAATTCTGGATTGGACCATCCTCGTCGCATACACTTGATGCCAAAACTGGGTCCAATTCCATTTGCCTAGTCCCCCACTCATCAGTCGGCTAACCAGGCTAGGTCCGGCCCATATCCGCAAATATGGACATATGGGTCCCCATTAGGGTTGTTATCAGGTCCAAATCAATGTGACTAGAGGGCTTGCATATAGGTATTAGAGAATCCAACATAATTAGATTTGTGTTCTAACTTGATCTCAAACTTAGCAGATCATGACTACATTATCCTTTTAACCTTATCCTATATATTTACCTATGATTAGATTTAAAAAATTTATGGATTGGATCTTTTAAAATTCAGATATGAAAAACCAAATGAGGCCCAGCCACTAGAAGGTTCTTTTCTGGATCAGGTAAAGGAGAACCGGTTGCTTGGATAATTGATATCCAATTAAACGTGACTATGGTTAAGAATCAATCTGTCTATAACTCAACTGCTCAAGCCTTTTTGAGTCTGCATTTTGGATTAATGAATTGTGTTAAACCAAGTCATTAATGAGAAAATACCCTGATAAATCAATCTTTAAATTAATGGTATATGTAATAAGACCTCGTTTGGTTGCAAGGAGAAAAAATTGGGTAAAAAAAAAGTAGTTCTCCCAAAGTGCATAATTAGGTCCCGCACATTTATTCTGGGGGTGGTTTCTCCATGTAAATATACAAAAAAAGGTTTTCCCTTTTTTTTTTAAGAAAAAAAGGTCTAGAGAGAGGCATCTGACTTTTTTTCCTAGATAAAGTTTACCCAACTTTTCCCTTACAATAAAAAATGGGGCCTTAAGGATAATTATTTGTTGTCCATTTTTTTTATATTTACATGGAGAAGCCAACCTCACGATCAAAGACCTAGCCATGTTGTCTCTGCTTGCCTTACTTACGGTCTCATCCTTGTCCGACCTTGTCCGCGTAAAACTCCGTTGGTGTACCTCTCTTGCCTTAAGGCAGTCATCACACTTCAACTTGTGCAAGAGGATATATATATATATATATATATATATATATATATATATATAATTGTTATGGTACCAAGGAAATGACATTTGTGGGCATGTGGTGTCCCTTGTGTCCCCGACATTAGATGTGGAGGTCTAATGTTCCGAAAGTGATTCGGTCGAGGGCTACGTTGGAACCCAGTAATAAAATACAAATTGTGTGCTAAGCTACCCTAGAAACCTACTTGACCTCGGGGTTTATACTCATTTGGTGTATCCGCGGACAACGGTAATTAAAAAGAGGAACTTAAATTGTATGTATTTAATAGGGCATGCATATAGAAGAGAAACTTAAGGAAAAATAATAAGAGGATTCATGCATTACACATAAGTCATGCATTTTTCTGCTATGCATTAGAACATGCATATGCTATCTGTTTCCTTAATTGTTATATGTTTGGTGGATGCGTGATGTTTAACTTTCAATGTATGTTAAATGTCTTGTTGTACATTGTCATAATTGCATTTCTCTTAATAATTATGTGGATTCATATTGTAGTTGTGAGATATATAAATGTTGTTATTGATGTTACCTACCAGTTAACTTCTGATAAATTGTTGACTGTCGTAGCATAGACCTTTATTTATTTTTTGTATATATACTGAACATCATACTTGACACTCATATCACATACTGGATTCATGATATATCACATTAAAAGTTACAGATTTCCTACTTAGATAATTGTAGTCTAATTCCTATAAATTTCAAGTGAAGAATTAGAGTTAGGAGCTTCGATCGTGATTTTGGATTTACTGTTCTAAGGATAGTGTGAGAAACTCTGATGTTAATTTTCATTGATATTGAAATAAAAAGAATGTTTTGGTCTTGCTCCACCTGTAATGTTCTGGGTTGCTCAGCCCTATAACATGACTGGTTTCCGCTGTTTAAAAAAAAATTCCTCAAAAATTTGAGTTAAGATTCTGGGGTGTTACAGTTAATATATATATATATATATATATATATGTGTGAAAACTAGAGTGTAAAATAAGATTTTCATGGGTAGTTTTGTTTTTTCATTAAATTTGACTGTATGGATGTGATCTACCTGCTTGGTTTTAAAGATACTTAACTCTTGAATAATCCAATTTCAATGCATAAGCAAGTCTTTTAATGTTTGAAAATCGATGACTCAAAATTTTCATAAATATTCAAGCATCTAAAAATCAAGTTTTTGTTTGAAAAACATGAACCAACAATTGATTTCTTGCAAATTAATGAACTACGCTTTGCAAAAAGCGTATCGAAAATGCGTAGTTCATACTGTAATTTACATATTCTAGTGGCCTTGTATGTGTGTGTGTGAGAGAGAGAGAGAGAGAGAGAGAGAGAGAGAGATTTATTTATTTATGGAATCGTTTCAATGTAAAAATTAGAGTTTTTTCAATCATGAAGTTTTTTGCATAAGGTGAACCATTGAACTTTTATAGCTCTTAACACATACATGATCCAAAATATGTTTTTGCTGAATAAGGTGTGTAGATTATATCCATGGAGCTTGATTAAAAAAAACTTTTCAAAAAATTGAGAAAAAAAACAATGTGCGTGTGTGTGTCAGGTACGTGCATGAGATTTTCAATTAACTAATGAATGGTTAACTATTACTCTATCTTCAATTTTTTTTCTTTTTCGAAGTGCAGCTATCTCGTTTGGCCTCTTCTTCAGTCAAATTTTGCACAAATAAAATTACACTTTTAAATTTATGAGCAATTGATCATATTCTTCATATGAAGCAACACAGTACTTGTGAGGAGTCTAGACACTTTTCCACTTGGTAGAAAGAAGCTAAAAAATTTCGCATAAAAAAATTGTCCACCAAAAATGTCTCATCTCAAAGTATAATGACAAATGACAACAGAACCTGAAAAAAAAAAAAAAGAAGGTTGCTTTTTATGATTATATGACATCATCTTTTTGTTTGTAGAGTACGATCAGATTCCGACTAGAAAAAATAATCTAAGGATGAAAATGGGGTGGCCAAGAAGAGAGCCTAAAAATCAAGCCTTATCAAGGTAGGGTTGTTTTTGCCTTTTTGGAATCGAAGTGATGAAAGTTTTAAAAAGCAGCAATAGCAGAAGACAGCTGTTGCAACTTATTTTTCAAATCACCACTTGGTCAAGGAATCATTCTTAATGAAGTCTCCAACGAAAAAGCTGTCATCAATAACTAGTAAAAATATTTGCTAAATTTTTTTAAGACCTTTTTGTTTTACTGATTTCTGAAATGTCTAGTAACACTGTAAACTACTTTTTGCTGTGCACAAGTCACTTGTTTTAATTGACTCCAATAAAAAATCTGATCATGACATGTTTTGTCTTAATTCATTGTGCTTGATTCTTAAATAAATAAACTATTCTATACATAAATACAAGCTTTTTTTATTTTATTTTATATGCCATGATCTTTATCTATCTTAACATGTCAGCATTATGTCACTGAGAACAAGAAGCAAAGGCATATATGAATAATAATCTGTACTATGCAAAAAGCATATTCTTCTCTAAAGAGTTTTCCCTTATATCACAAATAAACTTTGAATTTGAACCTTTGCTGCCTTTGGGTGGAAACCTATAGCTTTTTCTCTTTATAGCTTACATATTTTAATTATAATTACAAAGTATATAAACTAATAAACAAAACAATCATGTGGGTTAATGTCAAATGCACACTATGATGATATTTTTAAAGAGTTCTTCCTTCATCTCATGCAAGATGGAACTATAGTCCGATATCTGACTTGTAAAGCAAAAAAGGATCTGATTAATAACCGGATTGGGGTTCAGTATGCAGATTTGCATCCAAATCCAAATCCAAATCCCATGAATTATCCAACCTGATCACATAAAAATATTTCCTATTGGCTAATCTGATTCTGATTCGGTATTACCTAATTGATGCAGGAGCGGAGGAGCGGCAGATTTTTTAGTCCATAGGATCCATTTGGATATGAATCAAGTAGTTTGGATCCTACTAGTAGTTCATTAGGATTAGGAAGTTTCTTAATTGATGCTTATAAAAAATAATAATTAGGGTCCATTAGGATTAGGATTCTTCCCTTATAAGTAACTGAGAGATCTAGGATTAAGGGGACAGTTGAGTTGAAATCCAAGATTTGTCTTGTTTCCAGTTTATTTCAATCATTTTCAGCTTCAGTTATTTCTTTGCAATTTCCTGCAATTTCCATTATATTTCTCATTTTTTCTAGATAAACTTGTAGTTGGGTAGAATTTTCTGTAAATCCGTTCTTGGATTTACATCACTAACTATGAGCTTAAGACATAATTGACGATTGATTTACCCAAAATGAACTGGCCATTGTGGGCACACTTCAATCATCAAACAAAGCAAAATGATCTCTAAAGCCATTCATCTCTCTACTCCAAGATCAGCAATAAATGTTCCATAGGAATTGGTTCAAAAAAATCCTGGGTTCACCCAAATTTCAAGAACTCATATCCTTTTTCCTTTAACACGCAATATTCACTTAAATTATCTACAAGTTGAGCTGGTTAGTTCATGCAGTAGGGAAAAAACAATCAAATTCAGTTACAAGTTCCAAACAACCTTAAGTTTGAACTACAAGGGAACATTTGATAGCGCCGAAACTAAATCGCGCAAAAACGCGCAAAAGTCATTACTGGTCCATGGTGTCAAACGTGTCCTAATAGTAAAAATGTTCTGAATTTGACACTGTAAATGAACCACATAACTTATACAGCAGTGCTATCCGTTCTCCCCCATTTGCCATCTCCATGTTTAGTCCTGCTCATCCCATTTCTACTTTGTGTTGGATCATGGGACCCTGATTAGGTCAGATCCAGACTGTGTCCATTTTGAATTATGTAGATGCATACTGCTCCAAGTCCAAACTTCTCATATTTACCAAGTTATCTATAACCTTGTTCAGGTTGGACCTAAATTAAAACATTCAACTAATACCAAATCCAATGCATCAATAAATTCAATTAAATAGGTGCTCCATATACAACCTAGCATTACCAATAGAAAAAACAAATAAAACAAGCTTTTTCCAAGTTGTGCTGCTGCTGATGTTGATGTGGGTGTCGGTGATGATTATTAAGATGATGGAGGTTAGACCTTTGAGTACAGTAAATCCTGTGAAACTTTCGGATTTTGCCTTGGAAAGTCAATTCTAATGGCAAAATCCTCCAACTTTTTTACTATTCCATATTTATTGAGTGTGGGAAAGTTCTTTCTAGTGATCGAGGTTTGTAGTCATTCAAAGGGTCAACATCTCAAAGATCTTCATGTTGGGCCATCATCATATGAATCGCCACCATGCATGCTGATTGGAGATGATGATGTAATTATTAATGAGGTGGGTCCCACAGGAAAATATTTTCAATGTTCTACCAAATCTGCAAAGCTCAGCATTTGGGCTTCCAAATCTTTGCTTAGGGGAGGCGTGATTGATAAAATTCTTATTTTCCTCTCCTAAAAAAATATAAATAAAGTTCAGATTTTGCTCCCTCCAAGACTCTGCCTTCCAATCTAGGGGCGACCGGGGTTTGTCATTACATGGGACGACCACGGTTCGAAACCCACAGAGGACATCCTTTATTGTAAGCTCAAAGTTGGATATGCTCTCTAGCGGATAGGTAGTCGGGGAGACTAGGGATGTAAATGGTACGGATTTGGATAAGATGTAGTCAAAATCTTATTGGACTAATCAAATATCGGCTAAACATATTCGGATTCGGATTTGGATTTGGATTTGGATTTGGATGGTGAAAGCTTATACCAGATCTACTTTTTATGCATTAAACGGGTTAAATATTTACCGGATTCAATAGCAAAAAATCAAAAACATATCCGCATCTGATTATTATTGGATATGGTTTTGGCTTACCAAATGCAACTAAACAAAATAGAATTTGGATGAATATCCTATAAAATCCTACTCATTGACATTCTAAGGGAGACCTTGAGGGTTCCTACCAGTCAAAGGTCTGACAATGTGAGGTTGGTGATTTTGGTGTGTGGGTTTTCTTCGGCAAAAAAAAAAGCTCTAACTTTGAGTGGTTGGACTTCATGACCTTAGTCACATTCATGTGGTGCTAAAATTATGGTCAATGACATAATGTAGTGGCAATCAGAGGTTATAGTCAAGTAGCAGCATACTGAAATTTCAAAGAAAGAGGGCTTTCAAGAAAACACAAAATAGAACTGCACAAAACCGCCCCAAAAAATCAGAACAAGTAGTGAGAAAATGAATAGGGCCTATGCAAACTACCATGAAAAGTAGGAAAAGATCACCTTTTCTTTTCAGTCATTTTTAACGTGTAACAAACATGATTTTTGAGGGAAAAAATCCTGAAAAGATTCTGACATGTTAAGATGCCTAGAGATGCTGTCAATGGACATCTGAAAACAACAGGCCAATGATATGTCCTTGTCCAATGCCCCAGTTTTGTGGTCACTATGGCACAGACGTGCCCAAGGGGTCCAAATTATGGGACCCAAGTCAAGACTCAATTATAGATCCAACTGGAGCATGACCCTAGTTTCTAGGGTAACCAATGGTTTTAATGATGAACCAAACCTATACAAACCGATGAAATAACTAATCTTTTACAAATTTTACATTTAAAAAGATGGAAATTTCATAAACCACACCCAGTTTTGCATTCTGATCTGATCTCACGGGTCTGACCCATATAGTAAATCGGGACCCCCCTTCTTTGATATATACCAAACCCTGACCATACACAGTGTCCAGTACGCATCAAGATTGGCGCATACCCGACCCATTGAAGCCGGGCTAGCTCAAAATGGGATCCACTAAACCGAGTCATGAAACCATAGGCAGGATCAAACTGGATCACTGGGTCAGTTTCTTTGCATGGAAGGAGGAGGCCCACTGGCTCATCAAGGTCATCTGAGAACAACACCATGTGAGAAGCCACACAATGTTGGCCCCTCATTAATTGCCTTCACTGGTTGAGATGATAGTGACAAATCCTTTTACTCAACGGGTGAATCTAATTATCTTAATTAATATTCTCTTGCAAGGGTTGGCGTAGTGGGGTGGGGGGGCCTTGACTGCTAGATAGGCAGTCAAGGTTTGACTCTCATGTGCGTCGCCTTACTGCGCAAGCCAACACTTAGCATAGGCCCTGGAGGCAGGGGTCCTAGCCTCAGAGTTTTACGCTGTTGGCACGACCACTGTAGGTATGGCAGGCTGAGCCAGTAGGGATGGCAGTGGGGTGGGGCGGGGGACAAGGTCTCCACCCCCGCCTTCATCCCCGTTTTCATGTCCTCCATACCCGGTTCAAACGGGGATGAGGCGGGGCAAGCCGGGAAAAAGTCGTCGGGGCGGGGATGAGGCGGGGCAGGGAAAAGTGCACGTCCATCCCCGCCTCCACCCCCGGACGAGGATGGATTTTAACCTTCGTCCCCGCCTCCATCCCCGTTTCATACCCTTCATCCCCGGTCCAAACGGGGCGAGGCGGGGCGGGGCCCCGCTTTCCCCCGGTCCACTGCCATCCCTATGAGCCAGTGCGACGAGCTCCTCGGGTGCAGTTTCTTTGGGTTATAAATTCAAAAGAAAAATAATTTAATAAAAGCTGAAGATTAGGAAAGATAATCTTTTAATTGTTTGGCTGCGGAAACGTGTCAAGGTTTAATTATGATTATCAAGGCCAATATCATTTTTTTAGTTAGTGCAAATGGGGCCCACTATACCTGCATCTCCAGCCTCAAGAACGTGGGTTTACGTAGGATGTCAGCTTTTGCCTCAAATGAAGTAATAAACCACTAAGTAAACTTAGTTTACTGCCATAATGCATGATAAGCATTTGTTTATTACCACCACTTCACATGGTAATTAATTATTCCATTAAGTGCTATATTTCTACTTTGGCCATATCTTCCATCATTAAAAAAATTGATATTACAAGTTAAGAAACAACAACGGTGTGGATTCATATATGTTCAAGTTAAGCTTTAGCTTTAATCTTTCATAAAAAAAAACTGATATTTGTAGATTAAAATTATTATTACAATGTCTAGCTAGATCCAGATCCACAATCAAGAAAATCAAGAATAGATAAAGAGTCTAAAGGGACCGGATCAATATCAAGATTGAAACATGAGTTGGAATCAAGATCAAACGGTGGAGATCAACTCTTGCAATCCACATCATATGCCTAATACAGTCCTGGTCTATAATGATTCCTATAAGATCAATTATCCTCAAGATAAAATTGGTGTTTCTCGGTACAACCAGGTCTCTCGCAGGGCGGTTTGCAGGGAGAATCTCAACTGAATATAGTTGTTCTTAAAGATAACTCTCCACAAAGAGAGTCTCATATTTGTAATTAAACATTTACTAATATAAACAGGGGCGTAGCTAGGATTCATGTGAGGGTGGGGGGTGGGGGTGTGCAAACAGGGGTGTAGCAAAAAAAAAATTGTGTGATAGCGGGGGGGTTCAGGGGCAGCGGCCCCAAAAATTTTTTTTTGAGATAAAATAAAAAATGGCTACAATTATTAATAAAAATCTATTTCATATGGACAAATCAAACTATTTGCTGCAGTCTTTCTCAACCTCAACGGAAAGTTCTTAAAAATTATCTAATGGCAATATATAACACTGGTGCGATAATTTGAAGTTCATAACAATGCATAAATTTTATTTATGACAAAATAAATCAAAATACAAAAATACCAACTAAAATGGACCATGACGGTTACCCACAACATAAAATTCATCTATAAGAGAATCTATAACTAAAGTCATAGTATATTCTCGTTCGATGTACAATGTCATACAATCAGCAAGAAAACTGTCGCCTATTTTGTTACAAATTTCCGTTTTCACATGCTTCATCACTAAAAATGCTCATTCTGTAGTGGTCGTAGAAACTGGTAATGTCAATACAAGACGAAATAATCTAGTTAGCATGACATAACTTTCTGACCTTTCACTTGCAACCAACTTTTGATACAAATCAGGTAGAGTAGGTACTTGAAATCGAGGATCAGAAACCACATCAATCTGATAATGTTGTAACTCTGCTTTCAAGTAAAATATATCTTGTGGTGTAAAATCTTGAGGAAAGAACTTCTCTGTAAGCTTGCAAATATCAGCTATATTAAAGGATTCAAATGAGTTTCTAGGATCCAATGTTGCACTGAGAGAAAGAAGTTCGACTGATGTGTATTAAATATAGTATTTAACTCCACCAACAAGAAATCTATAGCTTTATTGAAAACATCAAAATGATAGTGATGCTCAACTGAGGGATACTCATGCCTACGGGATCGGCCAACCATATATAAACCACTGAAGTCAGGTAGGCAAATATCATTTATTAAACAAAATGATGTTACCTCTTGAAGGAATTCTTCCAAACCATCTTCTCTAAAAGCTTGAAGCACAGTCTTTGTAGTGTAGACAAATCTCATAGCAATCAAAATATCTTGATTTTTCTTCTTAAGGGCCTGACATAAAATATCAATAACTGCAAATATTTGATTCATCAAATGCAAGACAAATACAAATTTGAAACTTGTAATGCAAGTGTATGCACCATCAACTTCAACATGAGATCTAGCACTTGGAGAATTTTCAATCAGGCACTCAAATACTTTACATGTTGCAACATATATATCCATCAAGCTCTTTACAGATTCATAATGAGAACTCCAACGAGTAGCTCTAGCTCTATGCAAGTTCCCAATCTGATTAGCCCCACTTCCTGTCGACCGTTCCCCAGTTTCTAACAAATGCTTAATTTCTTTTCTATGTGCAGCTTTCAACTCACCAACACGCTTAGGCGAAGAAGTAATAATGTTAACAACATTATCCAAATGAGAAAAGAATTGTCAAATGTCACGAACATCCTTAGCTGTAGAAACCAATGTTAATTGCAAACAATGCGTAAAACAATGAACATAATATGCATAAGGACAATCCTTCAGAAATAAAGCTTGGAGCCCATTGCGGCGACCTAAGAGAGGCATAAAGGAAAAAGGGGCACGACAGGGGGCCATTGGCCTCCCGTCGGTCTCTCGACATCACAGAGAGGCACAAAGGGGGGAATCGCCGCAGGGAGGCCCATCGACTCCCTGTCAGCCTCTCAGCGATCACAATTCAGAGAGGAATCACAGCAGGGAGCGGCCGTCGGCTCCCTGCCGGCCTCCCGAGTATCCGACGCACGCATAGAGGGGGAAAGATGAGGAAGAAAACAGAGGGACAGAGAGACGACGTACCTGGATTCACCTCCATGCTCATTAAAATGAGAACAAATGTTCTCTCATGAGTTCCATAAGCAGGTCAGGTAGGATTCAAGGCCCACTATGCTCTGATCCAATCCATGGTTTTTAGAGATCCATTTAAATGTATATTGGGTTGGAACACGTAGGATTCTGAACCCAATGGACCCCTGATCCTATCTGAGTCTTTCAGGGATCCATTTACAAGTGCGTCTTTGGAGAATCACATTGATTGAGGCTGGGGGTATGACATGCCCAATACAGCTGAGGCCTCTTAGGTCCCACTGGTTCATGTATTCCCACTAGGGGTTAAATGGATCACATTAGATCCAAATCCAATTCAAAATGCAAACAACTGATCCAAATCCTAATCCAGATTCAGATCTGATGAGGTGGAGTTGAGTCCAAATCTAAAATGTATGCAGTAATACTGGATTTGATTTAAAAAAGAATAAAAAAGCTCTTTTCTCGTGAAAAAATGCAGCTGGATCAGATTTGATCTGACCTAAAATACTTGTCCAAAATCTGATTCGAATATGAAAATAATCTGATAAAATTAGAATCCAACCTAAATGCATTCCCAGATCTCACTTTAGAGATCCAAATTTGGAGATAACATGACAGACTTGGATTGGACATCCAACTACGATCGATCTGTTTGTGCCCCTAAATCCCAAGCATTCTTTGACAAATCATTGAATCAACTCAGGGCCCAACCAACTTTCATAGGTCTGTAAACTCCAAATTGGTTTGGGTATGGACCCAACGTAGGTAGCTAGATTTTCTCTAAATTGGTTGGGTATGGACCCTACCTAGTAGTTTTGGTTAAAATATCCCTTTTACATATGCTTTCTGGTGAGGTTGCTTTCGGATCCGGGTCAGGTCCGACCCGACATTTGAGGCAAGATTGGGCTACAACCCAGTCCTGCCCCCCCCCCCCCTTCCCCCCAGCTCCGCCTTTGAATATAAATAGATTACCGCTCTTGAGAAAGAGAAAGACAGAGGTCGTTGGCATAGGTTTTAACCGACCGAACCACGTTAAAAGCATCGTCTATTGTGTGAGCTTGTTTTTGTTTTATGTTTGTGTGGTTTCTCTTTATCGTGTTCCTCTACAAAAACTACATACAAATCTTTTACGGTTTCAGATCCATACCTAGATTAATGCTTTCGATGATTTGCTTTTACCAACATGAAATCTTCAACCTCTGAGATAAGTTTTCTTGCTCCCTTTGCTTCAATTTTTTTTTCTCTAGCTCTATGTAGTATTTGCTTTTCACAAAATCAATTACAGAATGTTATATGTTGTGGGAGTCCAAATTTACTAATTTTCTTATTTTATATGATTTGGAAGGGTTTATTGATGGATCCAATCCCTAACTAAATCAATATATTACTAAGAATGGTGCCTCCAAATTTAATCATGAGTATGTTGCATGGAAAAAAGGGACATTTAAGCTGGATTATCGCATTTCTTACCAAACTTGTATGCACATGTTATTGGATTGAGAACCTCATTTGACGTATAGAATTCCTTGAGGAAAGGATATGATGCCCACTCTAGATTTAAAATTATGTAGTTGAAAGGACAACTACAAACTATGCTTAAGAGCGATAAATCCATTGAGTAATATATTTAAAAGGCCAAATTTATTGGCCATCAACTCGCAATGGCGGGCAAGCCTGTCTGTGATGATGATATGATGATGTGCTTTGAAGATTACCTAATGAATATGGTTTTTTTCACACATCCATAACCACTCATGTTGAGCGTATTACTATGAATGAATTGCATCATCTTCGTTTGGTTAAAGAAGCTCAAATGAAAGATAGTGAAAAGAGAACTAACATTGCAGGAGTTAATTTCTTACAAATAAATAACTCGTGGTATCCTGATTCTAGAGCCTCTCATCACGTTACTCTTGATATAAACTCATTGGGCTCCCACAATGAATATGATGATGTTGATGCTGTCGCGATTGACAACAATACTGGTTTGCATATTCTTAACACTGACAACAATTTTGTTTCTGCAAATTCATCTAAGTTTCAATTGAATGACATATTGCATGTGTCAAAAATTACTAAATGTCTGCTTTCTATGCAAAGATTCACACATGAGTTTCATCTCGTTGCGTGAAGAACTGCAAAACAAAACAAGAGCTGATTGAGTTTTCTAATAAGGATGCCAATATAGGTGAACGCATCACACTTGATTAGTGGCATAATCGCACTACAAGAAAAATATTATTTAGCGACAAAAATTTATAATGGAAATAATCCATCGCAACGTTGCGATGGATTAGCGAGAGAAAACTATCCATCCCTAAAATTGGAATTAGTTGTAGAATTTGTGACGAAAAAATTCCGTCGCCAATTTGCGACAGACAAATTCTGTCTCACACTCTGTCGCAACTTAGCGACGGATGAGCGACACCATTTTTTCGTCGCTACTTCGTCACAAATTTGCGACGGTGTTTGTGATGATTTTTTTTTGTCGCTAAATAACCCGTAAAACCTTAATGCGAGCCCCTTTCTTTTCTCTTTCTGTTTCATTCTGTCGCCCGTCACCCATTGCCCGTCGGTCGTCATCCACCGCCCATCGCCCATCGTCTGCCGCCCGTCGATCGTCGCCCATCGCCTGCCGCCCTCTCCTTCACCTCCTCCTTCTTCCCTCACTCCATCTCTCACTGCCGTGTGCCGCCGCCACCGACCCCCAAGCACCAACATTGTCGTGTGCCGTGTGACGACGACCCGATGACCCCCAAACAACCCGATTCATTGACAACGCCTCATGGTGCGACAGGGTCCGGATACAACTGGGCTCTCACCCTCTCCGATGCCCCCTTCCAGAGGACTTGGGTCCAGTCCGTCGGTGAAGACGCTTCTACAAACTACAATTTGGTAGACAAAGCCTACCGATTCTCAAGCTGAGCTATTCCCGATTCACTCGTCGTTACTAGGGGAATCCTTGTAAGTTTCGTTTCCTCCGCTTATAGATATGCTTAAACTTAGCGGGTGGCCTCACCTGACCTGGGGTCGCTAAGCTGAGACGAGTAATCGCCTTTAGAGTTCCAACAAACTTCTAACGCTTCATGCGAGCTGCGGCAATCCACCGCACACAAAGTGCACGATTATGGTAATCCCCTACTTGCCTCACCGCATCGTGCCGTGATCCAACATTTCAGCCGATGACACACCGATAAAAAAGGCACTACAGGCCAATCCTTCGTTTGTACATTTGTGCTTTGCAGGTGGGTAGTTGAGCTAATTGTACGATGCTTAGTGCTAAGCATCGCATGCAGCTAAAAATGCCATGTAAAAAGAAATAAAAAAATGCAAAGGCAAAAGCATGCAAATCAGGTAAATACCCGTGGTGAGTAAGTGATGCAGACGTATCATAGGTTATTTAATTTCTTGGATGCAACACTTTTTTGTTCACACACTCACTTAGTTGTGGATATCTATGACAGATTTGATGGAGTTCGGAGATCATGCTGAGCATGATTTGAATATATGAAAATAGAAGTGCTCTTATTTTTGGAATTCGGATTTCATGCTAGTCATGGTAGTAGTTAGTGAGATATTAGAGTGTGTTTATTGCAGATATATGTTTGACATTGTTTTGATATAAATGATTTGAATGTATTACAATATTTGATGTGACTGTATCCATGCTTGCATGAAGTTATTTTCTATTTGATTATGCCTTTCATATAAAAATGTATCATGAAAACATGCTTTAAATGAATGTATCGTGTTGATGAATTTGATTTCATCATTCTAAATATGCTTGTGATGAGTGTAAATATGATGTGATGGTTTTGCACATGAAAATATTAAGTTATCAACGTTTGCATCATAGTTTTTGTGATTGAATGATATATATATATATATATATATATATATATATATATATATATATATATATATATATCAAATCAGTACATCCATCATCAATGCATGATAAATTAGATATTTTCTTTATCATAGCATTCTTATGATTCTCTTTTAACTGGTTAGGATAATATCTGTAACATCATAGGACAAAATGACTGCAAACCGTGAATGGATATACCATATGATAGTTGACAATGACATATCATTTAAGTATATAGATGGTGTTGACAGTTTTATTAAATTTGCAACGGTAAGTGTCAGTACAGTGGATCCCACTGGTCGGATCAGGTGCCCCTGCACGATGTGTAAGAATAATCGATTTGTAGAACCTCATGGTGTTAGACATCACCTATATAGGAAAGGTTTTGTGAGAGATTATCAGAATTGAATGCTTCATGGTGAAGAATTGTGTAACAATTTTGACGCATGGGTGGATATGGTGCACGATAATCCATATGTAGATTTGATATATGATGCCGTAGGACCAGAACTGGGTTCTGCTATGGGTCCTAGTGATGTACCAACTTGGGTAGAGGAAGAAGCAGCAAACGATGCAACTAGTAGATTTTATGACTTACTTAGAGATGCTGATGAGCCACTTTAGAATGGTTGCGAGAGTCACACTATCTTGTGTGCAGTTCTTCAACTACTAAATTTGAAGTCCGAGTATAATTTGAGTCAATCATGTTTTGATCGTTTGTGCTCTATTGTGAAGAGTATGTTACCCAAAGATGAGAATTGTCATAAAATTTCTATCGTGCGAAGGTTATGGTCAACGCTCTAGGTATGAGGTATCAAAAGATAGATGCTTGCCCAAATCACTGCATGTTGTATTTCAAAGATCAAGAAAATAACAAATCATGTCCATCATGTATGGGCATCCTCGATTCAAGCCAAAGACAAGAAGCAATGGTAGCATGAGGTTAAAAGAAGTGTCATACAAGTCACTCCGCTACTTTTCTCTCACCTCTAGATTGCAACGATTGTATATGTCTTCGGGGATAGCTAAACACATGAGATGACATGCAAATAAAGTTTGACATGATGAAGACAAGATCACGCATCCTGTTAACGCAAAAGCTTGGAAGCACTTTGATCGTACTCATCAAACCTTTGCAATGGAAGTGAGAAATGTTATACTCGATTTATGTACAAATGGATTTAATCTATTTGGGAGTAGATCAACTCCATACTCGTGTTGGCCAATATTTGTCACCCTATACAACCTTCCTCCAAGCTTGTGTATGAAGCATGAAAATCTTTTTTTGTCTCTATTGATCCCTGGTCCGACCTCTCCGGGTAAAAATCTTGATATATATTTAAGGTCATTGATTGATGAACTGAAAATATTGTGGGATGACGATGTTCTCACGTACAATGCCCCCAAAAAATAAAACTTCAATATGAAGGTTGTTGTTCTATGGACAATCAGTGACTTCCCTGCATATGGTATGTTATCTGGTTGGAGCACACATAGGAGGTTGGCATATCCGTACTGCATGGAGGATACAAAATCTTTTAGATTGACGCATGGAAGAAAGTCGTGCTGGTTTGATTGTCACCATTGATTTCTACCCAGCCACCATCCATTTCGACAATAAAGAAATGTGTTCCGAGCAGGCACAACTGAAATGAAAGATGCACCTACACGGTTGTCTGGCATAGAGATTTTAAGACGATTATACTTTCTATTTGAACCGACAGATGCCCGTAGTCTGACGCCCTTCCTTGAATTTGGGTAGGATCACAATTGGACAAAGAAATCTATATTTTGAGAACTACCATATTGGCCGACCTTATTGATACGACATAATTTGGATGTGATGCATGTGAAGAAAAATATGTTTGATAATGTGTTGAATATGATAATGAATGTCAAAGGGAAAACAATGATAATTCGAAGGCCTGTATTGATTTAAAAGTAATATGTAAAAGACCAGAATTGGAACTCAAAGAGTACAATGGCAAAATACTAAAACCAAAGGCAAGGTACGTGCTTGGACTAGATCAAGTAAAGCAGGTATGTCAATGGTTGAGACAGTTGAGATTTCTAGATGGATACGTCTTTAATATTGCTCAGGCTGTGAAGATAGACGAGGGTCAATTATATGGATTGAAGAGCCATGATTGTAATGTCATTATGCAACGGTTGATTCTCCTAGTATTCCATGATATGTTAGACAAACCTATATGGGGGGTATTATCCGAGTTGAGTATATTTTTTAGAACATTGTGCACATCAGAAGTTGTAGTAATTGAAGTAAAGAATCTCGAGGATTCTGTCGTCACTACTATTTGTCAGCTAAAGAAGATATTTCTGCCAACATCTTTCGATGTTATGGAACATGTGATCATACACTTGCCATATGAACTTAGGGTTGGTGATCCTGTGCAATATCGGTGGATGTACCCATTTGAAAGGTATATATTTTTTATATTTTTTTCTTCAATGCTATTGGAAATTTATTGTATTATGAGATATATATTGTTGACAGATGCATGTTTGACCTCAAAAAAAAAGGTTCAGAATAAAGCAAGAGTGAAGGGTTCTATTTATGAGGCGTACACTTTAGAAGAGATTTCAAATTTCTTATCTATGTACTTTGAACCTCACATTCCAACATGTTACACTTGCCCACCTCGTAATGATGATGAAGAACAAGTTATTGTGGTTGACGAACTATCGATATTTAAACTACTTGGGCATGCCTTCGGCAGTTGTCAGTCAAGACTCTTGAAAGATCGAGAGCAAGACGCATCACAAATCCATATCCTTTTTAATTGCTCAGTGATCGACCCCTACATCGAGTAAGTATACTTAATATGTTATAGTAAGTTCTCTACGTACGTACATGGTTTGGTAATATAATTATTTGTTAAGTGCAGATAATTTGATCTAGAGTTGCAAAGAGAACTTCCACATCTCACTGATTCAGAAGTACAGAAACAACATGAAAATAAGTTTGTGACATGGTTGAAAGAGTTGGTAAGGACTATGACATATATTCTTTTCGTGTAAACAACAATAAGTTACTTAATTGGTCATGATCACAGTCATTGTTTATGCTTATAGGTCCGCTATGGTGATGTTAATGACCAAGGAATATATGATTTACAAAATGGTCTGACCAAAGTTGTGCAATGTTACAACGGGTACATCATAAATGGTTATCGATTCCATACAAAAGACTACGATGTAAATAAGTCAATGATGAATAATGGGGTGTGTATCAAGGGTAACAACTACAGTGAAAATGAACATGACTACTATGGTGTTATAGAAGAAATAATGGAGTTGACTTATTTAGGCATAAATAAGAGGGTAACTTTATTCAAGTGTCATTGGTTTGATCCCATAGCAACAAGAGTCGACAAAGCCTCAGGCATTGTGAAGGTGGACCATAAATCAAGGTTTAGAACATATGAACCATTCATATTAGCTTTGCAAGCTTAACAAGTTTACTATACTTCATATCCTAATACAAGGAAGTCAAATAGAAATGAATGGTGGGCAATTTGTAAGGTGAAGTCTAAACTATATCTCGAGTATGATTAGTTACAGAAAGACAAGATTGCTGAAGAGGGTGATTACTACCAATCAGATGATATATATGACTTATCTTATGGTCACGATATCACACATGATCTGCATGTCACATCTCCATTGTCCGATGACACACGTATAAAAAAATGTGATCCAAATGATATACCAAGTGGATGGGTGCCCAATGAAAAAGAAGACAAAGATGACGAGGAGAAAGAAGAAGAATATGAAAGTCAAACAAATGATGAGGAAGCATACTTGAGCTAGTGAAATACATCTTATAATACATACCACATCACTTTCTCATATGCTCTTATGTTTGTATTTCGAAAACCATGCTATTCATGGTTGTAGTTAGCGGGATATTGGAGTGTGTTTGATGCAGGTACATGTTTGACATTGTTTTGATATGAATGTATTGCAATGTTTGATGTGACTGTATGAATGCTTGCATGAAGTTATTTTCGATTTGATTATGTATCCATGAAGATATAAAGTTGTGTAACTGATCCAAATAAATTTTTTATTTGTTAGAATATGGTTCGTGGATGTCACAGTGGTCGAGCACCCAGTGGTAGTCAGTCTCAGCCTTCATCTTCATAGGCTGCTTCAATAGGTATATCATTTAACTAATTGTATACTTGATTAGTTTAAATATGCATTGTGTGAATTTCTAACTCATTTTTCTATAAATGATGTTTCGCTTGCACATGACCCACCTACACCAGCTATTTATACATGTCACGAGACAACGCCGAATACAGGGTCTTCTCAATCTGACACACGATGACCCATTCAAATAGTGTATATCGATAGTCGATCGTAAGTATTTTATTTTCACTTATCCAATCCTTATCTTATAAATAGTGTATATCGATAGTGGATTGTTAATGTGTACCAATTCATGTGTAGTGCGAGGTTCGAGTCCCAAGAAGTAATACAAGAAATTAGACAGTCACTAGTTTAACATCTTGCAAGACCGATCGCTCAATGAAAAGAGTACCCGAAGGAGGTGTTGGATAGATTGTGGTCCTCATTCATGGTATACAATCGTTTATCATAGCTAATGTGTTTCATATTTAATTTTTTATTATAGTCATGTGTACTAACTTTCTGAAATTATTTATAGGCTTTGAATCGCTTCGCAACTGCGAATGAGGAACAGGACGCGAGGCAGGTGTAGCAAAAGGTGGTTGTCAGTCAATTTGCAGACATGCTGCATAATATGAAGACTGCAACAATAAAAGCATTTGGTGAGATAGATGATCCACTGCAGTGAAAGAGCCATGACCCTCCTACTATCAGGTCAGATTATTGGGATGCAATGTGCGACAAGTGGGGGGTCCATGAATTTCGAAACCACTCAGCAAAGGCTGCACAAAATCGAGCGAAGATGCCTGATGCCCATCTACACACAGGTGAATCTAGGACTTTTGGGAGCCACCAGAAGAAAATGGTAACTCATCAATATATATTGTAAATTTATAAGTAGTGTTGCATACTTTTTAATTGATTTTTTTATCATTTAACCTTGCAGAAAACAGAAAAGGGAGGCATTCTGCCTTACAAAGATGTGTTTGTTGAAACACATAAATGTAAGAGCATGGGAGAGTTCATATCAGAGAAGGCGAGAGCGACAATAGTATGTATTTATTGTATTAATAAATATTATAATAGACAAGTTACCATGAACATTGTAATTCTTAATTATTAATTCATACTGTAATCATTACTTTGTAGAAGTCATATGAGTAGCAGATGGTAGAGTGATATGGCGATGACTCCACTCAGCATCCGCCTTTTGATCCTGCAGCATGGGTGACTGCAACCGGTGAACTAAAAAAGGGTCGTGTATTCTGGTTTGGGAGTAATATGAACACCACACCAGTCATTTCCTCGTCCAGCCAGGGCTCTTAGAGTTCTCTCGCCAGCATCAACTCCCAACGTCCGATCGACCCTCTTAATTCTTGGGATGGTGTCTACCAGCTTGTTAAAGACACAGTTCGTGACTATTTACATGAAGCCATTTCCGACGTTGTCCGTAATGAGTTGTGCAACTTTTTTCAGGATAGGAGAACTTTGTCTGCATGTCCCTGTAAGGTATGAAAGTTTCATGTCACTTGTTTCATGTCATTAAATTTCAAGCTAGTATATGCATGATTTCATCATATATGAGCATGATTTTATCATTATGAAAGTTTTTTGACTGCTTTATAACACATATATGCATGATTGAATCACTATGAAAGTTTTTTGACAACCTTAGAATATATATTAGCATGATTTCATCATTATGAAAGTTTTTAAACTGCCTTAGAACACATATATGCATGTTTGAATCACTATGAAAGTTTTTTGACAACCTTAGAACACATATATGCATGAATTCATCACTATGAAAGGTTTTTGACAACCTTAGAACACATATATTCATGATTTCATCACTATAAAATTGTTTGACTTCCTTATAACACATATATGCATGATTGAATCACTATGAGAGTGTTTTGACAACCTTAGAACACATATAAGCATGATTTCATTACTATAACAGTTTTTTGACTGCCTTATAACACATATATGCATGATTGAATCACTATGAAAGTTTTTTGACAACCTTAGAACACATATATGCATGATTGAATCACTATGAAAGTTTTTTGACAACCTTAGAACACATATATAAGCATGATTTCATCACTATGAAATTGTTTGACTGTCTTATAACATATATATGCATGATTGAATCACTATGAAAGTTTTTTGACAACATTAGAACACATATAAGCATGATTTCATCACTATGAAAGTTTTTTGACTGCCTTGTAACACATATATGCATGATTGAATCACTATGAAAGTTTTTTGTCAACCTTAGAACACACATATAAGCATGATTTCATCATTATGAAAGTTTTTTGACAACTTTAGAACACATATATAAGCATGATTTCATCACTATGAAATTATTTGACTGCCTTATAACACATATATATGCATGATTGAATCACTATGAAAGTTTTTTGACAACCTTAGAACACATATCTGCATGATTGAATCACTATAATTTTTTTTGACTGCCTTATAACACATATATGCATGATTGTGATACAGAACACATTTATTTGACAACCTTATAAACCATATATGGATGCTTGAATCACTATGACATTTTTTTGACAACCTTACAACACATATCTGCATGATTGAATCACTATGATTTTTTTTTCTCAGCCTTAGAACACATATCTGAATTCTGTTAATGTCCTTCACTTTATTGCTAGCTAGTCTATGTGAAATTCATTCATGTTACTTTGATTGCCTTAGATTAGGTGCATTGCATATAATTTATTTCATTATATTTTCACTACAAGAAAATTGTTAATTAGCGACGGAAATTTGCGACGGATTTTTTCCGTCGCTAATTAGCGATAGATTAGCTAGAGATACAATCTGTCGCTAATTCGCGATGGATTAGCGAGGAAACAACTTTTATCGCTAATCTGTCGCTACTTAGCGACGGATTAGCGACTGCAATTTTTTGTCGCTAACTTTTATTACAAGAACACCATTTTAGCGATGGATTTAGAGAGGGAACTCTGTCGTCGCGAATCCGTCGCTAATTAGCGACGGCGTAGCAACAAAATATATTCTGTCACTTTTTTGGTATTTTGATTTAGCGACGGCTTAGCGACGGAATTTTTCCGTCGCTAAGCCGTCGTTAAATGTCGCGTAAATCCCTAATTCCATCCCTCTTTCTCTTTTTCCTGTTTTGCTGTCTTGCTCCCTCCCGCCACCCGTCGGCTCTCGCCACCGCCCGGCCGCCGCCGCTCGCCAGCCGCCGCTCCCCGTCCACCGCTCGCCAGCCGCCGCTCGCCAACCGTCCACCGCTCGCCAGCTGCCGCTCCCCGTCAGCCTCCCGCCACCGCCCGACGACGCGCAGGTAATCACTTGCTTCTTCTTCTTCTTCTTCTTCTTTTTCTTCTTCTTCTTCTTCTTCTTCCTCCGATTCCTCATCTGCAGCCTCCAGGTCATTATTTTTGAAGTTCATATGATTACGAAAATTGGGAGAAATTCGGGGTTTGGTTGATGTAGGTTTCGAATGATTTTTAAATACATACTTAGTTTGGGGTTTTGATTTTTAGTGTTTCGATTTTGGACATGGGTGAACGGTGAATCGGTGATGGCTTGATGGGGCTTTCCAAATATATAGAAATTTTGTTTCTAAACTAATTTGATTAATTTGTTGTTACTTGTTAGTTGCTGCTTGTTAATGATTCATGAATGATAAAGTTAGAGTTTAGAATTTTTTGCACAGTTTGTCCATCACATTTTCAGTTGCTAGATGGGATCTCAGTGTCATGTAGATGGCTATATATGTTTTTTTTTTCTGATTTCTTGAAATAGTGTTGCTAAAAGAATATGTTTGGGATTTTTATGCATCTCATTGCAACAGATTCTTTTGGTTCAGTTACTTCAGTTGGAGTTTTTTTTTTTGTTTGATTTGAGCATGTGAATGTGAAGATGTGTGATGTCTGTGGTTGGTTGACTAGGCTATTTTTTTTGTTTTAAATGTTCTGTTATAAGTTATGACCCGCCTGTAGCATATAAGCAGGTGTCTGCTTCAAATTTCCGATGATGATTGTATCATCAGATTGAAATTTAGATAACGGTTTTCCATGGTTGGATTGGGATACAACTGAATCCACGTATTTATTCAGATTTTGGTTCTGATTTGGGCATGATTATAGCTGTCAGTTTCAGATTTGGTATTATTCTTTTCTCATTCATATCCAATTCTGACTAGGCCACATCCTATTGGCCGAATTTGGTATTGCCTACATCAGATCCAAATCTGACCAGATTGCGTCCCTACAATCAGAACTTTATAGTTTTTCACAAAAGCAATGCTATAACTGTGGAATAATAGTAAGCATCATGATAGAAGGAAAACATTTTTCCAATTTCATATGCACAAAATAATGGATGGTTTGATGATCTATCACTAACTTTACCTACAAATTTCCCATGTGAGTTAGTAAGATTTGAAGAAGAATAAAAGGCAGTTACTGACTTTGACGAAGTGTTGTAAGTATCGTACGATATGGTATGTGGGAGAAGGGGCAGTAGGGAAGAGGGTTTAGGGTTTGTGGGAGAAGGGTTGAGTTATTGTTAATACCAGCATGTCCTCTTAATTCTTGTTATTTTCTGTCAGAGACCTACAGGTTCTGCACCTTTCTGAAATTTCAAAAAAAGGTGGTTAAGTCTTTTTTAATTAACTTAAAAAATTGTATAAACAGAGTTCCTAACTTCTATTTTGATATTTATTTCATAGAATCATTTTTTGCTTTCTAGAAATTGCAGAAGGGTCTCTGATTTGCCTATTACCCCCTGGAGTGTCATTTTGCTACGAATTGCATGAGTTTTATTTTTCAAAAATAATAGCAAGTTTAGAAACTCTTGTTGCATGCGTAAACTAGATTAGAAAAACAAAACATTTGTTTGATTATTTTGTGAATATTTTGTGAATATTTTTTAGAATTACTAGTTTATAAATAATCTTTTAATCCTAGTATTTATCTATGTTTAGGCAAATGACAAATAGAATAATCATGGTTTTAGTAAAGCCATCGATATCGAACTGAGATATAATTGATTGTGGGTTTGGATCTGATCATATTTGGGTTTATTTATGTAATTAACCAATCCTATGCGATAAGGTATCAATTGCTATGTCAGGGTAGAAATCACAATCCCTCCACATGTGAATTGCTTCTTCTTAATTCATTTTTTCCATGATGTTCAATGCTTCTGTTTCACTTTATTTCATCGCATTTCATCATTAGATATATCATTAACAGTTTAGTTGTTTTTTGCATTGCATAAGTGTTTGTGTTTCCCTAATTAGCTTCAATATTCATTTTAACACAGTGTTTTTTGCAGATTTCTCAACGGAACTCGCTTGTGCCCCGCCACCCGTGGTAAGTAAGTGACAAAAATAATGCAAATCGGGTAAATACCCGTGGTGAGTAAGTGATGCAAGCGCATCACATGTTATTTAATTTATTGAATGTAACACTTTATTGTTCACACACTCACTTAGTTGTTGATATCTAGGACTGCTTTGTTGGAGTTCGGAGATCATGCTGAGCATGATTTTAATGTATGAATATGGAAGTGTTCTTATTTTTGGAGTACGGAGTCCATGCTATGCATGGTAATAGTTAGTGGGATATTGAAGTGTGTTTGCTGCAGGTACATGTTTGACATTTGTTTGATATGAATTATTTCGATGTATTGCAATGTTTGATGTGATTGTATCCATGCTTACATGTAGTTACTTTCAATTTGATTATGTCTTCCATGTGAAATTGTATACTAAAAGCATGCTTCAAATGAATGTATCGTGTCATGAATAGTTTGCACATGAAAATATTAAGTTATCAATGCATGCATCATAATTCTTGTGATTGTATGACATCATATATTGCATGATAAATTTGATATTTTCTTCATCATAGCATTCTGATGGTTCTCTTTTAACTGGTTAGGATACTGTTCGTAACATCATACGACAGAATGACTGCAAACCGTGAATGAATGTACCGTAGGATAGTGGATAATGAGTTATCGCATGAATATATGGATGGTGTCGACAGTTTTATTGAATTTGCAACGGCAAGTGTCAGTACGGTAGATCCCACAAGTCGGATTAGGTGTCCCTGCAAGATTTGTAAGAATAATCGATTTGTAGAACCTCATGGCGCTAGACATCACCTATACAGGAAGGGTTTTGTGAGTGATTATCAGAACTGGACGTTTCATGAAAAAGAATTTAGAAACGATTTTGATGCACGGGTGAATGTGGTGCACGATAATCCATATACGAATTTGATATTTGATGCTGCAGGAACAGAACTGGGTTCTGCTATGAGTTCTAGTGATGTAAGAACTGCCGTAGATGAAGAATCACCAAACGATGCAGCTAGTAGATTTTATGATTTACTTAGAGATGCTGATGAGCCACTTTGGAACGGTTGTGAGAGTCACACTATCTTGTCTGCAGTTCTTCAACTAATGAATTTGAAGTCCGAGTATAATTTGAGTCAATCATGTTTTGACCGTTTGTGCATGATTGTGAAGAGTATGTTGCCTAAAGATGAGAAATTGCCACAAAATTTCTATCGTGCGAAAGTTATGGTCAACGCTCTAGGTATGGGTTACAAAAAGATTGATGCTTGTCCAAATAACTGCATGTTGTATTTCAAGGAGCAGGAACATGACATATCATGCCCGTCATGTGGGCATCCTCGGTTCAAGCCAAAGACAAGAGGCAATGGTAGCACGAGATCAAAGGAAGTTTCATACAAGTCGCTCCGCTACTTTCCTATCACTCCTAGATTGCAGCGATTGTATATGTCTTCAAGGACAGCTAAACACATGAGATGGCATGCAAATAAAGTTCGACACGATGAAAACAAGCTCACGCATCCTGTTGACGCTGAAGCTTGGAAGCACTTTGATAGTACTCATCAGAACTTCACAATGGAAGTGCGAAATGTTAGACTCGGTCTATGTACAGATGAATTTAATCCATTTGGGGGTAGATCAACTCCATACTTGATGTGAATGCATTGCAATGCTTGATGTGAATGACTTGAATGCATTGTAATACTTGATGTGAATTATTTGAATGTATTGTATGACATATGTTATTTGTTAGAATATGGTTCGTGGAGGTTATAGTGGTCGCTCATCCAGTAGTAGCCAGGCTCAGCCTTCATCTTCACGGGCTCCTGTGATAGGTATATCATATAACTAATTAGATGCTTGATTAGTTCAAATGCAAATTCTGAGAATTTCTAATGTATTTTTTTACAGATGATGTTGCGCATGTACACGACCCACCTACACCAGTTGATCACACAAGTCAACAGCCAAAACAGGAAACAGGGTCTTCTCAGGCTGGCACAAGAAGACTCATTCGAATAGTGTATATCGATAATCGACCGTAAGTATTTTGTTTTCAATTATTGCATATCTTTTAAATATTTTATATTGATATTTACTGTGTAACAATTCATATGCAGCACGAGGTTTGAGCCACAAGAAGTAGTACGGAAGATTAGGAATTCACTTCTTCAACATCTACTAGGACCAGTTGCTCAATGGAAAGAGTACCCAAAGGAGGTGTTAGACAGATTGTGGTCCTCATTCATGGTATACAGTTGTTCCTCATAGTTAATGTGTTTCATATTTAATTTATTTAAGCAATGTCTACTAACTTTCTGAAAATATTTGTAGGCTTCGAATCGCTTCGCAACTACGGTGGAAGAAAATGATGCAAGGAAGGTGTGGCAGAAGGTGACTGCCAATCGATTTGCAGACATGCTGCACACAATGAAAACTGCAGCAAAAAAAGCATCTGGCGTAGTAGATGATCCATTACTGTGGAAGGGCCATGATCCTATTACTATCAGGAGAGATTACTGGGATGAAATGTGCGATAAGTGGGCAGAAGATGCATTTAAAAATCGCTCTGCGAAGGCTTCACAAAATCGACCGAAGATGCCCGAAGCTCATCTACACACAGGTGGATCTAAGACATTTGGGAGCCACCTAAAGAAAATGGTAACTCATCAATATATAATATTAATTTTATAAGTATTGTTGCAAACTTGTGTACTAAATCTTTTGTCATTTAACTTCGCAGGAAGCAGAAAAAGGAGGCAGTGTACCATATAAGGATGTGTTTGTAGAAACACATAAACGGAAGACCACAGGAGTCTTCGTATCAGAGAAGGCGAGAACGACAACGGTATGTATTAATTCTATTAATAATCATTGCAATATATATGCAAGTTATCATAATGTTATCATTAATTATTAATGAATACTTTAAACATTATTTTGTAGGAGGCATATGAACAACAGATGGTAGAGCGATATGGCGATGACGCTACTCAGCATCCATCATTTGATCCTACAGCATGGGTGACTGCAGTAGGTGAACCCAAAAAAGGTCGCGTGTTCGGGTTTGGGAGTAATATGAACACTTCACCAGTTATTGGTTCTTCCAGTTACGGCTCACCGACTTCTTGCGCCGACATAAGCTCCAAGCAGCCGACTATTCTTTCCGGTGATGATGTACGCCAGATCATTAATGAATCACTGAATAACTACTTTCAATACACCGTCGCCCCCTTTCTCCGAAATGAGATCAAGGCCGTTGTTCAGGATAGGGGATCTTCGATTCCAGGTCCCTCTCAGGTATAATCACATATTCAGTTTTTTGACTACCTTAAAGCACATATGAGCATGCTATAATAACATATAGAGTTTTTTTATTGCATTAGAGCACATATGAGCATGCTATAATCACATATAAAGTTTTTTTGTCTGCCTTAGAGCACATATGAGCATGCTATAATCACATATAAAGTTGCTTTGCCTGCCTTAGAGCACATATGAGCATGCTATATTCACATATTCAATTTTTTGACTGCCTTAGCACACATACAAGCATGATCGAATCACATATATAGTTTTTTGCCTGCCTTAAAGCACATCTGAGCATGGTAGAATCACATATAGAGTTTTTTTAGATGCCTTAGAACACATATGAACATGCTATAATCACATATTCAATTTTTTGACTGCCTTAACACACATATGAGCATGATAGAATCACACACACACACACATATATATATATATATATATATATAACTTTTTGTCTGCCTTAGAGCACATATGAGCATGATAGAATCACATATAAAGTTTTTTTGACTGCATTAGAACACATATGAGCATGCTATAATCACATATTCAGTTTTTTGACTGCCTAAGAACACATATGAGCATATTATAATCACATATTCAGTTTTTTGACTGCCTTAGCACACATATGAGCATGCTATAATAACATATAGAGTTTTTTTACTGCCTTAGAACACATATGAACATGTTATATATCATTTATGATAGAATCACATATAAAATTTTTGGCTTTGCCTGCCTTAGAGCACATATGAGCATGCTATATTCACATATTCAATTTTTTTACTGCCTTAGCACACATACGAGCATGATCGAATCACATATATAGTTTTTTGCCTGCCTCAAAGTACATCTGAGCATGGTAGAATCACATATAGAGTTTTTTAGATGCCTTAGAACACATATGAACATGCTATAATCACATATTCAATTTTTTGACTGCCTTAGCACACATATGAGCATGATAGAATCACATATAGAGTTTTTTTATTGCCTTAGATCACACATGAGCACATGATAGAATCACATATAGTGTGTAATTTATTTCATTATATTTTGTTTATCAAAACTGACTGTTCTTTTCTTGTGTAGGCTGCTAGCGATAATCACGATAGTGGAGCTGAAGGGACAGATAAAGACAATGAACAAGAAGACGCACAAAATCTTGGCGATGATTAGAGGACTGTGTTGAAGAAGTTTTATTTTTTTTATTTTTCCTAATTGTAATTGTTGAATTGTAAATAATTAAACTTCTTAATTTTAAGGTGGAACGATTAATTGTTGTAGATTCTTGTTATATGAATTTTTTTGTGTGGTTTGTGTTTTATTTACAGGAAATATAAATTGTACAGGAAATAGAAATTGTACAGTTCTCGGTAATTAATTTTCAAATAAATTTTTTTTAATTTTTTTTCGTGTTTGCGACGGAACCATCCGTCGCTATTCATATTAATCTAGCGACGGAAGTAAATCCATCGCCAAGCCGTGGTCGTCGTTTAGTACCGGCGGATTGGCGACGGAATATAGCGCTCGTTATTCCGTCGCAATTAGCGACGGACCTAGCAACAGAATAATTCCGTCGCCATTTAGCGTCGAAATATTCGCGACGTAAGCATACTGTCGCCTCGTTGTCGCTAATCCGTCGCTAACCATGTTAGCGACGGATTAGCGACGAAATGTGGTCGTCGCTAATCTACTGTTTTGTTGTAGTGTTTGTTTATCAATACTAAGCTTTCGGTTCTCTTGTAGGATGCTGAAGATAATCAGCGTAGAGGAGCTGATGGAGGCATGGATGAAGAGGCAGATCGAGACAATGAAGAGGATGATGCTCAGAATCTTAGCGATGATTAGATTCATGTGTTGAATTTGTTGCACCTTCTTGTTGTTTCAAACAAAACTCTTAGCATATGTTCACTTGTAAATAATTAGAACTTGACGAGGATTATAGTGGATAGATAAATTTTTTCACCTTGTACCTTGTGTTAAATTTGTTTCACCTGCTTCGTATATGTATTTTTTATGTGTACTTTATTTTTTATACACAGGATATATAAATTGTATAACAAGAAAATTTTTCTCGATATTTATATTTCAAACAATTTTTTTTCTTTTTGCGAGGGATTAGCCACAAATAATATCCGTCGCTAATTAGTATCGGCTTCCAATTTAGCGATGGATTAGGGATGAATATTTATCCGTCGCAAAACTGAATCGGATGATATTTTGCGACGAATTATAATCCGTTGTAATTTCGTCGCTACAATAGCGACCGAAGTAGTGACATATGTGTATCTATCGCAATTTCAAATTTCTACTGATTAACGACGGCCTCACGATGAATCATGGCATTCGCTAATCCATCGTATATGAGCGAAGAAAGTAGTGACGGCTATGTTCTATCGCTAATTAGTGACTAGGAAATTACGATGAAAGTTATCGGTTATTAATCCATCGCTAAACTGTTCAACGATGGATTTGTGATGGATTAGCGACGGATTACAACCGTCGCTAATCCACAGATTTCTTGTAGTGGTGCCTTGGCCATCCTACTTTTAAGATTGTTAAAAATAAATATTTAAGCATAAAAAATCACATTTCTTGATCAGATTATAATGATTCAAGATTCGATTTTTAGCAAATGGACCATGTTGGATTCATCTACAAGGTTAGATTTGCAAAAAAAGCATAAAAAATGCCTAGTTCATACCAACAAACATGTTTTGGATGTGGTCTACATTGTTTGTTTAGTGGGAAATGAGTTTTAAGTCTTATGATTGTGACACATAAGCAGGTTTTATAAGAGATTAAAAAAAAAATGAACAGTCCACAATGCACTAAAATTTTATGACTAAAAAAATCATATTTTTGAAACAAAATAACATGATCCAGGCTTGATCCTTAGCATACAAACCTTCCTGAACACCTCTGGATAGTCAGATTGAGTTGATAAAGCTTGAACCTATGAGTTTTAGCTTAATAGTTCTATATAATTTGGTGCCTTCAAAGGCACCAAATATTCTCTCTTAACCATCCTCAATAGCTCTAAAAAATATAGTTTTAGGTATTTGTTTAATCTGAAGATATATATAATTTGTGTGTGAAAAAAATATAATGTGCTTTCTTATCACAATACCATGGTGGTACGCAATGTTGTTTGCCTAAACATAGTTACCAAATGTCGATCTAACTAAATAAATGCGTTTAGCATGGTTCAACGCACCATTAGATTCAAATTTCAAGACTATGGAGAACTAAGGCTCACAAGTCATGAAGATATATAAAGAATGATTCAAAAAATGGCCGTAAGTAATATGCAAAGATCGACTTTATCACATGAAAATTATAAATAAAATATGCTAAACATGATCCAAAGGTTAGTTTTTGCTTTTGTCAATTCAATCTACGCAAATAAAAGTGTATCACTCAGAGCTAGAGCCACATTGAGGCTAGGGTGGGCACACCCTGACCCAAGAACTCCACAGTAGGGGGTTTAGGTCAGGGGTAGGCAGTGCCTACCCAGACACAATGAAAGAAGGATCAGGGTGGTAGTGCCTGCCCTGATCTTTTACTTTCCCTCTCCCCTGCCCCAACCCTCTCTCTCTCTCTCTCTCTACCTTTCTTTGTGCAGTGGCTGCAGCCCATTTGCTGTTCAATGAAATAAGTTGAAAGCAGGGGACCTCCTGCAACCTCTCTAGCGGTGCACACACAAAGTCTCTCTCTCTCTCTCTCAAAACCCAAAAATCTCCCAATAGAGGGGTTCGTTAGTCCTGTTGAATGAGTTGAGCTTGAGTTGTTTGGGCTTGGCTCATTAAGGGTACACCTATGCTTGGGCTCTACTCGTGAGCTCTTCACAAGCTGAACCGAGTCCAAACTTTTCACGAGTTGTGCTTTGCGAGCCAATCATGAGCTGGCTCGTTTTCATAAAAATTAATTTTTTGCATGTTTTTTAAAACTTGATAATATATAAAAATGTATAATACATATAATATATGTTTAAAATATAAAATATATAAATATATAATAAGTAAAAGGACCTATACGAGCCAAGGTCAGCTGAGCTTGGCATGTTCGTACTTGGCTCATTTACCTTAATCCAGTGTGACAAATATCGTGAGATTTACGAAAAATCTCGTGAGAAATTGCTTGAAAGTTTAAAATGACAATTTCTTGCAAGATTTTCAAAATATCGTGAGATTTATGAAAAAACATAAATACCATGATTTAAATGCAATACTCACATTTTAAACAGCTATTTATCACAAAAAAAATCATGTATTTTTATTTTTAAATAAATGTTATTAATATTTTATTATAAAAATTAATTTTCATATTTTTTAATTAATTTTTTTATTGCTGAGATTTTGCCCAAAAAATGCAAGATTTATGGAATTTTTTCAATTTCTCGCGAGTTTTTTTGAAAAACAAGAAATTGCCGATAAAAATGTTTGTCACTATGGCTTAATCTAACCAAAAAAAAAAAACAATGACTAGAAAAACTTCCAAAATGCACAAAAGCAAAAGGGTGGCATATTGAATTTTCCAGTGAGTGCTGGCCCTCTCATAATCACGTGCGTCCTCATAAAGTAGAGGCTTTTATAGAGGGCCTGGTTTTGTCATTGGAGATAAGGATTAGAGGGGCAGAGCCAACTGTTGCTTCTGGCAAGACACCCAGCTTTTTTTAAGTACATGAATGTGCATTAGTGCAAATCAAGTAAAGAGTGGGGAAGGGGTAAGCCCATGAAGTTTTAGGTTGCCAGGACGGTTACCGTTTTAGGGGGGGGCATGGTCTCCACCTCCGTCCCGTTTCAAAATCTGAACCTTCATCCCCGCCTCCACTCCTGCACGGGGATGAATTTTAACCTCCACCCCCACCTCCATCCCCAGTCCAAACGGGAGTGAGGCAGGGCGGAGCCCCGTTTTCCCTCTATCTATAGTCATTCCTTAAAGGATTGGGGATGGGGCGGGACAGGGCGGGGAAAGGCGGGGAAAGGGCGGGGCAGGGGAAAGCATAAGTCCATCCCCGCCTCCATCCCCACACGGGGATAGATTTTAACCTTCATCTCCCTCCTCCATCCCCGTTTCATGCCCTTCATCCCAGGTCCAAACGGGGCGAGGCGAGGCACGTTGTCCCCTGGTCCACTGCCATCCCTAGTACCATAAGCAAAAATTGCTTTGTCTAGTTTGACACGTGGGTGTTTGTGTATTGGTTGGGTATGGTGTCCCCACATACGTAAGCCAAAAGCCAGCCTTCTGTTATGCCAATGCCAACGGATAAGGTGATGATTGTGCAATAGTGAGAGAGGAGACATAGGCCTGGCGTATCGGATAAGGATTTCCTGCATGAGAGGGAGGATTCAAGTAGGGGTGTCAACGGGTGGGGTTTGGTTTGAACCCAGCTAGAACCAGACTTGGATCAGATCTTTGGGTATAGTATTGGGTCCTGACCCAGGTATAATCGGGTCTACTATAAGAGAAATTATAAGGGGACCCAATAAGAACTACATGAATAAGACCAGGACCATACCTGGTAAATTAATATTTTTTATCATTTTTACATTGAAACATTGTGGGTCTTAATCGAAACTTGAGTTGGGCCCGGGTCTGGTATAAAATTTCACAAACTATACCTGGGTTCATGTATTAATCGGACCTTCAGGTCCAGACCCGGGTCTTAATCGAGTCTTTCTTATTTGTCACCATACCCGGACCCTATAGAGTTTGTTCTGAGTCCGGACCCGTTGACACCCCTAGATTTAAGTAATGAATCAGTCTTCATAGATCAGGAAAAAGTCATACCAACGGAGGCCCCACGTGGTTGGTAGGAACTATCAGTGCACATCTCCTTGTGGTGGGACTTTGCAGGTTCAAACCGTAGTGGTAAGTTGAATAATTACTGGTGGGGGTCTGCCTAACACTGGTTTGTCTTAAAAAAAAAAAAAAGACAGCGAAAGTCATAACTGGTGCTTATCATTGATTGTTTACTAGATAAAATATTCATAATCGATAGATTTAAAGATTGTTATTGTAAAGATTGGATACAATATGAGCCATCGATTTTTAGATTCTTTGAAAAAATCTGCCTAAAAAGTAAAAAAATTTGCACACGGATGTTGTCTATATTAATATATAGTAGAATCCGCATTTTTAAGTGAAGGATTCACAAATTATGCCATAAATGTTTAGAAAATAAAACAAGACCTCTCTCTCTTGGAAATAACTTATTTTGTTTCCTTAAATCTTTTTCAAAATTAGACACTAGAAATGTGACAAACAAGGTTTGCTTAGTTATTAGAAAATGAGCCTTGATTATATGTTTTCGTCATGTGAGCATATTTTCTAAAGGCTTTAAAATTCAAGGATTCACAATGTACAAAAATTACATTACTCAAAAAATCATGTTTATTAAGGTGTGATTCCCAACGAAAAAATCATGCTATGCATATAAAAAATCGAGTTGATAGAGCTTGAGCCCATGATTTCCAACTGAATAGTGTGGTACCTTCAAAAGCACCGTAATATTGAGCTGGAAATCAAAGGTTCAAGTTTTATCAACTTAATCTAATCATAAGGATGCATTCAACATGATTTTTTTTTTTGCTAAGGATCAAATCTTGGACCGTGTTATTATGGTCTAAACATATGATTTTTTGAGTGGTGAAATTTTAATGCATTATGGGCCTTTGATTTTGAATCCCTTAGAAAACCTTCTTACATGTCACAATCACATGATTCAAAGTCTATTTTCTATTAAATAAACCTTGTAGATGACATTTATAAGGCTCGATATATGTAATTTTTTTTAAAGTATAGAAAAGTAATTTATATTCAATAGTTTCATGTCTTATATATTTGGTACAATTGATTGTACCTACAATCTATTTGAATCTCATGACAGGAGTTGTTTTGACCAATCTAACCTCATAGATGTGTTCATCATGTTTGATTTAGTAGGAATCGATTCTTAGATCATGTTTGTCGACAAAAAAAATGTTTTTATGAGTCAAGAACAATCAATGCCTTCATAGCTGTTGATGTTTAGATTGCCAAAAAAAGTCTCTATATAGGTTTTATTTCGGCAATCTAAAAAACTGGATCCGAATCCCACTAAACAAAACATGTAGATCACATCTATTGTGTTAGATGTGAGAAAAAAATAAAAACCAAACAAGAGGGTTTCACCTGCAATTGACTGCAGCAAAATTTAACCCACATATATATATATATATATATAATGGTAGCTGTGCAACTCTCAGCGGGATGACGCTATGCTCAGCATCAATTTTCACAAAAATGGCGCACTAAAACTGTGTGTCTGTAAAGGTATGAGACCTGCAGCGTACTAGAAGTTTTTACTGGCGCTAAAAGTCCAATACCTGGCACACACTTTTAGTGCGCCTGTAAAGGTCCCGCTGGCATTGCACACCTACGCATTACTCTATCTCTATTAGGGGTGGCAAAATCTGACATGATCTGCCAACCCGATTCTTAGCCGGGTTCGGGTTTGGCTTAAACGGGTTCGTGTCATAAACGGGTCGGGTTCGTGTTGGAGGTCTCCCTTGCCCATTGGATGCTCCATGTGGGTTTCTAATGGCAAAGGATGCTCTATGTGGGTTTCGAATTGTAGTCATCTAATGTCTCCCTGAGGGTAAAAACCTATGGAGTTTTGCGCTACCGAGAGGCAGTGACTATAAATACAACAGGCTAAGTCCAGTGCGACTAGGTCTATGATCCTAGAGACGGTTTCTCCATGTCATAAGATCTAGCTCAGGAAGGCGGAGCCCTTGTGGGCACCTACACATCTATTTGTTGGGATATAGATGGACTTGATATTTGTGCCACTTGATCCACGACTATAAAAAACAATGGTCATGAGTATCCCACATGCAAAAAATGAGCTAGGTTTTGAAGGTTTATCATGGAATCAGAAGCAAGAAACTGAGTAATTAACAGTTTCAAAGAAGCTCAAAACTTTTGATTCTTGAATGGACTTGACACCTAGAAGGAATGCCGTCTGCTTGCTCATCTTCCTTTTGCCCCCCGTCTATAGGGATGGGAGATCAGGTGCAATCACATTGCACAGTTTAGTATGCCTCTGCACCTGATCTGCCCTCCATCTTCTGTTGGGCCCCACAGTTGACAGGCTGTACTCTAGAGATGGAGGGCAGTCACTCAAAGTATACAATGTGATTGCACCTAATCCTTCCATGTATGCAGAAGTTTCGCATGTTCAACCAAGTTCTTTTCCCCTCAACCCATGATTGTACATTGGCACCAATTTGCTGTCACCATGCAACCCCAAGTACCACATGCCTACACTGAACTATAGTTTTAAGCTAACAAAAATGTTGCCCCAAAAGGGTTTGGCTTAGTCGGATGGGACTTAGGCCGCTAAGCAGGTAGTCTAGGTTCAAATTTCATAGGCTTCACCTCTAGGTTCAAAAGTGGCAACTGTTGGCGTTTCCTACAAAATCAAACACAGAAAGCATACTTGTAGTTGCCATAGAGTGCGCGTGCAGGGTATTCGGCGTTCTCCTTAGCCGATCGACGCCCACGATGAGCCCAAGACTTAGGTGGACGGTGAGCAGGACCCTATACCACGTAAACCTTATGTGGTATTTGGGGTAGGCTAATTGCTATGAATCTCTCATCATTTTCATGCCAGCCTACCTCACACAAGCCCGATTATACCATGAAAGCTTTCTTGATTGAAGAACACAAACCAAATACACAAGAGAAATAATGGCATGCTATTTACGTGGTTCGATAAGCTATACCTACGCCTATGATAACCTCATTCTCTCTTTATTCTACATTTTTTACAGGAGAGGAGGCATATATTTATAGCCTCAAGTTACACCCAAAGATAGATATGAGAGGTTCCACAATCATACAAGCTTTCTTAATTACAAGGGGTTTCATACTTTCAGATAAAGAGTTTCCATATAAGGATTTTGACTTCTTAGTGTTGGAAGCTTCCTCATTGTTTTCTTCTTGTGGAGCTGGATCAAGACCCACAAATGGTTGTGGATCCGGTGGGTCCTCTTTAATAGAGGGTATTGAGAAATTCGAGGAGGGGAGGAGAGGGGAGATGGTGCATGAGAGGAGGGAGGAGGAGCTCCACGTGAGGGGGGACGATAAAGAGGTCAGGGGAGAAGCAAAGGGAAGAGCAGTGAAGAACGGTGGTGGCGAAGGCAATGTCATGAGCCACCATATCTTCATTCACATCTAACGTGCTAAATTTCTTGAGAATTTTGCAATCCTAAGAAAGTATATGAAGCCACCGAGGTGGTATCCCATGTGGTAAGTGGGGTCCTGTGCCAAGCTGAAGACCCAGGTTCGAATCCCTCTGCCACATGAGGCTTAAGAGATATCTGGTAGGGTCTGCCTAACCCCAGCTTGCCTTTAAAAAAAAAGTATGTTAAGCCTAGGGGTGGCAAAATCTGACCCGACCCCCCAACCCGCTTCTTAGCCGGGTTAGGGTTTGGCTTAAACGGGTCGACCCGCCTAACCCGTTTATTAAACGGGTCATGTTCCTGTTAGGGGTATGCCAACCCGCCAACCCGTTTGACCCGTTTAATAAACAGGTTAGGCGGGCAGGTCAACCCGTTTACACAAACCTGTCAACCTGCAACCCGTTTATATATATTAACTTATCTAACCCTAAAATGCAAAGTTAGGTATTCCAATCCTTCCTTCCTTCCTACCCAATCGCAGCTGAGAGCTCGAAACCTCTCCTCTCCACCTCGTTGCCATCACCGCACAGGTGCACACCACCACCCTCTTCTCTCCTCCCTCTTGTTCCTCCTCTTGGTTTGGCAATGGCACCCAAGCAAAGCAAGCCCAACGTTTCATCTCTCCCGCTAAAGGCACCTCATTTTTTTGATCTTGAAGAAGGGGCTGGAATAAATAATAGGTATATTGTTGTTGTCTGTCTTGATTTCATCTTCTTTCTCCTCATTTAAGCTTAATCTTTAAATATCTATGTCCTTGATTTGTTGTGGTTTGTTATTCACTTTTTTTAAAGGTCTTCCCATTCCCATCATTTGGCAGCATTGTCACACTGGTATATTACTGCTCTCTCTCTAGTGTTGGTTGAATTCTTGTGACAGTAATGCTTGGGTCTTTTTATTTCTCTCCATAATAGGCCACCAAGATCACCAAGGGTCTGAGGCATGAGTATCTTCCACTGGGTTGGATATGTGTGAAACTTGAGATAACCCAACCAGTAGGACTGATGAGCTTGGTGTTACAAAACTGCAACTGAGTCAAGTCCACAAGTGTTCAATACCTAGATTGGATTTGAATTTATTTGGTCAGTCTGAATCTCTATCTCGACATACTGTAGTTCATCGAGATTTAGATCATAGACTAAATTGAGTCAGGGGCATAGTTTGGTTCTGTTTTTGTGTTTAGGAGTGAATTTATATTGTTATTGGGACCAAATCCTCATCTAGAAAGTATGTCTAGATCTGAATGGGAAGAAGTTGGATATATTGGAGATTACTCAATCTTTGCTACTGCTGGACTTCCTATAGTTTTGAATTAGAACATTAGAGGACAAATTTTGAAATAGTTCAATTCATTGTTGCAAAATTGTATTAAGATTTGATTGACCTTGAGGATTCATATTCCTCTAGGAATTTTTTTTGCTATTCGATCATTTGATTTAGTCTTTGCATTTTACTTAAAATATTTTACATGCAGATGAGATTAGTGACCTATAATATTTTATCAATTTTGCTGCTATTCGACTAATTGATTATTGTAGTGTGGTGATTAAGCAACTTAAGCTTTATGGTCTTGATCACACATTTATTATGTATGATCATATGTATGATATCTCTGACTCACAACTATTAAATTTTTTCTATGTTCTTTTACTCTATTCAGGCAATATTAAATATTACTTTCAATTAGTAATGGACAACGTTGTGGATATATCTGCTGATGGTCCAGAAGAAATTAATTCTGAGGATGTTTGTGTTACGCCATCTACAATATTAGGTGGAGAGAGTTATAGTACTAGATGGAAAAGAAAACTAACCTCTAATGTTTGGGAAGTATTTAAGCAACTTCCAATTGGAGAAGATGGGATAAAGCGAGTTGTATGTAAATTATGTAACAAACCCTACCTAGCAGATAGCAAGAATGAGACCGGAAATTTAAAGCGTCATATGCTTGCCTGTCCAAAATTAAAAACTAGGACATAGGTCAATTATTCCTTGCAAAATCAGAGGGAACTATGTCTTTACAAGTTTCTAAGTTTGATCAACAAAAGTATCGAGAATTGGTAACAACGATGATTCTTAAGCATGAATTGCCTTTCCAATTTGTTGATTATGATGATTTCCGTTCATTGATTACCTATGTATGTGATGAGGCCAAACACATTAGCAGAAACACAACTAAGGCAAATGTTTTAAAGATGTATAAAAAAGAGAAACACAAACTCAAAGATTTGTTGCAATCTATTTCAAAAAGGATATGTTTAACATCTTATTTGTGGACATCTATAACTATTGATGGGTATATATGTCTCATTGCACACTTTGTTGATGAAAATTCAGTATTGCAAAAGAAAAATCTAAATTTTTCTGCAATGCCAACTCCACACATTGGAATAGCTATATCTAAGAAAATTTATACATTGTTGACTGAATGGGGTATAGACAAAAAAATATTTTCGATTACACTGGACAATGCTTCTGCAAATGATGTATTTATTGAGTTGTTGAAGAGTCAGCTTACATTGAAGGATGTATTATTATGTGATGGTGAATTCTTCTATATTCGTTGTTGTGCTCATATACTGAATTTGATAGTTCAAGAAGGATTGAAAGAGATGGATGATTCTGTTAAAAAAGTTTGAGAAAGCATAAAATATGTGAAAGGGTCACAAGGTAGAAAACAAAAGTTTTTGGAGTGTGTTAAGCAAGTTTCTTTGAATAATAGTAAATGATTAATGCTTGAAGGTGCTATTATATATCGTCGTGCATTTCTTCATTTATAGTTGAGTGATTCAAATTACAAGCATTGTCCGTCGATAGAAGAATGGGACAAAGTTAAAAAGATTTATGACTTCTTGAAGTTGTTTTATCGTGTGACATGCTTATTTTCTGAATCTACATATTCTACATCAAATTTATATTTTCAAGAAGTGTTTCTAATCCACTTAAGCATAGTCAAGGGTATGTGAAGCTCAGATAGTTTTATTAAATGCATGACAACACAGATGAATCTTAAATTTGAGAAGTATTGGAAACATCACAGTCTGATTTTAGCTATGGCTACTGTTTTGGATCCACAATACAAGCTACAGTTTGTTGAGTTCTTATATAATAAAGCAGCAGCCTCTTGTGAGGAGATACAAGTTCGTGAGAAGATATTTGCTCTTTTTGATATTTATATGCAGAACAATCCTAAAGCTTCAAATGTTGAATCTTCAATTCCTCTGGATAATGGTTTAGAACGTGGTTCAAATGATAACTCACTTTTTATGGTAATTACTTCTAATACATATATTTTCATTACTATATTTGTCAATATTTTTTTAATAAAATTTCTTTTTTTGTGTAGGAGTTTACTTTATTTGAGAACTCTGGAGTGCGAATAAGGCACAAAAGTCACAATTAGAATTATCTCTAGAAAAGCTTTGAATTGATTGGAATTCTAAATTGAATGTTCTTGGTTATTGGAGAACAAATAAATTTTGATATCCAGATCTTGCTCTCATGGCGTGTGATGTATTGAGTATTCATATCTCCATAGTTGCTTCAGAATCTGCTTTTAGCATTGGTGGTAGAGTACTTGATCAATATAGAAGCTTTTTGAAACTTGATACAGTAGAAGCGTTAATTTGCACTCGAGATTGGTTGTTTCATGCTAATGGTAATCTATAATCTTATGTTTTTTTCCTTATACAAAGTATCGAATAATTTATGGAGTTTGATTAGTGAGTTCTATGTTACTAACTATTTTATGATATGTTACTAACTATTTTATGGTATAACAGAAAATTTAGTATTATTGGAGGAGCTGACAGAGGATATTATTGATTTGAACCCAACTGTGACCGCGAGTGAAGTTGTAGAATCTGTTGAATGCTCAAATTAAAATACCAATATTTTGTAAGGTACTTATAAAAATCTTGATACTTATGTTTTTTTTCTGTTTCATATGTTATATCTTAATAATTTAGCTTACTCTTTTATTTTTTTTGTGTAGGGTCATGATCCTTGGAGGATTGAAACAATTGATGATTTGATCTTAATGTTGATTGTTGACACAATGTATCTGATGATTAATGTTTAATTGTTATTGTGATGTGGAAGTTTAATTATTTATGTTTATCTTGATGATTGTAAGACAACTTGGTGGATATGTTTGCAGTATGGTTGTAACTTGTAAGACAATTATGTTGATGTTGTCTTTATGTTTATGACTTTATGTTGAAGTTTTATGTTAATGTTGGTAGTACAATTTCATATTGAGATTTGCAGAAAAAAGTATAATATGTATTTTTTTTTGTTTCTAATTGTGTTATTCGGGTTACTGGGGTTGGTTATCGTGTCTATGTTATTGGGTCGACCCAAGACTTTTCCAGATAACCTTGTTCTCGATCATTTTGAAAAAGTAGATATAGAAATAAATTTGATAGTGAAGAAAACTCTTTCCTCTTCTTCTTCCCAGTATGGAATGAGTAAAGAATCAAGCATTAATGGTCTCGATCGGTTACAGGCTTTACGAGCTTTTTTCTTTCTTTCTTCTTATCTTATATATAGTTGTTACGGTTACAGGCGAGATCTCTGCATGGCCCAGCTTCAGAAGTGAAAAAAAATCCAATCATGATGGGCAAGGTCCAGCCCATTCCGAAGTCTTAGATTGATCTGATCGTCGCTCGGACATCCCTGCGAACAATCTTCCAACAGTGGCCCCTTCGAATGCCGAGGAGTCGAAGAAAGCGAGACTTGTCCAAAGATGATACGATATTAACCTGAATCGGCTATTTTTTAATAAATGTAAAAGAATGCTTAAAATTAATTACTTTAATATTATTTTAATGGTTTTAACACGTATCACGTTCTGATTGACATTAAATATTTTTTAATTATTTTTTAGCAGATTCAGAATGATTCACTTGAGAATCGGTATCAGCTGATCCACCTGAAATCGTTGGCCAATGATTCAGAGCCGATACCGATACTGACAACATTGGTATGAACTATCAACCTAAGATCAGTCCTTATCAAAGCTTCAATCAATGGCAATTGGAATACAAAATATTCTTGCAATTGCCAAAAGGAGAATTTGGTTACACCTTTTGGCCAAGTAAAACAAAAGCAAATTAAGAATGCCTACCGGACGTCATTGTCATTGGAAGAAAGTGGCCTCATTTGTGAAGTTTTTCAACGTTGGCTTAACTAGGGGTGGCAATCGGGTCGGGTTGGCGGGTCAGAATACCTCAATCCAAACATGACCCATTTATTAAACGGGTCGGATGTGGCAAACACGAACATGACCCATTTATTAAACGGGTAACCCGACATGACACAGTTAACCCGTTTAATAAACAGTTCGGGTCGACACGATCCGATTAGAGAGGGTACCTGCGACGAGGGAGAGGAGGAGGTGGCGTCAGGCTCCCCTGGGAGACGTCGAAAGGAGAGGAGGCAAGAGAGAGAGCGGAGCTGCGCGGGAGAGGAGAGGATTAGGGCAAATTTTTTTTGTCCTAGTCCTCTTTCGCAGCTCCTTTTGATCGGTCAACAGTTTTTTTTTTTACGTTCAAAAATTTGGAATAAAATGACCTTGGGTGCGTTGACCGCACCGGGTGCCGCACCCGCACGCACACCCGCGTCAACGCGGGTGTGGCACCTGCTTTGCCGAGTCCCTGTGACTTAGCATATAAAGCATTTATATCTCTATGAGTTGTATAAGCCATCATCAAACATCAACTATCTCACAAAAACAATGCAAAATATTAAATATTTTGCAATTAAGAATAGTTCACAAGACTTTTCATACCACATAAACAAAAATATTATGACAATAGTTGCACTCGATTTTAAATTGGTTTTCACTCATTACTTGAGTGTCTCATTGTTATGCCGGATCATCTGATGCCATATTTGTTGAAGGAGTGTGGAGCCTGATTTCTATCTTGATATAAATATTTAATTTTTTGTGGGGTTTTCACCATTACTAGTGCTAGTCTCAAACCTACATGAAGGAAGATGGTTGGTGTTAGTAACAAATAGTCATTAGACCCTAGCCACATCCTATCAATATGGGTCTTCAAGAGAAGAAAAGCGACACACATAGAGCCAACCCCATGTAGTTGGTATAAGGCTTGATGAGATTATGCTGAACATTGTTATATGGAATTTGATAAAATTTTGTAAAAACTAAGGATTTCGAAATAAGAAGCTAGAATTCTCAAAGTATTGATTCTTATATAACAGTTTATTTATGAAATTTATGTTGGACATTATGGGTTACGGGTCCAACCCGCAATCTGACCCGGTTTGACACCCTGTTAGTGGGTCACGTAAGTGACTGGATAATGGAGGTAGTGGGTGGAAGTTACGTGAATGTGGAGACACCACATTCACGTAACTGCCCAATTCTCCATTATATAAAGAGGTTTGGGGTTACGAAAATGATGAGATTTCGTAACAATTCCCTGCCAAATATTGTTCTGCATACAGGAGCAGCAGAACGGGTCCTGCTCACCGTCGACATTAGGCCTGGGCTCATTGTGGGCGTCGACCGGCTGAGGAGAACGCTGAATCACCTACACAATCAATGGCGAATCCAGGTACGCTCCCTATCTATTTGTTTTCACAGGGTTTTCGCCCAACAATGGGTTATGGGCCCACGGTGAATAACACAATTTCTTTCCAATCAGAAAAATTCGATCCGTCTAAGATAGTGATACTACTAGAACCGTCGATATGGAAGGAACCTGATAAATCAAATGAACGAAAAACGGAAAGATGTTACTATTATTGCTCAAACAAGACTCGTGTTGAAAAGGTAAAAGTGAGACCCTTTATTTTCACCTTTTCTGAGACAAGCATAGTTGAGCCATTATTGTTTCACTTTGGTGAAAACGATAATACTCATAATTGCTCCGTCTCTTCAATTCTCAAGGAATTGACTTCAGTTGGTGAAACTAGTAGATCATGAATCTAGAGGCAATTCAGCACTGTACCTTTGGGTACGAACATGCTTCATGGACTGGAATTCATATCTACTATCACACCCTGTGTAAATTTGGAACACAACGACCTACCTTTGGGTAGAATCGATATTTCATAAATTCACACACAATCATAATTACGAATCTTAATACGGTTCAAAGAATCTTTAATTAACACGACTCAGATCACTTTGGTGATTACATGAATCGGTTAATCAAAATCTTTCACCGAAAAACTTATTCGTATTATGAAGCACACCCATGCACACATTTTAATGCATGTATATTCATGACCTAATACCACTTTATACTACAACAAAAATGCATAAACTAATTGTCATAAATTTAGTCATAATTCATGCTTAAAATCATCATGCATAACTTAACCAACGCTAAATACATGAATTAACATGCATAAGTCATACATTATTCAAAATAAATACTTTATAAAGCATGAAAAATAACAAAAGCATGCTCATATGGGTAAAACTCAGGGTCCTTATGTAGGAACCGGTCTTAAAACACTCTGAACCGGTCTGAAGCCGACCCGGGCCTGTTTAAGACCGGGTCTAACCCCGGTTCTGTTCGGGCCGGGTCTGACCCGTATTAAGTATGGGTCGGGTCAGACCCGGATCCCATTTAAAACTGGGTTGGATCCATAAAAACATGATCCAAACACTATTGAGACTGAATCGGATCAGGAACCTGATCTGACCCCTTCCAGAACCGGTTCAGAGCCATTTTTGACCGGTTCTTTCCAGTTTTCCACCGGTTCCGGGATGCTGAGACCCTGTTTTCATAAATATAAAAAAATACAGGGATTTTGGCATACGGTTATAGGGTTTTATGAACTTTTGTTCATATTATGTATCGGTTTATAAGGTTCAGAACCGGTTCGGACCCTTAGATGACCGATTCGGGGTGGTTTCAGACCGGTTCAGAGTGTTTTAAGACTGGTTCCTACATAAGGACTCTGAGTTTTACCCATATGAGCATGCTTTTGTTATTTTTCATGCTTTATAAAGTATTTATTTTGAATAATGTATGACTTATGCATGTTAATTCATGTATTTAGCGTTGTGAAGGGATCTTCATCAATGTCTATGAACTCATTTGACTCTTGTAAATACACCACATAGTCCGGATGGATAGCAGATTTCCTAATACTTGTGGACCTTCATACAGGTGCTACAAGTGGTTCAAAATGAACCTCTGTATCCTGTTGTTGTTGTATATCCTCATCAACAACCGGATCTAGTTGGGATTGATGTTCATTGACTGGACTTTCTCTTACATTACTCGAAGGAACAATGATAGAGAAAATCGGGTCAGTATCCTCAGCAGGTGTAGAACCTGAATCCTGCATTTCCTCAAAATCAATATTTTGAGATGCATCTATCCCAACAGAACCATTTTCAAGAAATCTTGCTTTATCTGTCCGGACTATGTGGTGTATTTACAAGAGTCAAATGAGTTCATAGACATTGATGAAGATCCCTTCACATTTGCAGAAGCCATTGAAAGTGAAAGATCAACACATTGGATTAATGTCATGAAAGAAAAGCTTGACTCTATGGCAAAGAACCAAGTATGGGATCTTGTACCTCGACCTGATGGAGTTAGACCTGTTGGCTGTAAATGGGTTTACAAAACCAAAACAGACTCTAAAGGTCATGTGGAGAGGTACAAGGCTAGGCTTGTTGCAAAAGGTTTCATACAGATAGAGGGCATTGATTATAATGAGACTTTTTCTCCTGTCTCAACTAAAGATTCATTAAGAATAATCATGGCCCTCGTAGCTCATTTTGATTTAGAGCTGCATCAGATGGATGTGAAAACCGCCTTCCTGAATGAGGATCTGAATGAGGAGGTATACATGCAACAACCTCCTGGTTTCAGTATAGATGACTCAAATAACTTAGTTTGCAAATTGAATAAGTCAATTTATGGACTTAAACTGGCCTCCCGCCAGTGGTATAAGAAGTTCAATCAGGTAATAATGAACTTTGGATTCACTGAAAACATTGTTGATCAGTGTATTTACATTAAGACTAGTGGGAGTAAGTTCATAATTTTGGTTTTATATGTTGACGATATTCTTCTTACAACTGATGATTTGAGTCTTTTACATGAAACAAAAGATTTTCTTTCCTCTCATTTCGATATGAAAGACATGGGTGAGGCCACTTATGTCCTTGGAATCGAGATCCGTCGTAATAGAACTAAAGGTGTCCTTGGCCTATCTCAGAAATCCTATATCCTTAAGGTTCTTAAAAGATATGGGATGGAGAATTGTTCTCCTAGTTCAGCACCTATAGTGAAAGGGGATAAATTGAGCTTGAAGGACTGTCCTCAGGATGATATTGCGAAGGCTGAGATGGATGCTGTCCCATATGCTTCAGCAGTTGGGAGTTTACAGTATGCGCAGACTTGCACTCGACCTGATATAACATTTGCTGTGGGAATGCTTGGTAGATATCAATCAAATCCAGGCATTGCGCACTGGAAGGCAGCGAAAAAGGTCATGCGCTATTTACAAGGAACAAAAGACTATATGTTGACCTACAGGAAAGCTGACCACCTAGAGGTCGTTGGATACTCTGATGCGGACTTAGGAGGGTGTATTGACAGTAGAAAATCCACTACTGGATACATTTTCCTTCTAGAGGGTGGTGCTGTCTCATGGAGAAGCGGAAAGCAGTCTACCACTGCTGCTTATACCATGGAGGCAGAATTTATTGCTCTATACGAGACTTCGTCACAGGCCATTTGGATAAGGAACTTCATTATGGGTCTTGGTATAGTGGACTCTATTGAGAGACCACTAAAGATCTTTTGTGATAATGAAGCAGCCGTGTCCTTTTCAAATAACAACAAGAGCTCAACATCGTGTCGACACATGGAGTTAAAATATTTTGTTGTTAAAGAAAGGACTGAGAATCATCTGGTATGTATTGATACAATTGGGACGAAGGAAATGACTGCGGATCCCCTTACTAAAGGGCTAGCACCGGGATTGTATTCTCAACATGTAAAGGGGATGGGTCTTTTTTTATTCCTTCTGATGTATGACAATACATTAAGTAATCACATTTGTGTTTATGTTTTGATTCTCTAAAGTTTTGTGTTATTGTTGATTTTGCATAAAGAATCTCTCATATGGGTTAGAGAGAATAGCAGAATAACAATATTAAAGGACCAATAGAATAGGTGAGAGACCAACCTATTCATAAAGGTAATTTCTTTACATGCCTAAGCACTGAAGGTGAATTGTAGTGTAGTACAAGGAAATATGATATTTCATAAAGGGGTATTCATATCCTTGACTCATACGATTCATCCTTGTGATAAAGGGTGGCATGTGAACCCACATGAAGAATTAAATCGAGATAACGGTATACACCTCGATTTAGTACATTTTTGGTGTCAATGGGTCAAGTGGGAGAATGTTGGACATTATGGGTTACGGGTCCAACCCGCAATCTGACCCGGTTTGACACCCTGTTAGTGGGTCACGTAAGTGACTGGATAATGGAGGTAGTGGGTGGGAGTTACGTGAATGTGGAGACACCACATTCACGTAACTGCCCAATTCTCCATTATATAAAGAGGTTTGGGGTTACGAAAATGATGAGATTTCGTAACAATTCCCTACCAAATATTGTTCTGCATACAGGAGCAGCAGAATGGGTCCTGCTCACCGTCGACATTAGGCCTGGGCTCATTGTGGGCATCGACCGGCTGAGGAGAACGCTGAATCACCTACACAATCAATGGCGAATCCAGGTACGCTCCCTGTCTATTTGTTTTCACAGGGTTTTCGCCCAACAATTTACTGATTTACTAAAAAAAAGGAGCAGATATCAAATGTTAGGATCAATGGCACTAAGACAGATTGGGTTATTTACATGTTTTATGCATCCTAAACATTTGTTCTGTGCACACAAGGGCTCTGCTTCCCGCGGTAGGGCAATTATGGTTTGTCACCTAACGTGGAATGACATGTCCCTTGCCGCAAGGTCAAAGCTTGGTGTACTTCTTAGCGGGCGAATTGAAGAGAAGGGTCAGTGTTGTGAGAGGCGTATGCCTCAGTACCTGAAGCGTACGCCTCAGAGGCGAGGCCCACGCTGAAGGTACTGAGGCGTGCTGTGATGCGCAAATTGCCCCTCATCAACCTCCAGAACCCCCTCCTTCATCCCCAAGTCTTCCTCCTCCGCCCGATTCGTCGGCTGTGCTAACCCCAAGTGCCGGTGGATCCACCGTCAGGTGCCGGCCAACTGCTCCTCCGCCGCTCCCTGCCTCCCCTCCCACCGCTTCACTTCCATACCAGTTGTGAGAGGCGGCGAAGCGCAGGCTCAACGCCTCGCTTCGCCTCATCGCATTTAACAACCTTGAGAAGGGTGTGTGTGTGTGGTGGGGTGGTGGGGAGCAGAGGCCTACCAATGTGCAGTTGGTGATTTGGAGGGGGGAGGGGTTTCCCTAGCTAGCCACAAAAAATTAAAACAGATTCAAGCTTGAAAATGAAAATTTTGGAAATGAGCGCACAATCACAGTTTTAGTGCTTGGGGCTTGCACCTGATTACCGATAAGAAGGATAGGTGTGCAAGGCACGTAGTGGATTTTGCAGAAAAGCTTTATCACGTGAAAATCGAGTCATTCCAAAAGATGCTTTTACTTAGAATAGAAGCAAAAACGTATTTGGCAGAGCACCTTATCCTTTTTAGAATTTCTTACGGCTGACTTTTGCTTTGTTGTCTATCTTTGACTCTTCTAGATTGATTCTTCTTATCCTGAGAGAAAGAGAGAGAGAGAGAGAGAGAGAGAGAGAGAGAGAGAGAGAGAGAGAGAGAGAGAGAGAGAGAGAGAGAGAGAAGGGTATTTAGTTAAGCATTAAGAAACAAGTCAAGTCATGGTGAAGAACTGAAATATGAAAAGGTGTTTTTTACATTTATGGCTCCAGCCTAGTTTAAATCTCAATCTCATAGCCATGCTCCACTTTTTTTTTTTAACAACTCAAGTTTCAAAAAAGACTTCCATGCCAATCAATAACCCGGCCTGCTATCTGATGAACCTGTTCTTGGCTGTCTGCAGTTAGATTCGTCGAACAATCAAAATACTTCTCCAAAAGTAAAAATGGATCAATCCTATTTGGCAATGGAAAGAAATAGTTAGTTATATGCTTGTAAAGGCTTGCCACTCAAAAAACAGACTCCATGGAGAATTTGGATCAAAGTCTTGTTGATGGGCTTGGCCATTGCCCTTGTTATATTATTTTAATAAAAATGAATTTTAATATTAATATATTACAAAATAGTTTTTTGTTAATTAAAATTTTTTAAAAGTTTTGTGTCCTGGTGTCTTATTTAAAAAAAAAATCAAACTTGACGTGTCATGCATTCTCGTGTCGGCGTGTCTTTGTGACAACCTACATATGTGATATGGGTTGGGTTCATTTCTGCTGGGGGCTTGCTGAATCGAATGTGATATATCGGATGTAGATTGTAGATCCTAATTGGTTCAGATATTAATTTTTTTTTATTGATGATGAAAAACCGTCCAGCATGTTGAATGGGGTTCCTGGCTCACAACTAAGATTGGTCATGAGTGCCAACTTAATTAAATTCAGGATATCTAAAAGAGCTCCAACGATAGATCCCCACAAGGGCTATGCTATTTCCCTTGCCTCTGGTAGGGGTGATTTGTTAATGTAACCAAGTTGACAGCATGTCACAAGTTTGAAACCAATGAGTGGTATCCCTTGCCGCAATGTCGAAGCTGGGTGAACATCTCTGTGGGCAAGAGGGGCTCAAGGGTTTTACCAACCAGAGGTCAGCCAATGCGCAGTCGGTGACTGAGTGGGGTTCCCTACCGCCTGCTAGAGGTGGCAGCTGCCAGTTCCAAGATTTGGCAATTGGCACCAAGGTTGTTAATTGCAATGAGGCGAAGCGAGGCCTTGAGCTTGTTATGAAGCGAGGGCCTTGAGGCGTTGAAGCCTAAGCTTCATGATCAAATTAATAAAATATATAATATTAATAAAATAATAAAAATTTTAATGGGGTTTGGATTTCATGAGATCCGAATATATATAGATATAATAAATAATGGGGTTTGGATTTCATGAGACCCGAATAAGTCTCACCAAATCCAACCCAAAGACCCAAAACACTTGGATTGTGTTAGGTACCCATACCCCAAACCCAATTCTTCTTCCTTTTATTTCATACCGCAAGGGAATGTCATCATTCCCCTAAGTTTTAATTTTTGTTTTGTTTTGTTTGTTTCTTTGCTCTTTCGACGAACCAGAACCTCTGTCGGCACCTTTGCCGACGGTGTCACCCCACCCGAGTCACCCCTTCCACTTCCCTTTTTCATCTTCCGGTGGGAACCGCCGCCCCCACCGAACTTCCTTTGCTTTTCTTGCGTGAACGAGGTGTCCAGACGGCCACCCACGGTGGTCCAATGCCGTCGGCCCTCTTCCCCCTTTCTTCGGCCAGTTGAAACTACTCGAGGACTGGGGCATCACCGCCCGAACTCCCCCTTTTCACAGATCAGCGGTGAGACGGGGATTACCTTCGCCCCCGCCGTCCACTGCCAGTCCACGGAAAGGGTAGGGTCACCTCTGCCCCCACCATCCGTGCCCCCTACCGTGCCTCATGGGAAGAGAGGGTCTGCCCAGAGATTTAGGGCGGTCAAGACAACTGCTAAATCTCGTGAATGCTTCCGAACCTTCAGGTGCTTGCTCTCTCGCACAACAACCACTCTGGCGTGCTCCCGTCCTCGCTTTTCTTCAATGCCTTTGGCTCCTCACCGCCACTGCTCAGAATCCTGCATTTTGGGTTTAACAAGCTCACCGGCATCGCTCCGCCAGAGAACAATTCAGCCGGCGGGGTCGCAAGCTCGCTGCAAGTCCTCGACCTTCAGAGCAACATCATTGATGACGAGGTTCCCTTATGGCGGGTGAACATGATGCGTACGCCTTAGATGCGAAGCGTGCTTCGATGCGAGGCGTAAGTTTCATCCATGTGAAGCGTGCGCTTTGAGACTCAAACGCCTCACTACAACGCTTCGGTACTTTTTGCTTAGGCTTCGCCTATGAGGCGTAGGCTTCAGGTACTCTCACAACACTGATTGGCACTTTAATTTCCAAATGCATAAAACTCCTTTCAACTGCCAATTTTCAAACAGAACCTCAATGGACCCGAGCCCAATAACTCAAATTTTAAGTATTGCCCGGATACAGCCATTCCTCTATTTTTGCTTGTGAGTATGACAGGGAATGTTGCCTTAACTAATAATAGGATCTAAGTGCAACATACTTCACTCATTAACTAGGACAAGTGAATCAATGAATAGGAAGACAGAGCCTCTCAATCGAAATCCCAGTCATAGGGTTTATCTTGTATAGTGCAAATCCAAATCCGGGTCGAATCTGGAACAGCATCAGATATAGTCAAATCTTGGTCAGAATTGGGAATAGGTTCAGACAGATAGAGGTTGAAATCGGGTCTAATCTGACCCGCTTTCTCCTTTTCTCACGTAAAAATGAATGGATTTTGCGCATTTTCAATCGTTCCAGTAGCAAATTATCATAACCAGATCTGTGACTCTACCAAGAGATCCTACTCACATCCAAACCCACTCTTCAAACATCAGATACAATGTCAGGTCAAGCATGGCTTAATCCATATCCATTCCATTTTCACCCCAAAGAGGGACTTTTGAGCACCCCATCTTGATTTTCATCAACAAATGGGCTCACCACAAGTTCCGAATGCTTGTTATAACCTGACAAAATAGCTAAGTATAATCCAAAACCAATAAATTCATAATCCAAACATTGCTCAAGTAAGGTGAATTACCTAGGCAATTACACTGTATTGATATTGATAAGATCTTCTCATACAAAGGAAAATATAATCTCTTGATGGACTTTCTTTTTTCTCTTTTATTTTTTGTAGAGATAATAGCACTCTTTTTCTTTTTTTTTTAAGAATAAAAAACTTATATATATATATATATATATATATATATATATATATATATATATATATATATATATATATATATATATATGTTAAGATGGGTATCTGTGATATCATTCATCTTCAAAAAAGCCATCATTCATGACACTAATGGCATATTATGGGCAACCTGCAGGATAAGTCCTACATGTAGCATTACTGTATTTGAATAAGACTTGCTATTTCCAACAAATAGTGGCTCCATTTTATTTGTCCAAGAAAAATGCCGTTGGAATTATATGCAACACTGTATTAGAAAATACTTTAGGATCCCAAAGTCAATAAAACATGATAGAAAAAGACCACGTGACAACAAAAATGTTTAATGAAAAAAAAAGAAAAATAATCCCAGATCTCCTTCAATTTCAAAGGTAGAAATTTGCAAATAAAATTTAGGTTAGTACCTTATTTATACAAAAGTTTCCATGCATTTAAAGATACTGTAGTTATAACCAACTGAACGTAATTCATATAATTATCAAACTTCGAGTTTATGCTACCCCCAAGGGGTTTGGCATACTGAGAGGGGGGCTTGGTTGCTAGACAGGTGGTCAGGGTTTCATTCTGGCGGACATCAGCCCCTTGCATATAAGAATGAGCAAGAGCATTATGACCCATGCTCATGCCGAAACCAGGTGATTCCTTGGGAGAAAGGAGTGTGCCATGGGTTTACACTGTCAGGAAAGCGGCAGGCTTAGCCAGCACCACTAGGTGTCTGATCTCGGAGGTCGTTTCCCCGTCCCTCATAAAAAAAAACTCTGAGTTTATATTCCTTCTCCATGAGTTGGAGAAATCTTAATATTGACATATGTAACAGTGTCTAATTTGCCTTGATAAAATTATGAGTCATATTTCTAAACATCATTGACCATAGTGGACAGCTGAAACTAGAAAAGTGGCTGGATACTAACAAATGGTTGTGTTTGGATAGGAATAAACTAGATATAGATTTGTCTTGGAATGATAAACTTATTCAGGAGAGCATTCCTCTACCTGTAAGAGTAAGAACCTATCAATCTTTGATCTTCCAACCGGCCATAGATCGAGACGGAAACTTTTAGTTGCACAGAAAATTTGTTGCAATGAACAGGCTATGATTATCTCCATCTTTTCGAAGAACAAGCGACTTGTTCTATATATACTTGTACACTTTGGGCATGCCATGAAACATGATTATGATCATGAACTTGGCCATGTTTCAAGTATTGCTAAGCTTACACCGTGCTTATGGGGACACCGCATTGTTTGTAAGGAGAAGCATTCTTACTTTGGGAACTTTCACTAGTACTAAATTACTACACCATTCTTGAAGCCCAAGAACTCATGATTCACATATTCATCATTGGTTGTTAGATCAAAACACAAGTTCTCAAGAATTAAGTGAAGCTCTCCCTGATCTTGGAATTGAAGGATACTGATTGTTAACCATGTAGAGAATTAATGAAAAGTTCTCTTGATCTTAGCAATTCAAGACACTAATTGCTCGCTCTCTCTCATCCAAGCAATTAAGTGTTTATTTGAAACTATTGAAAAAGGATAGATATTGGCCTTCATGGGCTTATCAAAAACATACATATATACATGGTATAGCTATTGTAGGGACTGAGGAAAGGAAGAAATCAGGGTTGTGGATAAGATCTACAGCATGTTGTACCGGATCCACATTCAATACAAGGCCTAAGTACATCCTCAACACCTATGTGAAGGGATCAGCACATACCTGCGCATGTATATATGAACCACTGGAAAAACCATGTTGGACTAGAGACACGCATCCTTAAACCCAATATAACTGGTGCAGGTCTGGATCTGGGTCAGAAACAGGTCCGACATTTTGGTGGACCTGATCCAGTTGCAGAGGAGGCCTTCACCTAGCTAGAAGCAAAAATCATCCTGGTTAGGCTTTGGTGATGTTAACAAAGCAGTGTAGAGCCTCAGCCTATCCTCCTCCAGTGAAGATGATCTTGATAAAGGCCTCCGGGGCCGGATGAACGATAGTGACATTAACGTTAATCTATGTCGATACCGTCTCCATGCTAGCTGTATGGCCACAGCTGCCCATGTCCTCCAGCCAGGGGAGTAGTACCTAGCACTCCTCTTCACCTTCTCATTCATGAAATTGTAGCGGAAATGTTGTGTCACATACTTGACATCCATGGCCTCCAAGCTGAATGCCTCTGTGGTCTCTAGGCTCACCAGTGTTGACGAAGACGGCGGCAGGCGCTCGATGAAAGGGCGCCTCAGGCACCATGATAATAGCTCATCCCCACTGAAGTTCCCTGGCCCAAGCATGCAGCTGCTCTTCACACCATCCCTAAGGACTTGGGTACTCTGCAGGTGGCCTCTGAGCACAAACAACATTCTTTGCACTGGGTCTCCCTCCTTTGTTATCTGTATCACTCATTTGGAGCTCTTTCTTAGCTTGATCTCTCCAAAACATCTAATTTTTACTAAAGACAAATTGATATGAATCTCATGGTGATACACAAATTGATCACCTGGTGATTCATGTGGGTCTTTGAATTTTAAAGGCTTGTGACCTCAGTGTAAGCCCATTAAGGTCTGTCAGTAACATGTAACCGGTCAGACCGAGCCGATTACTAGATTGGTCCTTAAAAGCCAAGTTCAATAGTACTCGGACATGGTCCCCTTGTTGGTTTAACCAATTAAGACACAGGTTATTTGCAAATGCGTATCATGGTGTTTCTTTGCATCCCATCCAACCCAATGATAACCACGGGGGTCATTCACATGGCTAATGGTGTCACTTTTCTTTGGTGGAGTAATCTAAGCTGTAGACCTTGAAAATCAAGTGGAATTCTTATAGATAAAAGATCTTCATATGCAGGGGCGTAGCTAGGATTCATGTGAGGGGGGGCAAACAGGGGTGTAGGAAAAAAAAGTATTTGTGTGATAGTCGGGGGTTCGGGGGCAGCGCCCCCGGAAAAAAAAAATTTTGAGATAAAATAAAAAATGGCTACAATTATTAATAAAAATCTATTTCATATGGACAAATCAAACTATTTGCTGCAGTAAGGGCTGGGCTAGGACTGGGCTGGGCTAAAAAATGGATAAAAATCTATTTCATATGGAATCAGGGCAGGGCTAGGACTGGGCTTTTAAAATTTTTTTTTTTTTTTTTAACTGTTTGGGGAGGCAGGACTGGGCTACAGCCCAGTCCTGCCCCCCCCCTAGCTACGCCCCTGTTCATATGCATTCACTTGTTTTCAGTAAATAATTGTCAGATGAATTATGACTTGATTCATGAAATCCAGACCTTCAACCACCAGTAGTAACTAGAAAAACTGAAAGTTCATGAACTCAGGTCATGACTTGTGAAGACAAGATCTTTTAAAACCCCATGATATTTATTGCCAAATGATGTATTTTGATCATAGGTGAAGTGAATGAGTTGCAGAATCTTACTGTCTCTCCCTTCGGGAATACAAGTGACTTCACTCGATCACATATGTGCTCCAGGACAAGATCGTCCATGTGTTGGAAAAGGGGCACCTGAAAGTGGTATTTACAATTGGATTAAGGTGTGGTATCTCTTGAACTGTAAGGAAAAATAATGCAGCTGCAGGTAATGGTCTAGCTTGCCTGTCTAACAAGGTCAAGGCATAAATGGTATTTGATGTCTCTGCGGAGACCTTCAGGGAGGTTCTTGATGACATCGGATTCGTCGACGCCGCGCATGGCCGCCCATCGTTGGCGCTCGTACCGCCGAACCCTCTGCCGGAAGCCCTGAGGCAGCTGCCTGCGCCTCATCCACCACTCGAAGTTCCTCATCTTAAGCTGCATTGCCTGCTTCTTCGAAGTAGTGGCATGAAGGAATACCTTCAATCATAGTAACAAAAATTTATAGCATCACACACACACATGCGTGTATCCTCACTAACTCTTGGAAAATTAAGAAAGCATGAAAGAACACTATATCCTAAGGGGTGCATGTCAACTAGACAAGATACCATTTAAACTATCAAAAAATAGCTAATTAAAGTTACATTTAGACCACAAAACCCTTCCATTACAGATGAAACTTATGTAAGTAGATTCATGATGATGCATGTATATTAACATTATGAATATGGTAGTTGTATTACCTTGATGTTACCAATCAACATGGTCACCAAGATCAAACCACTTGTCAAGATTATGATGTTGAACACCACCTCCGACCACTCTGTAGTGCTCTCTAGGTTTCCAAACGTGCTAAACCAACACAAGCAAAATCATCAACATTCATATATATATATATATATATATATATATATATATATCGAGAGAGAGAGAGAGAGTATACATGGCTGTCTACATGAATGCATGTCATGCGTGTACCTTAATGTCATTAGTCCCCAAAAGATAGGGAACAGAACCTTCTCCAAACGGCTGGTGCTAGTAACCAAGGGCACCACCCATTTGTAGGCCCCGTAGTTGAAGTCACCGCTGCTCGTCAAGCATACAGAACTGGCCTCTTTGTTGGCTGCCCACGCCATTCTCATGCCATCCCTAACAATGGCAGCCCCATAATATATGGGATCCTCACAGCCCAACATCTTCAATCCACAGCCGTTCATCACACGACACTGCTCTTTCAAGCACTTTGCAGCCCTCTGGATCCCTAACAAGTACCAACAAGCGCCTGCTGCCTGCATTTGTACATTTATGGTTAGCCAAATTAAGCTTCACAAGATCATCTTCTACTCAAAAATTGATCCCTCAAAAGCATGGCTCGGTAGTTTGGGCTTATATATATATATATATATATATATATATATATATATATATATATATATATATATATAGAGAGAGAGAGAGAGAGAGAGAGAGAGAGAGAGAGAGAGAGGTGCCTGGTGCTTTTTTGTGCCTATCCCATGCTTATCGAGCTCTGAAAATATTGTTTCTATTTTTTCTAAAATTTGATCATCATCTACATGCTTGATTTTATGGGAATCAACTTTTGGATAGTCCCATTCCAACACCAAGTTAGGTTTCTGTAAGATTAAAAAATCAACCGTTTACAATTTCAAAAAATAATCAATGCTAAAAAAATTATTTTTTTCTCATATAACATGATCCAAGTGTGTTTTCCTAGTAAATCGATCATGCGAAACACATATGTAGCGTCAAATTTAAAAGAAAAATAACCTGAAAACCCCTATCCAAGTCCGGTAGGCATGCGGTAGGTACAAGAAGGCACCTACCATATATATATATATATATATGCTGTCCCTTTTTCACTAGGTCAGGACCCTCAAAAAATCATAGTTACATATGTTTTATGCTAGATTTGAATTGTTAGATGTGTTTATCATTACTTATTTATTAAGAACAAGTTTTGTTTTAAATTGATTTGATGTAAAAACCTAAATATTTTATATTCAATTTTTAGTACATTATCAACTGCTGAATTTTTTACATCTTTAAAACACACATATATATGAGCATAGAGATGCTTAATTAGAAACATGTTTTTGATTGAATAAACAATAATAAAAACATCTACCGTTCAGATATAGCATAAAACACCTATAACTATGATTTTTTGGTGGGGTTTAACGGAGACTTAACAAAAAAAAGGGCAACACCCCTTTCTCATATACTAGAATATGTTAACTGAAGTATGAGTTGAGTTTTTCATGAGTTTTATTGATTTTATTTTATTCTTAAATTTCATTGTACGGGTGGGATCTACATGTATTTTTTATATGTTAAGTATATGAGATTATAAGGCTCTTGAGAATAAGAAAAAATATATTAAACAATGCTGATATCGATTACCTCAACACAAATAAAATGAAGCCCTTCGAGCGATGATAGCACCTCATTCTTTCTTCTCCCTTGATTCAAGCCCTCAACAATCTTATCATGTGCAAAAACAAACCTTCACAAAAAGCCCATGTTTCCCTTCTTTTTTTTTCCTCCCATTTTTTTTTTTGGGTTTTCCTCTCATAACATGAGTCCCATGTTGGGCACCTACCATATAGGATTTAAACTAACCCACAAAAGGTGGGTTTCCTTAATTGCATACACATGGATAGTTTCCAAAACAAGAGAAAAATTCTCATCAAGTTGAGGACTCCTTGGAGAAAAGAAACTCTAAGTGGGTCCCATGTGTCAAGGCAAAGCCGCCTAATACCCAACAATCTCCACCTTAGGTTTGACTTACTATCACTCATGTCAACAATTCTCTCTCACCTTCAATGCCTCCTCTCTCTAGAGCTCATGCAATGAATCCTCACTTATCTAAGTTTCATGCAAAGTCAACATCAACAAAACTCATAATATCACATGCATAAACATAAAATACCCCATAAATATCAAAAAGTATATTTAACTACATTTTAATGCCTATTTCCCATATTCCCCATATACTTACTACACTTACAACATGTACAATATCCTGCCTACTACACACCATAGCATATATAAGACAACCTACTTCATTCGCATATGACACCTTAGATATGTATACTTCTTCTTCCTTTGTGTTAGGATACAAGTGCTTAGATAACTCGAAATATGTAGCATGAGGAGTACTTACAGGCTTTGCATTTTTCATGTTGAATATTTGAAGTACCTTTTCAACATACTTCTTTTGTGAAACCCATGACTTGCCAGTCTTTCTGTCTCTATAAACCTCCACGCTAAGGATCTTCTTCATAGCACTAAGATCTTTCATATTAAACTCCTAACTCAGGGTAAACTTTGGCATGTCAACTTCAACAAGCTTTTGGCAATAATTGGCATATCATTCACATATAACATCAGAATAATATATGAATCATTATCAAAGGCTAAAAAATAAGCACAACTTTCATATTCACTCTAAGTGTACCCAACCTTAATCATGTAAGAGTCAAAATGCTTATACTACTACCAAGGAGATTGCATTAACCCATAAAGAAATTTCTTTAATATGCAAACAAGACTCTCTTTGCCTACTTTCTTGAAACTCTTAGGTTGTTGCATGCAGATTTCTTTCTCTAGATATTCGTAACAAAATGTGATCATCACATCAAGCTTCTCTACCTTAAGATCATGCATGACAATCATCGCTAACAACACCCGAATTGATGTGCATTTCACAACCAGTGAGAATAATTCATTATAATTAATACCTTTTCTTTGTGAGAATCACTTTGCCACCAATCAAGCCTTTAACTTTTGACCTTCTTTTTCTAATGGAACCTCTTTCTTCCTAAACACTCACTTGCACCCTATAGTTTTCTTGCCCTTGGGTAACTCTACCAAGTTTCAAGTTTTATTTTTGTGAAGTGACTCCATTTTTTCTGACATAACCAACATCCAATTATTGCTATTATTTGAAATGATGACATCTTTATAACATAATGGATCAGCTACACCGACATTAGAGATAAACCATATCTTCAAAGTCATATTTTATTGGAGTCTTGTTGGTCCTTCTTTCTCTGTCTCTTGCCAAGCTATAGGGTTGTTCTTGAACCATGCTAAGAGTTTTTTTGAGAAAAAATCACATTTTTCCTTATTGTTGGATTAGTTACATCAATCTCCACCTTAATAATCAGTTAATTCTAACTATCTTTCTATTGTATATTTTTATTTTTATTTGTTTTTACCACATGCTCTTCATCAAACACGTTTCTAGTTATTATAACCTTATGAGAATTAAGAATTCATAACTTGTACCACTTCACTCCCTTCTCATATCTAAGAAAGATAAGCAAGACATTTAAAGACTTTCAAAATATAACAATCACATGACTTACCTATCAATATCTCCTCTCAAGTCTTGTAATCAATTCCTTTACATGATGACCTATTGACAATAAAGCAAGTCATGTTAACTGCCTTTGCCCAGAAGCTTTTTTATAATACTGCATTCAACCTCATACTGTGAGCCATTTTTGACATTTTCAAAAGAGTCATGTTCATCCTCTCTGCCAAACCATTCTGCTGAGATATATCCGATGTGATAAAATGACATGTGATTCTCTCGTTTCTACAGAACTCTATAAACTCATTAGACTTGTACTCTCCTCTATTGTCTAACATCAAGTGTTTTATCTTCTTTCTTATTGGTGTCTCCACCTCTGCCTTCTACTGTTCTTCATAAAATTCTATTAAATCTCACTTTCAATGAATTTCAAGAATGTTTTTGCTTTTCTCTTCATAAAATAGACCTAAACTTTTCTTGATAAGTTATCTACGAAGGTAATGAAATATTCAACCCCGCCATTAAATTTAAATGGTGCGGACCCCCATACATATGTATGTACATAATCTAAGATGTCATGACTCATATGCATTCCAGTTTTAAAGCCACCCTACATTATTTTTTTAATACACAATATTTGTGAAAATGTAGTTTGCATGACTTAATACTATTCAACAAGTTTCTTTTATGAAGTTTTATCATATATTTTTCACATATATGTTCTAGCTTCATATGTCAAAGAGTGGTTTGATCTATACTGACATCTTCATTTATAGTTATAGATGCTCCATTAGAAATCGTGTTTTCTATCAACCTATATATGTTTGTTATCAACTAACCCTTCATGATAACCAAAGCTCCTTTGGTCGCCTTAAGAACTCTAACTATTGCTACAAACCTACAATCACTTACATCTAAAGCATCCAAGAGATTAAACTTTTCTTCAATTCAAGTCAAGGTTTTTATCACCCCCATCAAACATTTTGATTCTTACTATTCTTATTCATGTGATCTTACACACAACATCATTACCCATAAGAACAAAACCACCATCCTAATCTTGATAGGTATCAAACAAATCCTTATGCGAGCACATATGATACAAACATCCAAAATAAAAAATCCAAAATCTAGTGATATGAGAATAGACTCATACCTATAGAAACTGAAAGGTTATCCTCACCATCACATTCATGTATGTCGGCTGCCACACTTGCATGTTTTGAGCTCTTGTCATTCTTTTTTTTCTTATTGATGTCTTCTCTGTACTTCCTACATTTCATCTTTAAGTGTCTTTCCTTCTTACAGTAATAGAAAGTAAGAGTGTTATTTTTCTCTCGATTTCAACTGGTTCTTATTTCTAAGACCCCATGTCTTTGATCTTCATCTTTCTTAACCTGAATCACTTCTTGCTGGGAGCTTTTCTCCTTGAGATTGATCAATGTTGAGCTTTTTCATTATCTCATTCAATAAAGGAGCAATAGTAATCTCATCAAACTCAAGAGTTTCCTTTTAAAATAAGAGAGTTGTCAACAAATGATCATAGAAAGAAGGAAAAGAGACCAAAAGTAACAAATTTTGATCTTCTTCAATATTCAATAATTGAGTCAAGATCCTGTTGAAAACATTCAAATGATTATGCAAAATTCAAGTCTTCCACCATCTAAAGAGCATATGTAATTGCCTTTTCAAATAAAACTTATTAGTCAATGATTTTTTCATATATAAGCTCTTTAATTTCAACCATAGCTATGAGATAGAGTCTATATTCATGACATTATATAGAATATCTTCAATATTAAGTTGAATAACACTAACTACTCTTTTATATATGCCGTCCCAATAATTGTCTGACATATCTTTGGGTTTCTTATCTTTCCCATAAAGGGCTTTAACCAGCCATTGTTGGGTAAAGAGATCTTTCATTCTACATTGCTATATTTCAAAGTTTATCTTTTTTATTAAAGTTTTCAATCTCTTACTTCATGTTTGATTCTTTTGCCATCGTAAATAAACCCTAAGACTAGGTCTTACTCTGATACTAGTTTGTAGGTGCAAGAAACATATAATCACATGACACAATAAAAGATAAGAAAATAATCAAGAATACAAGACACCAAATTTATGTGCATTGAAAAAACTGCCTATGTCCACCAAAAGAGTAAGAGAGAAATTTTATTATGCTAGCAAGTATATAAGATTATAAGGCTCTTGAGGATAAGAAGAAATACACTAATTTACCTTAACCCGAATAAAATGAAGCCATTCAAGTAATGGTAGCACCACCTTCTTCCTTCTCCCATGATTCAAGCCCTCGACTATCTCACCATGTGCAAAAGCACACCTTTATAAAAAAAACCCATTTTTTGCCTCAACCTCTCTCTCTTTTTTTTTTTTCCTCATCTTTTCTTTTTGGTTTTCCTCTCTCTAATAAGATGAGTCCCACATTGAGCACCTTTCCTATAAGATTCAAAATAACCCTCAAAAGGTGGGTTTCCTTAATTGCCAACACGTACATAGTTTCCAAAATAGAGGGAAACCCCATTACGTTGGGGATTCATTGGAGGAAAGAAATTCCAAGTGGGCCCCATGTGTCAAGGCAAAGACACACAACATGATGCTTGGTTTTATAAAAACAGACTCTGGATCATTCAATTAAGGTGTATAATGACCTTTTAAGGCTTGGAAATCAATGGCTCAAATTTTTTGTAAATATTCAAGCATCTAAAAATCATATTTTTTTTTTATAAAAAACACATGATCCAACACTCGATTCCTAGCAAATAGACCACGCTGAACGCATCTGCAATGTTGGATTTGCAAAAATAATTGTCAAAATGCCTACAGTTCATATATTTTCAGTTAACATATTCTAATGACCCTCTATATATATAACATTTGGTAATGGCCACATGAGGTACAAATGCCTTTTTTTTCATGAAACTAACCTTGCGATCTACACGTTTTACTTAGTGGGGCCAGCTCTTGCAAACTCTGATTAGACACATAGACAAGTTTTTACAAGTTTTAAAATTTGACAGCCTACAATTTGCGACTTGGGTCATAAAATCGTCTTTTTCATAAAAAAATATGATCCAAACGCTAGTTCTCACTATTTTGAATATGCTGAATCCGTCAGAGGCCAGATTGGATCAAATCAATATTAACCCATATATATATGGGTTAATATTGACTACTAATGAAGGTATGGAACTATTGAGTAAAAATCACTTTTTTTTTTTAGATTTCCATTTTTTTATAGATAAAATGTTATATATGTGATATACATGGTTTGTTTAGTAAGAAACTTGTTTTAAATCATGTGATTATGACAAGTAATTAGGTGTTTAAATGAGTCAAAAAATCAACGTCCCACAATGTTCCAAAATTTCATAAATCAAAAGATCACATTTTTACATCAGAAAAGCTTGATCCAAGGATTGATCCTTAGCAAACAAACCATGCCCAACATATCTATGTGGTTAGATTGAGTCGACAACTTGCACCTGTGATTTCTAACTCATTAGTTCTGTACCTTTATTAGTAGCCGATATTAACCCTATACACACACACACACTATATATATATATATATGTGTGTGTGTGTGTGTGTGTGTGTGTGTGTGACACTACATCAGCCAGATTGTAATAGAGAGGGTAACCCTAGCTAGATAGCGTTGCAATGAGGGTGTAAGTATCTGTTTCAGCAAGGCCTATGCAGTCAAATCTGGCTGCACTGGATAGGGATGGCAGTGGACCGGGGGAAAGTGGGGCCCCGCCCCGCCTCGCCCCGTTTGGACCGGGGATGAAGGGTATGAAACGGGGATGGAGGCGGGGACGAAGGTTAAAATCAATCCCCATCCGGGGGTGGTGGCGGGGATGGATGCACACTTTTCCCTGCCCCGCCCCGTCCCCGCCACGATCCCCGCAATATCCCCGCCTCATTCCCGCCCCGACCACTTTTCTCTGCAATATCCCCGCCTCATCCCCGTTTGAACCGGGGATGGAGGACATGAAACGGGGATGAAGGCGGGGGTGGAGGATAAAATCCATCCCCGCCAGGGAGGCGGGGCGAGGGTGGAGGATAAAATCTTGAGGCAGGGTGGGGGTGGAGACCTTGTCCCCCGCCCCGCCCCGCCCCACTGCCATCCCTAGCACTGGATCTGGAATTGGATTGGCAGATGTGCTAGGATATGAGAGACCCAAACAGATCCCAAATAATTGGATTTCACCCTTTATTCAATATGGACATTATATCTGAATGGGTCAGATTCTTATAGGAACTGTCCTTAAAGTTGGAGATTAAGAAACCACTATCAGATCAAAATTATCAATCAAAATCTATAGATGCTTAGGAGACCTATTAAACAGATTCCGGATGGTAAGACATGAACCAGATTCAATGATTTTATCACCTACCACATCCACATGCAAGAGAACAAAGTGGATCCTCTTGTCACTAAATCATGAACTTCTCTACTTCCATGGAATAGATGCATGATGCCTCACATGAGTCTAGAATGCAAAAACAAGAAATACATCATGACATTTATGTATAGATGCATGAAGACCAAAAACTTGAGCACAATTTTCAACTTTTACCAAAAAACACTATAACTCGGTATATTAATTATTAACGTGTCCATACTCCAGAAATACTGAATATCTATCAATATTGTGTTAGTATAACAGTTTTTTTTAAGGAAATAACAGCTTTACTGACATATCATTTTAGTATAACAGAAAATTTTGAACTCATGTTTTGCAAACATTGGCATCTTGGTCTTGGATGAAACTTAAAGCCTATGATATAGTGTTAATGGATACTCACATGTGCAGCAACAAAGTATGCCATCATGTTGAGAGCAAAGCCCCACCAGATGGTCCCAAACACGTGCAATTGCCGGAGGAGTGAACTGGCATGGTAGAGCTTTGGGAGGTATTGGTTGAGGAAGGTGACGAGGAACACCGTCATGACACTGGTCGTCTTCCCGTTCGCTATCAAAGTGGGGGCCACCACCCACACCATTAGCTGCCATACACAATAACCAAGTCAGTATTTGATCATCCAATTATTCTGCACCTCAAGGCACTTGAGAACCTTGATCCAACTCAAAAGCATATTCAAGCCTACTGAGCATGATAGTTACTTCACAATACAGTCTATCTTTGTGTCATAGTTGTTGGGATAAAATACATTAACTAGGGCCAAACTTTCCATTGAACAGGGTGAGTCCAGACTCAGTAAAATCATCCAAATCTGTAATTAGTGTGGATTTGATTGCCACTCCACCTTGCGGCAAGGGGTGCTCCCCATGTGTTTTGATCCACAGTCTCTCTTAGCCGGAAAGGCCAAGTCCTTATGAGCCACCTGTACTAATTCTTAAAACTAAACAAGGGGCAATGATTGCCTTTTTTATGACTAAGTTTCCCGTCAAAGTGTGTATATCTCCGGGTGGAATCACTGACACCCAAGCCCTTATAGTGCATAACAGTTAAAGGCACCTGTACACTCTGGATGAAAAGATCGACACCTTCTCCCTAGGCCTGTTGGGGCAATGATTGTCTTGTTTTTTGTTTGATAGGTAAACTGGGGTTAGGTAGACCCCTACTAGATATCTCTAAAGCCCATGTGGAAGAGAGATTCAAACCTGGGTCTTCAGCTTGTTGGCATATTCACAAATATTGAAACTGAAATACAAAATACGCATGTACTAGTAGATGCCGGCGTTTTCCTCAACCTATCGACAGTTATGATGAGCCCAAGTCTTCAAGTTCATGTTGAGCAGGACCTTGAACCCAATGACAATTATGGGTAATAGGCTAGAGGCTATTGTTTCTGACTTTTCTCATCATACAATCAAGCCCTTTATTTATAATGGAAGATAGAGGGTGGTTACTAAATGTGAACTCTTCACATTCACGTAACTTTCACCCCACTAGCTCCTATTAAGTGCCCACTAACCCTCTCATTAGTGTCAAACAGGGTCACACTATGGGTTAGACACAAACCCAAATGTTCAACATTCTCTCACTTGACCCATTGACACTAAAAGAATATTAAATCGAAGTTTATACCATTATCTCGACTTAATTCTTTATATGAGTTCACATGCTATCCTGTATCACAAGAATAAATCATATGAGTCATGAAGATGATCATCTCTTTATGAAATATCATATTTTTATGTACCACAATATAACTCATTTTCAGTGCTTAAGCATGTTAAGATTACCTTTATTAATAGGTTGGTCTCTAACCTATTCTATTGATCCTTTAATATTGTTATTCTGCTATTCTCTCTAACCAAATCAGAGTTTCTTTATGCAAAATCAATAATACACAAAGCTATAGAGAATCAATTCATTTTCACAAATGTGATCACATAATGTATTATCATACATAAGAAGAAATAAAAAAGACCCATCCCCTTTACATATTGAGAATATAATCCTAGTGCTAGCCCTTTAGTAAGGGGATCCACAATCATTTCCTTTGTACCAATTATATCAATACATACCAGATGATTCTCAGTTCTTTCTTTAACAACAAAGTACTTTAACTCCATGTGTCGACACGAGATTGAGCTCTTGTTGTTATTTGAGAAGGGCACGACTGCTTCATTATCATAAAAGATCTTTAGTGACCTCTCAATGGAGTCCACAAGCCCAAGACCCATAATGAAGTTTCTTATCCAAATGGCCTGAGATAAAGTCTCGTATAGAGCAATAAATTTTGCCTTCATAGTATGAGCAACAATTGTAAACTGCTTTCCACTTCTCCATGAGACGACACCACCTGCTAGTAGGAAAATATATTCAGTAATAGACTTTCTACTGTCAAAACATCCTTCTAAGTTTGCATCAGAGTATCCAATGACCTCTAGGTGGTCAACATGTAGTTCTTCATTCCTTGCAAACAGCACATGATCTTCTTTGCTGTCTTCTAATGCACAATGAATGGATTTGACTGATATCTACCAAGTATTCACACAACAAATGACATATCAGGTCATGTGTAGGTCTATGCATACTGCAAACTCCCAACTATTGAAGCATATGAGACAATTGCCATTTGAGCCTTTTCATTATCATTCCAAGGATAGTCCTTTAGGCTCAATTTATCCCCTTTCACTATGGGTGTCGAACTACTAGAAGAATAGTTCTCCATCTCATATCTTTTAAGAACCTTAAGGATATAAGATTTTTGAGATAGGCCAATGACACCCTTAGTTCTATTATGATGGATCTCGATTTCAAGAAAAAATGTGGCCTCACCCATGTCCTTCATATTCAAATGAGAGAAAAGAAAATCTTTTGCCTCATGTAGTAGATTCAAATTATTAGTTGCGAGAATAATGTCATCAACATATAAAACCAAAATTATGAACTTACTCCCACTAGTCTTAATGTATATACATTGATTAACAATGTTTTCAGTGAATCCAATGTTCATAATTACCTGATTAAACTTTTTATACCACTAGAGGGAGGCTTGTTTAAGTCTATAAATTAACTTCTTCAATTTGCAAACTAAATGATTCGAGTCATCTACATTGAAATCAGAAAGTTGTTGCATGTATACCAACTCTTCCAGATCCTCATTCAGAAAGATAGATTTCACATCTATTTGATGAAACTCTAAATCAAAATGAGCAACGAGGGCCATGATTACCCTTAATAATTTTTTAGTTAAGACAGGAGAAAAAGTCTCATTATAATTAATGCCCTCTATCTATGTAAAACATTTTGCAACAAGCCTAACCTTGTATATCTCTACTTGACCTTTAAAGTCTCTTTGGTCTTAAAGACCTACTTACAACCAACAAGTCTAACTCTATAAGGTCGAGGTACAGGATCTCATACTTGGTTCTTTGCCATAGAGTCAGGCTCTTCTTTCATGGCATTGATTCAATGTGTTGATCTTTCACTTTCAATGGTTTCTGCAAAGGTGAATGGATTATCATCAATATCTATAAAATTATTAGACTCTTTCAAATACACCACATAGTCTAGATGGATAGCGAATTTTCTGATCCTTGTAGACCTCCATACAAGTGTTATATATGATTCAAAATAAACTTTTGTATCTTACTCTTGTTGTACATCCTCATCAACAACTTGCTCTATTTGGGATTGATGTTCATTGACCAGACTTTTTCTGACATTATCCAAAGAGACAATGGCAGAAAAAATTGAGTCTTTGTCCTTTGTAGGTATGAAACATGAATCATGCAAATCTTCAAATTCAATAATTTGAGATGCATCTGTCCTAATAAAACTTTTTTCAAGAAATCTTGCTTTATCTGTTTTCATTATCTATGGTATATGAAATGAACAATAAAGCCTAAAGCCCTTTTATCTTTCTGGATAACTAATAAAAAATCCACTAGTTGTCCTAGAATTAAAGGCTTTTATATGTGGGTTATACAATTTAGCTTTCACATATGCACATATATGACAAAGAAGGTTTTTTACCAATCCATAACTCGTAAGGAGCCTTTTGAACAACCTTCGTAGGAACCTTATTCAAAATATGTATTGCAATCCTAAGAGCTTCACCCTCACAAAGTCAAGAAAAGGTTTGAGTGATTCAACATCGCTCAAACCATTTTTTTAAGCATACAATTTTTTTTTCAGTTACACCATTCTAATAAGCACTACTAGAGATGGTATACTGAGGTACAATGCCTTCTTTTTTTAGAAACTATGTTAATGGCTCTTCCTTTTATCTTATCTTAGCGAAATGATTATAATATTCACCACCTCTATTAGACCTGACAACCTTAATAACTTCACCAGTTTGTTTCTCTACTTTTTTCTTGAAGTCCTTAAAAACCTAAAAGACTTTTGATTTTTTAAATAATAAGTAGAGATATATATACCATGAATAATCGTCTATAAAGGTGAAAAAATACTTTTCACCTGTATGACACGGTGAAAAATGACAGCAAACATCTGTATGCACTATCTCTAACTTTTCATTATTGTGTTTGTCATCTTTCTTATATGTGTTAGATTGCTTAGCCTTTATGCAGTCAACACATGGCTCTATATTCGTGAAATTAAAGGATCCAACGATTTCTTCTTTCACAAGTCTTTGAACTCTCTCTTTCGAGATGTATCCTAACATTCGATGTCAAAGCAAATATGATTGATATTTCTTTAAACCATGTTTATTGTCAATCATTATATTCTCAATAGAATGGTATTCCTAAATTTGAAATTCAGTTTTTAACCGATATAAATCATCACACAGATATGCAGAACCTATATTAATAAAATATTTGATAATAACAAGCTTAGAGTTTTCAAATTTAAAACTAAAACCAAACTTATTAAGTTTCAAAATTGAAATCAGGTTTCGACTATAGGATGAAATATAAAATGTATCAACCAAATCCAAAATTAATCCCGATTCCAACACAACTTTGCAGGTCTCATTGTTCTTGACATGTAAACGCATCTTATTTCCTGAGAAGATGCTTCTTTCATGCTCTGTTGGTTCCTTTTTATTCAGAAATGCTTGCAAAGAGTTGGCAATGTGTACCATGACACTAAAATCAATCCATCAACTATGCAATAGAACATGAATCAAATTGCACTCATGAGAAATAGGTGACTTATTACCTTTATTTTCAAGTCATTTCTTATGCTTCAATCAGTCTACCTTCTTATGTCCCTTCTTATTGCAAAAAAAAAACTTTAAAGAAGAGTCTCCTTCATGGGATTTGGCTTTCACCTGAGAGTTTAAACTTTTCCCAAAGGTTTTCTTATTGTTCTTCTTTTTTAATGAACCTTTCTTTGAACTCGACTTATATTTTTCCTTATGAGAGGCCATATGTGCACTCGTCACCCTCTCACCCTTCAGTCTTTCTTTTTCTTCAACATACTTGGTTAAAAGGTCATTAAAAGACTAGTCATCATTATATGTGTTGTAGAAGATTTTGAAGGGTCCATATTCAGTAGGCAATGAGGTCAAAATCAGATAGACCAAGAAAAAATAAAAAATGATAAAATTTACATCATTCAGCTGAGATGCAATGTTTCTTATTTTCAAAATGTGTTGTCGGATGTGACTATCACCAGTATATTTTATAGATACTAGTTTGGACATTAGTGTACTAGCTCTTGCCTTATTAGAACTGACAAATTGAGCTTCAATGGCTCTCAGAAGTTCTTTCATCGTTTTGCAGTGAGAAATGGTCTCTCAAATGTTCTTAGCCACTCAAGATTGCAAAAGCAACAGGCTAAGTCTGTTTGAGCGCTCCCACTTCTCAAATATAGCCTTTTGTTCGGTTGTATTCTGCTCTGTAAGAGCAGGAGGTTCGTTAGTCTTAAGGGCCAAATCTAAGTTCATATACCCGAGAGTGAACAACACTATTTCTTTTCAATTGAAGAAATTAGACCAGTCTAACAGGAGAATATTACTAGAACTATCAATGAGGAAAGAACCTAATACAACAAGAAACGAAAGAGAAAACTTTATTATTGCTTAGACAAGACTTGTGATGAAAAGGTAAACATTGAGACCATTTATTATTCACCTTTTCTGAAACAAGCATAATTGAGTCATTATCATTCCACTTTTGTGGAAATAACAATACTCATAGTTACTTTATCTCCTTAATTACAAGAAATTGACTTTAGTTGGTGAAAATAGCAAATCATGTAATGAGAGACAATTCAATATTGTACCTTTGAGTACGAACATGCTTCATGGGCTGAAATACACATCTGTTATTACACCATGTGTGAATTTAGAACACAACGACCTATCTTTGGGTAGAATCGTTGTTTCATAAAGTCACACACAATCATAATATCAAATCTTAATACAGTCTAATGAATCCTCAATCAACGTAACTCAGATCACTTTGGTGATTGCATAAGTCGGTCAATCAAGATCTTTTATTGAAATCATATTCATATTATGGAGGATGCTCATGCACACATATTAATGCATATATATTCATGACAAAATATACATTATATAATTAAAATACAAGCTCATGCTTTAACATATATGCATAAACTAATTTATGATCATAACACATTAAAAAATGTCATAAATTTAATCATACTCATGCTTAAAAACATTATGCATAACTTAAATAATATAAAATACATATATTAAACATGAATAAGTCATACTTCCTTAACAATAAACACTTATAAAGCTTGAAAAAATATCAAAAACATACTCATATGGGTAAAACTCAGGGTCTTCAAGATAGAACCAGTTTAAAAACACCTCAAACCAGTCTTAAACAACCCTGAACCAGTCATCTAAGGATCTGAACCAATTTTGGAGCTAATGAATCGGTCTAAAACATGAACAAAAGCTCATAAAACCCTATAACCCAATAAGAAAATCTATGTTTGTTCATGGATTCATGAAAATAATGTCTCTTCATCTCAAAACCGGTGAAAAAACTATAAAAACCGATAAAAAATGGCTTCAAACTGGTCCCAAAATGTATTGTATGTCACATAACTTATTCAGGTGTAAATAGTAATTGAACCTAGTTTTAGATTTGATATGTTCCAATCCAGATCCAAATCCAGTTAGAACGGATCTCATGTTGGATACCTCTGGTCTGGATCCAATCTAGATCCAGACCCATAAAGATCAGATCCTGAATTGGATCCAATGATCTAAAACCTAATTTGAACGCAGATTCGGTTTAAAACTAGACCCGAGACAGGTCTAGAAATCGTACTCGGCCATGCCCAGATCTGGTGGGGTATAGATCTAGACCTTGTCTAACCGGATCAGAACAGATCTGATCCATACCCAAATCGGGTTGAATCCAGATCGAGACCCAATCCTTACAGATCGAATCAGACCCGGACCTTACCCAATCTGATTGGTCCCGAATCATGACCTAATTCATCTGAATCAGATCATACTCGGAACCCAAATGGTCCAATTCTAATCCAACTGGATCAGATCTGATCATCAACTCGATGTTCGAATTAGACCCAGACCTTGAACCAGAATGGGTTTGGGTCTGGTTTGAACCCTCATAATGGATCTAGTTTGTCTCATGGATCGGGTCTCGATGCAGATCTAAGTTTTTTGAATCAGACCCAAACTCGGAATCAAAATGGGTCTGGGTCTGAGCCTGGGTCAGGACTGACCCGATCCACCCCAAATGGATCTAGATCGGGCCTACCATTGGGTCAGAATACCCAGTCCGACTTGGATCACCTAAAAGAAAATCGAAAAGAAGTTTTTTTTTTCTGAGAAACTAAATGATCTGTTTCTCAGAAACCGATCATCACCAAAGAAGGAAAATGCCCCTTTGGCAACTGGGTGACAAGGGACATCATCGACGAGGCTGGCGGTGAGGCGATGACCCCCGACGATAGTCACCACCATCCAACGATGACCCTGACGAAAACCCCCTTCCAACGAAGGGGTTCCATCAGCGACCCCCCAATCCAGTGATGAAATGGCAGAAACATGCTCCGACAACCATCCTATGCTGCCAACGGTGCCGGTGAGGCCGCCGACTATCTAGAGCGGCTCTTTCACCTCCCCAGCAAAAGCCTTAAAAGGGCAAAAGTAACGATCTATTTTTCATTCAGATATGTCGCTGGTAGCAACACCTGTCGTCGGGGCTGGCTGTCACCACCGACGACCAACTGACAAGGCCGCTGGCGATGAGGATTCAGTCCCTGCCTTGCCAACGACGGTGATCGTATCCCCTGTTCGATGATGCCCTTGATGAAGCTACCCAGCAGGGAGAAAAAGAAAAATGAGTCGGGGGAGGGGGGGGGCACACCGTCGATCGGGAACACATCCATCACCACCGGCCTCAGCGGAGCCTCCATTGATGCCGACATCAAGAAGGGATCCACCACATGTCCAACCACCGTTGGGTCGGGTTCCACTGTACATTGCTGCAGTGGAACCCATGTACAGTGGAAGCCGACTGGCCCCTTGGTCGACCTGCGGTTATCGACACCGGTGGTGGGCCGAAATGCTGCAGGCTACAGTAACCCCCACATGGCCGACGGTGTGAGTCTGGGTGGAGGTTGGTGGTGGCAAATGCCAAAAAAATGTAGAAATAGGAAACCCTGTTTCTGCAGTGATCGTCGGCAATTCATATCAGTTACTGCATAATCATTGGCTCAAGAATGCGACAACAGGCTCGAGTCTGCGTCAACAGCGATAACTGAATATGCTAACATCGGTGATCATTTACAGAACGCTCCCAATGCACCCATACGCATAGCGGAATGTGCGGATCGTGGGCGCATAACCCATTTTTGCTGCATTCGCAAAAATTAAAATTGAAATACAAAATATGCACGTACCAGTAGACGCCATGGTCGATGTGACGTGCGGGTGCTCAGCGTTCTCCTCAACCTATCGATGCCCATGATGAGCCAAGGCTTTAAGTTCACGATGAGCCAAGGCTTTAAGTCGATGATAAGTAGGACCCTGAACCCAATGACAATTACGGACAATAGGCTAGAGGCTATTATTTCTGATTAGTCTCGTGGTACAGTCAAGCCTTTTATTTATAATGGAAGATAGGGGGTGGTTACTGTACGTGAGCTCTTCACATTCACTTAACCTCCACCCCCACTAACTCTTATTAAGTGCCCACTAACAACCCTACTAAACCTCTTATTAATTAGTGTCAAACCGGGTCACACTATGGATTGAACCCAAACCCAAATATCCAACACAGCTTAGCATAAGACCCGCTTACCACATGGGATACCACCTGTAGTAGGGGGCAATGATTGTTATACATATGGGCCTTTGAAAATTTTCAAGAACGAAGGCCCACAACTTGGATTTACTGGAAACTCTAAAAAATCATTGAAATCCATGTTTGCAACGTCCCTTGCTCAAAAATCTCCATCTATATATCGGGGAATCAGTCAATTTTGAAAGTTATTTTAGACCACCATTTGCTGTAAGCATTTAAGGTATATGGTTAAGGTCATCTTTAAAGATTAGTTTGTGTTGGAAGTATAAGCACATTTTGAGTTGAGTAGGTGTGTAGAGATTTTATAGGCAATGTTGGTATTTAGACAATTTTATATGGGTAGCATACGCATGAAGAAAAAGTTAATGTGGGGAGGTTATTCTAGTTACCTATAAATATAGTGGGTTAAATGGAGAATTTTAATTGTTTTATTGCATGCATGTAGTGGATCAAGTAGTGAGACGTGTCAAGTATAGAGCCATTGAGACGGCATGTGAAGAGCTTCCATGGAACATAGAGGGTATATGAGTTATGTGAGTTAAGTGCATGTCATTAATAGTCATTAGTGAGTCATTAAGTTGAAATTTAGTAGGAGATGTAGCGCAGGAAAGAAAGGCCGAAAGCCATCGTGTCTGCGTAAAAAGTGTGTAGAAAGACTTTCTAACTCTCTCTCTCTCTCTCTATATATATGGGCAATTTAATCTGTGAAGATTATTATCCAATAAAGTAATGTTTTTCATTGTTTCTGTCTCAGGAGACTTTGTGTGAGTGAGAACCCCTCTATTTTCTTTAGCTTGTTGGCCTAGGGTTCCAATGACAATGATATTAGCCTTACCCGCCCTCCCTTGATTTACTACTGTTATTATTACTGTGTGAACCTCACCTCTCCCAAGTATTAGCCCTATTGAAGCTGAGATATATCCCTAGACGCAAGGTGTCACATTAAAGGCAAGTCGAAACAAAGTAAAAGGACTTGTTAGTGCCGAGACGCGTAGATGCCCAAGTAGCATCGTTGTCACTTCAACAACAACCAAAAAAAAGCCAAATATGCATGATGCATATAATTACATGACTATGCCACGTGCAGAGTCTCTTGCCTGTTATTTTGTTTCTGCAAGATTCCTTTAGCACAAAGAGGAACATGATCTCCTGTGCAATCTCTATAGGATCAACCATCAAGGATCATATCTGAACCGTTCATCTCAAAGATGATCCCACCTCCACCATCATCATCACCATCAACTTTTCACCCATTGTAATAAAGACCTACATATCTATACATTTCAGATATAAGCCTTGTATACAATTTTTTTTTAACACAATTACTCTTTTAGCTATTTGGGACTTGGTTGCGCTTTATGTAAACTTGGTGACCCCAAATACACCAAGCCAACCACATGCTGCACAAATAGACAAGACACTGGCTTTAGCATCAGTGGCATCATACTGCACCTATCACATGATCTTTTTGAAGCCATAGAATCGCCACATGATCACAAATTCTTGTCCCAGTGAATGCGCATGTGCATGCAGCAAGAAAATGTGTGTCATGCGCACACACCAAACAAGTGCATGTTAAGTTTGTCAGTACCTTTGAGATAGATGGCAGTAGCTCTTGCATCATTATGCTTATACTAAATCACACCCTAAGAATGCAATGCAATTCGATGGTTATATATTTTGTGTGTGTGTGTGCGCGCGAGTGTTTAGGGCAGAAAAACAAGCAAAGACACTTATGGCTTGGCTCATGTTTGGCTCATAAAAAGATCATTCAAACTCATAAAATAGGCTCCGTAAGCTGAACATGAACAATGGGTATTTGACTTAGCTTGGCTTGTATAAGCTTGTTAAGTAGTACTATATACATTTTAAAAGTATTTTACATCATATAATATAGTGCAGAATAAATGATCGTGTTTAAAAAAAATGCAGAACAAATGATTGAAGCATTTGATTTGCAAGGAATAGGTTTAGAGATAAAATTTTGTTGCTTTCAGCTCTGAAACAATTTCCTTTCATGTAATCCTACTACTTTTAGTTCTAAAACAATGTCCCTTTTCAGCAAACAAGCCAGCTCGAACTCGCCTCCTTTAACTCACTCATTCTGAGACTGAACTTGGCTCGTCTCACCACAAGAATGAGCCAAGCTTGAACACTTCATGATCGGCTCGTTCGGCTCATTTAGCAGCCTTTTGTGTGTGTTTGTGTGTGTGAGAGAGAGATCATGCTTACTTGTGGCGCTGGGAGGATGACGAAAACGTCTAAGAAGAAACCCTTCTTGGATTTCAGGTAGTTGAGGGCAACCTTGCGAGGATGAGTCTGGAGCTTGCCCCCACCCACAACCAGGGAGTGCTTGGGCACATATGCCATCTTGAGCTGCAGCCATATGTGCCAGAGGTGTATGAAGTCTGTCATGCACCTCAAGGCAGTCACAGTGATGGCGAGCCACCCATCTATGAGGAGACACTTGCAGCTGCTGCTAATGGAAAGAGTGTAGAAGAAGAGCGGGTCCACGGCGCAGCCGATGGCGCAGATCAGAAGGAAGACTCTGTTCCATTCCTGAACCAGCTTGCTCCGAGGGTCCAGGACCTTCCCAAGAACGGACTGTGTGCCAAAGGTGTGCTTGTCAGAGGTGTCAACATGCTCCTGTGAGCTACCGTGGCTCGCTTCTTCTTCATCTTCTTTGTCCATCTCTCTCAGCTTGAATTGTGCACTAAAAGAGCTATCTAGTACATAAAGATCTCTCTCTCTCAGCTTCAATTGTGCACTAAAAGTTCTATTTATAACTTAAGCCAGCTCTCTCTCTCTCTCTCTCTCTCTCTCTCTCTCATGAAAAGTGGCAAAGATGGCATTTGGAAAAAGGTAGGAAACTTGGAGAAAAATTGGATGACACTGCAATTGATGGGATTGAGAATGAAAGGCAGAGATAAATAGGACAAAACAAAGAGTAAATATCTGGTAGTAATAAAGGTATAGAACTATTGAGTGGAAATCGCCCTTCTTTTTCAAAAATTTTCATTTTTTTTTAAACCAGACCTTAGAAATGTGATCTACATGGTTGGTTTAATAGGAAATGAGCTTTGAATAACGTGATAAGCAGGTTTCTGAAGTGATTAAAAAAATCAATGGCCTGCAATGTACCAAAACTTCAAAAACTAGAAAGAAAAAAAATTCTTGCATCAGAAAAACATGATACAAGGCCCGATCCTTAACAAACAAACCATGTTGTGTTATACTGAGTTGATACAACTTGCACTTGTGATTAATTTATAATAGTTCCGTAGCTTCATTAGCACCAAATACTGTCCCCAAAACAAGTACTCATCAAGTGATCCTTTCATGACAAGAAGTTTCATAATTGATATTGGCTTCAGATAGAGAATATTCCACACAGAGTTTAGATTTAGCTTTTCAAATCAGCAATTATATCGGCCAGATGTTTGTGTATCTTACATAAGTTCATAGTCAGAACATTCATGCTCATTTACTAGCTCCCTACCACTACTTCCTGATACTTTCTAGACTCATTCAATCAAAACAGCAACATGGATCTTTGCAAAAAAGAAAAGGAATTCTCTTTTATGAAGAACAATTTTGTTATTCATCATCCTCAAAATGTGGCTTACATGAGAGAGAGAGAGAGAGAGTAGATGGCAGGAGGATGAGTGCAAGGGATGGTTCGCTGCAGCTTCGTATTTTTTGTTGGCTTGCACATCAATAATCGTAACGAGATAGCAATTCAAAAAGTCATTTCTTTCTCTTGTTATTTTGTGAGGTTTTCTTGTCTTTTAGGCAAGTGCCCCCATCTCTAAAATTACTGGTGCACATATTTCCTTAGGAGCCATCATTCTTAACGACTATATATGTTAATATTGCTTCACATCTTTCCATAGTTGCCATCAACCACTACCATCATCATCAATCATTCTTGACAATTATGCTAACTTGTTTTATGGTAATAGTTGCTTACACTAAGATGATTATGTGCAAGGGTGGACCTGGGGTTTTTTTACACCCCAATGCGCTTGATGAGTGAGGTGCAATGTTGTCAGTACCGGGATGAAACGCCCCGATACATATCGTATTGGCAGAAAATCGATACGGAACATGCCTGAATAGGCTAATTTTCAAATAAAAAAAAAAACAATTTAAACATTTTTAATACTTTTTTAATGTTTTGAAATATTACTTTTATATTTTTACACGTGTCATTCTCAGGTTAAAAGTTGGGCGATACAGATCTATTCAGCTCTGAATCGGTATCGCCCTATTCACCAGAATCGTTTTGAAATCGATTCAGGGCCCGAGATGACACTGACAACATTGGTGAGGTGGTTTTCTTCGGTTATCAAAAGAAAAAAAAAGATTATGTTACCACTAAGGGCATGTTTGCATGACAAAAAAATGTGGCATTTTCGTGGAAACACATGAAAAAACGAGTATTTTTGCAGGCCCGCACTGACCATACAAACATTGCATCTGCTTTTCTCATGGAAGGTTTACTTCTCCTTCTGTGCTGCGCAAACGCGCCATAATGTAGCAACCTACCGACTTTCTTGTGCAAACTTGAGGAAAATGGTTTTCCTTAAGGGCCTAGAATATGTAGCTGCGATGGGCGTTCATTTGAAGAAGTGACAGCTGCCAAATCCATGATTTAGTGTAAATACAAAAGAGAAAGGGCCTCACTTCCTGTCCCAAATGCATAAAGGCCCATCCCAGTGCCAAGATTCCAAACAAGACCACCAAAGTAGTTTGACCAAGATTTTACCTCGAGACCACCAAATGCATAAACACCCATCCCAACACCGAGATTCCAAACAGGCCCTAAGGTTTTTTTTCATAAAGCTCCCTCCACTGTGGTGGATACATCTAGGGCTGGTAAATGAGCTGAATGAATCGAGCTTGAAGTGCTCAAGCTTGGCTCATTCTTGCGGTGAGTCAAGCCAAGTATGAACTCATAATGATCCTGATATAAAGGAGCCGAGTTCTAGCTTAATTGTTTATAGAAAAAAAATATTGTTTTAGAGCTGAGAGAAATAGGATTACAAAAAAATACATGTAAAATGTGTAAAATAAATCTAAAGTATATTTTTTATTATCTAACGAGCTTCGACGAATCGATCTAAACACCTATTACTCATATTCAGCTTGCTATTTACATTTTACGATTTTGAACATGCTCTTCACAGGCCAAACATGAGCCGAGGCACGAGCGGATCAACTTGTTTCTCAGCCCTAGATATATACCTCAAATGCTTCTCTACCTAAAAAACTTGATTTCTCATCATTAATCATCCTTATATTTCAAAAGTATTAACACAAAATGCACTTTTCCATCGTGTGACATCTAGATCCGTAAAAGGGTAAGGAAAGGATGGTTTTGGGTTTGTCTTATAAAAGAAGAGACAATTATGATAAAACTAGTTATTTTCCTTAAATGTTAGTTTTCATCTGATTTTATTCATAAAAAAATTTGTTGCCACTCTTGAAAAATGTAGGGGCAGATTCATGAGAGAGGTTGAGCAATACCAACCTCACTTTTATTGGATTCAAACAATGAACATTTACTAGGAAACGTATGGAAAAGATAATTGCATGAATGAAATTGGACGTGATAATTGAGGAACGGACTACGGAGTCGATGAAACAAGCAACTTTCAAAAAGGTAGATGCAACAAGAACACCCCCCCCCCGTGTTGTCAAATAAGTACACTTTCGTACACAACAAGAATCTCTCTCTCTTGGCATGTTTGGAAGAGAGAAAAACTCTCATAGGAAAAGAAAGTTTTGCCTAAGAGAGTTTTTTTTTTAAAGGCAAGCTGGGGTTAGGCAGACCCCTACCAGGTATCTCTTAAGCCCCATGTGGCAGAGGGATTCGAACCCACATGGGATACAGATATGAGAAGTTTTTCAAAAGAAAGTTTTTTGCTTGTTTGTGTAGCATGAGAAAAACAGAGTGAAAAATGTAAAAAAATGAGAGAGAGGGTGGTGGGTGGTGGTGAGATATGGTAAAATAAATTTTCTCTTGCTTGGAAACATTCCTCTACCCTGGAGGAATGTTTCCTATCAAAAAGTATACTTTTTAGAAAAACTCTCTTAGCAAAAAAGTCTTTCTTGTTTGGAAGGATAGGAAAATCCGTACAGGTTTTTCATTTTGCATCACTTTTCCTACATCTTTCTTGCTTCCAAATATGTCAGGGTGAAAAATGTTGCTTTCAATTAAACAACTCATTGCACCAGCTGTGTGAACGATGCCCATCGTGCCAAAAAGTGTCCATATAAGTGGGCCAAGAAAGATTTTGGGTTAGAGCTAGGACAGCAACATGTCTGGAGAATGTTTTGTCACTCTCAGAACGAGAGAGAGAGAGAGACTTTAAGTTGCAAACTCAGCACTCTAAGCAAGATGTAACCGCATAAATTTGGAGGATGACAAGGCCTTTTAAACTTGGAGCAAGACAATGGATCAAATTATTATGGCGGTTTAGCTTGGTTGAGCACAATGATATAAAAGTTGATAGTTGACAATAATGGTTGCATAGTGTTTGTTTAAGTGAATATTGAAAGAAGCAAATGGGATAAAACCCCAGCACTTCCGTAGGAAACAAAAAAAAAAGGTGAGAGGGGGGGCGGGGGGGAGATAAGATATTCCGTCCTGGGTCCAAGTGAGGAGGGTGGGTCGCCTGGACCATGCGGGTGGCCATCGAGCCACCATCTGGCCCTGTTTCGTCTCGTCGCCAAATGATGTATTTTTTTTTTTACGACGAAGGAAACCCTCGCCGAGGACTGGGTCACTTAATGAGCCTGCATTCATGCGAGGTAAAACTCCGAGCATGACTAAATTCGAACAGTCAATCCCCTGCTCAGCTCAGTTCCGAGTAGGGCCATCTGAGTTTAAGCCTTTCCTTGAGCAGAGCATGACGTGCAGGTGCAATTTCTGAGGACCTTAGAGAGACTCAGAAAATCCAATTGTTCCTCTCCTGCCATAAGATTTGCAATAATAGCAGCAACCAGCATCTCCATCTTGAGCCCAAATGCTTGACTTCATCGGCCACAATCAGGAACCTAAGAGGGGTGTTTAGATCCCATGCAAACTTGTAGCCCTCCCAAAGTAGAACATACACCTTCTGCACAAACTGACAGCTCCAAAATAGATGTGTAGTGGTCTCTTCGGCAACCATGCAGAGGGAGCACGGACTGGGGAACTGAAAGCCCGGCTTCTTAAGATTCCAGTCAGTCAAGATAAGGTCTAAAAGAATAAGTCACCGACTAAATGAAGCTCTATCGAACTCAGAATCTGGTGAGGTCCAGTGCGTTGGAACCAGGGTGCATAGAAAAATCAGATTGTCCTATTCTCATGGTGAAATATACAATATGAAAAATGAGGTTTGACGGACTATCTTCTGAAAGGGTAGTTTGATAATTTTATAAATTTAAAAAAAATGGTCTAGTAAAATAGATATGACGACTACTAGAGAATCGACTGCAGTGTGAGGTATTCATTCTTGTTTTCGAGGTAAGGAGACTTTTTGTATAAATGCATCTTATTACGGTTTGATGTTATGATTCCTTGTGCTTTTGCAATATGAGTATGTTGATTGTTTCATGCATGTAAGTAGATTTAGTAAGTGCATGCTTAAGAGTCTATATGTGAGGCTTTTGGAAAGATATGTGAACTATGGTATGTATTACATATTATCTAGTACTTTGCCATTTTGTGAAAATGTTGGTATATGATATGGTACATGTTATGAAAGTGCTTGGTTATGAAAAACTAGGTAAATGGTTTGTTGAATGTAATATGAAAAAAAAAGAAAGCAAGGCTGGGCATTATGGTTGTGGGATAGAGTTTCAATTTTTAAGAACAAGGGTTTGTTTTGAGAAAGACATGCTTATACCTTGGGAGGGGCCATTATGTTGTGGCACAAGTTATCATGATGTGTCATGGATTGTTATCTCTAGAACACTAGTTATTTAAATTGTATAACACACTAATAATGGGAAAGGAAAGAAAATGAAAGGAAATGAATAATGCACCTAAGGTAACAATGCAGAGAGAGTTGGGAACTCTACCAAGAAGAACATGGTCTAGGGTTATGTTAGACGTGTGTATCTCACTAGTACTTAAAATCTTGAGAAATTCCTATATAACTCAGATGAGTTAAGACAAAGCTTATTAGACACATGTAGGAAGTAGCATGAACCATAAACCTTAGGAGCAAGTATAGCTCCTCAGACATCTTAGGGCATGTATAGCCATCCGAGCTCTTCGACTAGCTACCGATGAGTATTGGGCTCTCTGACTTGCAACCTATAAGTAAAGCTATAGCGATTGAAAGTATATAGTCTGGACCGATTTAAATTATGCAATTTGAGGGTAATTTATATGTCTGACCAATATTGTAGATGTTGGAGTTATCTACATGGGTTGCTATGCCCCAGGAGGCTATTTTCGAAATAGCTGCTTGGTGTAGATAATGACATTAAGAAATGTCTACTTTTGAAATAAGAAATAGTTTTAGGGAAGATAAAAAAATGGTAAAAAGAGGATAAAATATATAAACAACATATATGCTTAGTTAGAGAACTAAACTAATAAGAGGAGCTTAAAGCTCACTACAGTTGTAATGATTATATGCTTATATTCGTGAATGAAACTTTACTAAGTTTTAGACTCACCCCCGCTTAGTTACAATTATAGGATGGTAAAGTGTTGCGACAAGAAGGACGTGACTAGTGGATTCTGACTAGACAGATGGTGATTTGAAGTATTGTGTAGTACTTTGCTTTACTTTCCATTTTAATTCAGATTATGTAATATGAACCTTCTGTTTTATTGATAATGGATGGTTAGTATTAGTTTTAAATGGATGAAACCTTATTGTGAAAGGTTTATAAAAATAAATAAATTATGGCTTAGTTTTTTAAGTTGTTTTGGTAATTTCTCTCCGAAAATTAATATCCACAAACTCGAGCTTGAGAGGCTCTCGTTGTTGCCGTTAATGAAAAAATATCATGATAATGTTTGATGCTTGTGATGATGATGATTATCATGAACACATTCATAATGATGAGTGTTTTTGAGATGGTTAATCAACTAATAGTATCTAGTGCTTTGCTTCTTGGTATCCGTGTTTTCTTTAGCTATTGCCTTCGCGATTAAAGGGATATTAACAGTAATCATGATCATGAATGCATTTAGCCATTATGATAATGGTTTCATAATGCAATTTGAAGCTAAGATAGTCTCCACACCAGTAAGCCACTGTGCTCCACAGGATTGGTAACCGTTTTCCATGATGCCACCCCACAAGAAATTCTTCCAACGCTTATTTAATCGGTACTTGTTCATGCAGTTAATGTCATATTTCCAGAGCTAGAGCACCTCTCTTGCTAGAAATGTACCTTTTGGAATGACAATGCAGATATATAACTGCAATTTCCAAAAATAATGGCAAATTTCCTCACGTTAGGGTCTGAGTACACACTGTTTCTTTCTCCTTTTTCTAATGTTTTCTTGCAATATAGCAATAAAGGTATGCCTCAAGATTGAATGAAATAGCTGAATAGTTGGGACGCACTATCAAAATTAAGAGCCCTCGAGGCCCCAGAGGGAAGTCTCCTAGGTCACTGAGTTACATATGAAGGCACAGTAATCTGTGTTGCAGTTGGATGCATGCACACACACACACACAGGAACTTCCTTTTGTCATGACGGAGAAGGAGAGGATGTTTCCAAGCAAGAGTTCGTGAGGACTGGCCATGTTCCGATCAGCCTATATGGAGAATTCACTGGAAACACTATGGAAAAGACAACAATGCTTTCCTCAAACTACTAGCTGATCAACTCAAGGACTGGAAGGCATACAATAAGGATGACAGTGGACCGGGGGAAAGGGAGCCCCGCCCTGCCTCACCCCATTTGGACAGGAGATGGTCACATGAAACAGGGATGGAGGTTAAAATCAAAACCCATGCGGGGATGGACTTACGCTTTCTCCCACCCCGCCCCATCCCCGTCTTGCCCCGCCCGGTCCCCAATCCTTCTTTAAGGATGGCAATGGACCAAGGGGAAACAGGCCCCGCCCCGCCTCGTTCCGTTTGGACCGGGGATGGAGGATATGTAACAGGGATGGAGGCGGGGAAGGGCAGGATTTTGAGACGGGGCGGGGGTGGAGACCTTGTCCCCCACCCCAATCCACTGACATCCCTAGCCTCAAATCGATCAACGCTTCTTCTTTACCCTCACGAGGGTACTGAAGGACTGTTTGAACATGGAAACTCTGGCACGAGGGCGTCAACACATTCTTACGTGCAAGCCCATTGAGTGACCTGGTTCCTGATGAGGGTTCCTTGACATCAACTTGCAGTGTTAACCATAAGAACTTGATTTTTGGATTCTAATTAGGTCTAGGTATTATTATCCGTACTTTTGGTTCTTGGATATCTTGGTATCGTTGTTCAGAGGAGGCAGGCGAGGCCTCAGGATTCAATCGCTTCAGATATAGGCCATGTCCTGCCTGATCCAAAACTCAAAAATAAGACCAATTTCATGGTAGGATCTGATTTGGATCTCATAGTGGAATCCCAGATCTAACTATGATCAGAATTCTCACGGTACTAGATCTACTGAAAATGGGGCAAATCTATTGACATTCATGTGCAAAAGAGAAAAGTGCACATTTGTTTCTTCCAAATGAGAATTAATCTTTCATAGTGGAGAGAGAACGATTGTCATTTCTCATGTGCAAGGTTGCAATCAAACATGAGAAAACGGGGCTGTGAGATTTCAAATCACGTATGAGCCCAATTTACTCACTGGGCTGTGAGATTTCAAATCACATATGGGGTTTTACTGGATTGGTAAAACCCAAACCCAGAAAAATTACAATAAAAAGATAAATTGTTAAAAAAAGGTCAAAAGCAAAAGCTTTACCCCAAAAGTGTTTATAGTACCTACAAAAGCACATAACTGGAAGCGTTATTAAAACCAAGAACATGCTAAAACTGAGACAAATACACAAAATAACCACCCACATGACCAAAGCTCTTAACTTCAATGCTGAACGTGCTAGATTCAGTCCAAGACTGTTGCAGTGAGAACCAACATAAGATCTAAGCTACTGAATCCCCAAACAAGTAAACAACATTGACCACCCACATAATTAAACCTCATCTTATTCATATATCATCTCTCTAATGGATGGTTCAGAATGCAACAGTACAAAGCTCAATCCACAGAAGGCAGACTATTTGAATCAAGAAAAAACATCAATGCCCCACATGCATAGCGAGCAATTTATCAAAATTTATACACATATATAGACCCCACCATGGCATAGGATACTCATCCTCAACTCATTGTGCACCGAGTGTAGACTCCTCAAACCTATAATTGTTCCTAACCATGGCTCCTAATCTAAGTACCTTCGTCGCTAAAGCAGATGCACTTGTTCCATAAAAGCATGCCATGCACCATTAGGCTATCATCCAAGTCAAGTGCCTGTAGCGTATCCATTTTGCCGCAACATGTATCCCAATTGCCAAAGCTGCAATAAGCAATGGGATTGGCTGCCTTCGAACAGCAGGCACATCTTCAACCCCAGGTTTGCTTTCAAGTGACCTCCAATGCTGATTAATAGCAAGAGCCATATAGGAAAGCATCACAAGTCCCCTGACCCACAGCTCCCCGATAGCAACCAACAATGCTGCCACAGGCAAGGCTGCCGATACAACACCTCTCTTTCTAACAAAGCGCGAAAAACAGAACATACCTATGAGAAGCAACCAAAATATCACCTCTGGAAGCAATCCTTGAATAATCCCAAAGCCAACCAAACCAGCAAAAGTCAGAAGATAAGGCTGGCCACTGACAGAGTCTGGGACCACAGCTTCTGCAGTGGCAAGGACTGCTGATGTTAACAAGATGATAATAGTTAGCTCTCGTACTGGAGTAACTGCAACTATACTGAAATAGATTGACCGAAGAGTGTAGAGGACAGTCTCAATTTGCCAGATAATAGCAGTGATGAGATCACCAGCATAATGGAATATGAAAGCCAAGATCAACTGCGACATGTACTTTAGGAACTGAGGTATAGTAAGAACAAGTTTCTTCCAGTTTGTAAGTTCCCAGAGAACAGTTCGCCAAGCATAAACAAGAAATACAATGGCTGCAGATAAACAAGATAAAAACAAGTTATTTTGGGCCATGCCTGGTAAATCAAATTATTCCTCAACAAGGAAACATCACACATTAAAAAGAATTATCTTAGGAAAAGTGCCGTGAACCATGTCAGTTGAATCTCAAAAGAAACCTTAACAAATGATGACCAAATAACTATCACAACAAATGCTGCTTTGTGGTCAATGTAACATATCATGAAATTTGATTTATAAAATTATATATGTTGCAGACGAAAGGACAGTTCATAATCTGCATGACTTCCAAATGCATTACATGATGTGGAAACATTAATTGAATAATCATGAAATGCATGAGAAATAATAAACTATAATATTGTCAAGTTGCTTACGTCATTATCTTTTTTCGACGGTCCAACCGAAGTCACCATCTTGTCCTCCCCTCTTAATTTAGGACATTGAGGCTTAATGTGTCCCGGCTCATGACAATAGCGACAAATGATTTTTCTTTTGTCATATTCATTGTTATATCTCCCAAATGAGGTGGTTTATACGTACAAGAGTAGGTTTATGGCCTAGATATGGCCAACACGGCATCATCATCATTCTTTTGAGAATGCTTTTTCAACCTATTCTCCTCTATACTTGGCTCTTCTAGTGTCCACAATAGAGGAAACTTTTTCTCTATGCAAAAGAGCCGATTTAGTTGTCTCAAATTCGGACCTTAACCCATTGACAAATTGGTAGAAGTGCTTCATATCAATTTGTTGTTATCAAAACTCGATATCCTCAGGATAATGCCACTTTAGTTCAAGAAGAGCTAACTCTTCCCAAAGTTCAGAAAGGGCATTATAGTATTTTTTATTACTCATATCATCTTGCGTCATGGTACGAGACTTGTCTTGAATGTTGCACACATGTGCAATGTCTTTAAGAGAGTACATCTTAAGATAGTCCCAAGCATCGTTAGTGTGTTCAAATTTACCCATACTAGAACATTTTTTTATGTCAACGTTATTAATAAGCTAAAACATAATCTTGACATGCCCCATTCTTCATTCTTTTCACTTTTTCTCATAATCGGATATAATTGGTTTTTTCCCATCTATGAGAGACACTTCCTTCCTATGTCAAAGGGACTCGACCAACTGGGTGCCGCACCCATATCGACGCGACGCGACGCGGGTGCGACACTTGGTGTGGTCAACCTGACCCTGGGTGTGGTCAACGTACCTAGGGTCATTTATGTCCAACTTTTGAACTTATATATATATACATATATATATATATACATATATATATATACATATATATATATATATTTACCGCACCCCCGCACCCAAGTTTTTTGAAAGTGTCGCACCCCCGCTCCTGCACCCGCACCCGCACCCATGTGACATAGCTTCCTTCCCATTCTCAACTTTAGTGAGTATTAGTTTTGACTCCGGATCGGATCTATCAACTAACCCTCACGATCCTTTGTTCCATATATGGTGCTTCATAATAGAAGACTACATTACAAAATTACTATCATTATGTTTGATGGACATGACATAGACACTTTTCTTATCGTCCGTAGTTACAAAAGAGAATAGAGGAAAGTGAAATAGAGAAAGAAAAGTGACAAAGAGAGAGATAAAAGAGAAAAGGAAGGAGCATGTCCGCTTGAGCACCACCACAAACACTGCACCACAAGCACTTTGAGAGATGGTTCACAAACACCCGAATCAACATATCAAGCAACTCTTCGAGGAGGTGTACACGAACACGAGCACAAGAGCATGTAGTAGTCAATCACCAACACTCAAGAGCACTATGGCTCTGAAACCATGTAACGAAATGAGAGTCTTCACATAAACAAGAATGTCCACAAAAGTCCCAAAATGGACAAGCACAAAAGTGAACTACAAAGAGCTCACTCACAAAATCCACAAAGGGCTCTCACCAAAGAGACTCTCAATATAAAAAATTATAATTTTATTTAATTACCAAAAATGCAAGAAGCATTATTGAACAAAGGGGTTCACCCCCTATATATATACAAATGAGAGAGAGGAGTGAGAGAGTAAAGAAAGGAGAGAGGAGAGTTCATCTAGCCGTTGGACTAGATCCAACGGCTAGTTTGACTAGCCGATGGACCTAGTCCAATTGCTAGAATGACTAGCCGTTTGATTATAGCCTAATGGCTAGTCCTAGTCAACTTGAGTTGACTAAAATAAAACAAAAAGATAATTTACAATAAATGAAGAATAAAAAAGTATATATATTATATGTATACATATATATAAATATATGTATATACATATATTATAATATATATACAAAAATTACATATTTTAACATCCACTCCATGGACGAGTTGAGCCTGTTTGCTATTTCAAGGAGCTACAGGAAAGGGGTTTTCTTGGGACATCTAATCATTTGAAGAAAAAAAAATGGTAAAAATGTTCATTTATATACATAATCAAGAAGAGTTAAGGGTTAACCAAAGTTAACTGGACGTAGGCTGACAGAAGTGCTGATCTGAGAAACGTCCTTATAAGTTAGGCACCTATCTTAAAAGTTTGAAAATCCATGCAGTTAAACATAATTTTACCATAAATTAGGCCACCATATGTTAAAATTTCCCTATATTTTAACTACTTTGCCTTATGATAGCTGATGACAGCTTTTGCCTATTTTATCAACCCTATCTACTCAAGCATTTCTATCTTCTTCTTTTCTTATTTTCCTTTTTTCTCCTCCCTTCTTTAGAAAGTTGTCAGATATGACAGCACAATATAATCCTGGTCTGAACTCACCCAATTTTATCATTAGCTGGCTTTAAACCCAAGAAAAGCCCAGTTCACCACAAAAAGTTATTTACCCTGCCCACGATAATCCTGGCGCAAACCAAATTGGAACATACAAAGGCATAGACGAACACTAGAAGCTGAAAAACAAACAAAAAAAGAAAAAAATAACTTCCATAGTGTCCATTATAATTGGATGTCAAGGCAAGAATATGTTCACCTACATTTCTTTTCCCCGTGCCACATTAGAAATACTTCTAATAAGCTATACAAGAACAGATATTAAAAAAAAACCAATGATCCAATGAACCATAACAAAGAAATTACATACAAGAAAACATGAAAGTGGTTAGTGCATGAATATGATGTAACTTGGGCACACAGGCAAGAGAGCCAATGACAAAATTGATGGGTTGAGAGCAGAATATGATGAAAACATTAAGGACAACAACCAAAAGTTATTTCCAATCTCAGCCACCAAAGGAAGAGAATGAGAACATGCACAAAGACATGGTCATGATGTTAACAACTTCTACAATTCAAACCTGTTATACTCAAAATGATACATAGGAAAAGCATCTGGAAGACTAGTTGACAGTCTATCTGAGCAAAAGTGCAAATGGAGCAGAAGATTAGTCTATCTGAGCAAAAGTGCAAATGGAGCAGAAGATTACTGCAACCGCATGTACAGGTCATGCACATTTTAGATGTCATCTAAATGCCAAATATGTGCATATAACTATTATATACATCAATAGTGCATCCACAGCAAACAGATTTTGGTATTTTCTTTCCTTCTTTCTTTTCTTTTTCCATTACAAAAGATTGATCATAGTATTGTGAGGAAAGACGGTAAAAAATGTTTGAATTCAGATCCATTGATCATCGAAATTCCTTGTGTCAGTGATTCATTCACCTATTATGTTAGGTTGAAAAAGGGTAACTTTGAGAAGGATTCACTCTGTCATCTATGTCACATGGACACTCCATTTTGACTCGCGTATTGTGTTCCCTTGTATGCTAATCATATTGAAAACTTCATGAAAACGGCCATATCCACGTATCTGCAGCCGTATCCATGTGACAGTCTGTCATTTAAGTATGCTCAGGGTTGTCTGTTGTCAAATCTGTCCAAGAGCTTACATGGTATTAAGTCACTGTTCCAGTCAAGTAAACAATGAAGCTGATTTATGTATAGTATTGTATTTTAAGATTGAGAGAAACCTTGAAACAGTATAAAGGCATGAAAAGGACAGATTCAATTAGAGGCAGACCTCTTCATTCATGCAACCTATACAAGAAATGAAGAAATAAACTTACAAAAGTGAATCAAGTTTTTAGCTGCTAGCAAAAACTGCATATCGCCAACTTCATTTAATCAATAGAAAATTATATATATATATATATATATATATATATATATATATATATATATATATATATATATGAGATGTTGGAATCCTCATTAAGTAAAACCCATGGTGCAAAAAAGTGTGTAATTGCACTGGGCTGTATTTACAAGTACATAAACGCTGGTATGGATGCCAACAGCCACAAATCAGACCAAGCATGTAGTTTTTAAATAAATAACAAAATTGTGAAATTTGTTTGGGTAAAACATACCAATCAACCAAGGCCATCTAACAGGACGATCAGGAGCTTCCTCAGTTAAATGCCGGAACCTTTCTGGAAGTGTACTTGTCCTTCTTGCTTCTCTTTCTGCCTCATCAATGTAATCTGTCAAGTTATCCTCTTCATTTGCAGCATGAGTAGTAACTCTAGCCTTTCTGACAAAGGAGAACACTGAATAGGAAGAATAGGAGGAAGAGCCAAGGGGCAACCTGCGACCTCCAAAGCAGTTCAGCATCTGAATTCTATTATTTATTGTCCATCTCCTAGTAGGGAAAGCTCTTGAAGAATATGATCTATGGTCACGGGAATGAATGCTTGGTACAGTTCTTGGGGTTGCATTTGGGAAACAGAGAAAAGAAAGAGACATTATGATGGAAAGCAGAAGGCCACAATCAAATTTCTACATTACACAAAATATGCTGTTATGTAGATATCAATCATGCAGATGATTGGAGTTCAATATGATAAATAGAGTTTGAATACAATAACATGGTTTGATGGATGTGGCATATTTTATGTAGGAAAATCACATTCAGCTGGCATTCCCTGGAATGTTCTGCAAAAAAAGAAAAAAAAAACTCAGTAAGTCAATAGAGGAAAGAATCTGTTAGAGATTGTGCACTTTTCTAGCAAAAGGTAAGCATAAAAATTTTGATTTTTTACATAACTTTAAAACATCAACAATCAAAGATATGCAGTCGCAACAGTCATGCTATTTAGTCTCTTCACCTAATCGACATTAAAGATGCAAAGAATGTTTCGGCAACACAAGTCAGTACTCTTAAAACAGTTTGCACCAAAACTTTGACCAGAAAGGATATGGCTGAAAAGAGACTTACAAATAATCAAGTTTTCAAATAACTTGATAATACATTCATCGAATACGCTAGAACAAAAATAGCATATAAATGCTTCACAACACAAATGTAAAAGAGTGCATAAAAAGCACTTCAATCTGAATATAATTGAGAGGGAGAACCCTCTACAAAAAGTGAATTACAATGGGCACAAATGGCCTTATTTATAGATTACATGTTCTCTTGAAAGAGTTGTTGGGAATAGTTCCCAACAGCTCTTTGTCAACAGTCAAATATTGACTGTTGACTGTACATTGAGAGTTAGCAAGACTGTAAAGTGACAGTCATTATGACTCTTAAGAAAAAGACAAAAAAAATACAAAAAAGGAATAAAAAGAAATAAAACAAAAATACAGAAAAAAAATATTACAAAGATATACGTATATACTTTAAATATATATATATTTATATACATATATATGCATATACATATACGTACTCTTGTATTACGAAGAGTATGTATATACATATATATACATACATATATATATATATATATATATATATATTCAAGTATATACATACATATGTTATTTTCTAAGAGCCTTCCTCAAACTTATGGTGAGATCACCGAAAGTTTGTTAAGTAAAAAGTTGAATCTTGGTGAGCACAGTGCCTTGGTGAAGAAATCAACAAGTTAATATTCTGATGTCACATAGGGAAGATCAATAGTCTTCTTTAAATATTCTTCACGAACGAAATGGCAGTTCATCTCTATATGCTTAGTTCTTTCATGAAAAATATGATTTCGAGCAATGTATATAGAGCTCTTGTTGTCACAGCACAATCTTGTAGGATTTTGAAGATGAATTCCCATATCTGAAATTAGTTGCTTGAGTCACACGATTTCCATGGTAGTAGTCGTCATTGCTCTATATTCAGCTTCTGTAGATGATAAAGACACATTTTTATTGTTTCTTGCACCTCTATGAAATCAAGGATTCACCTAAAAACACACAAAAACCAGTTGTTGATCTCCTATTATTTGGATCCCCCCCCAATCAGCATCAGAGTATGCAATAAGATCTAAGGAGGAAGAAGATCTAAGGAGGAAGAAGAGGATAGAAAAACTCCCTTATTTATTGTGCCTCTAATGTATTTGATAATTCTCATGACTGCACTCATATGAGCTGAAGTTGGAGCGTGTTGAAATTGACTGGCTATATGTACAACATGAACTATGTCCGGTCTTGTAATACTTAAATACATAAGAGACCCCACGAGTTGTCTGAATGGAGTTGGATTGTCCAAAGGAACTCCATCGTTAGCTCGCATCTTCATTCCAACAGTCTCTGGAATGTCAACAACTTTATCATCTGATAGTCCTGACCTGTCAATAATATCTGAAGCAAACTTTGTTTGTGACAATATGTACCCTCTATTAGAGTATGATACTTCTATACCAAGAAAGTATGTTAGGAACCCAAAATCTGTCATTTCAAAAAAAAAATTCAAAAACTGTTTTACTTTCTTGATTCCTTCTTTGTCACTACCTGTAATCAACATATCATCAACATATAAAAGTAAAATTATAATACTTGTAGAAGAATTCTTGATAAATAAAGTTGTATCAATATAGCATAGTTTAAAACCATATCTTGTAATAACATAGTTAAAAGTATCAAACCAAGCTTTAGGTGCTTGTTTGAGGCCATACAATGTTTTTTTTAATTTAAGCACTTCAACTGAAGGGATTATCAATCCAGGTAGAACATCCATGTATACTTCCTCATTAAGATTCTCATTCAAAAAGGCATTTTTAATATCCATTTGAAATATATTCTAATTTTTAATAGCTGAAATAGCTACAAGCATTCGAACAATGGTCATCCTGGCAACAGGAGCAAAGGTTTCTTCGTAATCTACTCTGTATTCTTGAAAATATCCTTTGGCAACTAGCTTGGCTTTATGCTTTTCCAACGATCATCACTTTTGGTTTTTACCTTAAAAACCCATCTACAACCTATGGTCTTCTTTCCAATGGGTAAATTTAGAATTTTCCAAGTGTTAGCTTCTTTAAGAGCGTCTAATTCTATATGCATAGCTTTTATTCATTCAGGTAAATTTTTTGTTTCATTGTAACATGAGGGTTCAAAATATGAATGAATAGCTATAAGACATGCTCTATGTTTAGGAGAGAATGAGTCATAAGACACAAATTTATTTGGAACTCTTGAGGTTCATTCAGATCTACGAATAGTGGTTTGTTCCGAAGGAATTTCTAATGCTTTATGGTTACTTTGATTTACACTTTCATTGGGTGTGTTTTGATTTCTTCTAGTGTATACTATTGGTTCAACTGTTGTTCTATTCTCAATAGGGGATTCTAAATATTTTCATCATTAGACAATAGTTTAAATAAAAAAGAGTAATCAGAATTTATGTCTTGCGACATATTTTCTTCAAATCCACTTTCATTTTCAACAAAGTTAACATTCCTTGAGACGAAAAGTTTATTATTTTTTATATCATAACATTTAAATCCTTTTTGTATTTCAGAATAACCAATGAACGCACAGGAGATAGCCTTAGAAGATAGTTTATCTCCTTTATCATTTAAAACATAACATTTGCAACCAAAGATTCTCAGTCTTTGATAGTCATGTTGATATTTGAATAATTTTTCAAAAGGAATTTCATTGGCCTATTGAAGGCATCCTATTTATAAGATATATCGAGGTTAACGCAGCTTCAACCCAAAGGTTTTTAGGAACATTCTTAGCAATAAGGAGAGTCCTCGTAGTTTCCATAATATGTCTATGTTTTCTTTCTGAAATTGTGTTTTATTATGGAGTTCTAGGGCACAATCTTTGATGTAAAATTCCTTCGTTTTCTGAAAATTGTTTAAACTCATTTGACAAATATTCACCTCTAGAGTCAGTTCTGAGAATTTTGAGTTTACTTTCAAATTGATTTTTAATCATGTTATGGAACATTTTAAAGGTTGCAAACACATCAGATTTAAACTTAAGAAAGTAAATCCAACAATATCTAGTTAAGTCATCGATAAACACAACATAATAGAAGAATCCTCCTTTAGAAGCTACGGGAGCAGGACCCCACACATCCGAATGAACTAATTCAAAAGGCATCGAAGAGTAAAAAGTTCTTTGACCATAAGGCAAGGTTGTCATTTTTCCAAGTAAACATTCTTTACATTCAAAATTATCTTTACAAAGATTCTTGGTAATAGATACAAAATTTAATTTCCTTATATTTGGGTGTCCAAGTCTATGATGCCAAGTTCGTATATCTTTTGTTTGGGCAGTGTTACAAAATGATTCCTTTGGAATACAAAGAAAATCCATGTAATAGAGATCTCCTTGCCTAGAACCTTCCCCAATCAATTTCTCGGACTGGCGATCTTGCACCCAACATTTATTTGATGAGAAAATGATATCACATCCATGGTCCGAGATTTGAGAAACTAAAAGTAGGTTAAGATGAAGTTTTGGTATAAGTCTTATTTTTGGAATATGAAATTTGTTGTGTTTTGACAAATCATATTTCCAAGGCAGTGCCATCGGCAGTGGAAACAAATGATGTATTTGAATTAGGTTGACATTCAGATAAAATACACCTGTGTGGGGTCATATGAAATGAAGCTCCTGAATCAAGAAGCCAAGAGCACATACCAGGAGTAGAAGATGATGCAATGGCCGCTCCTGAGGTAGATCCTTTAAGCAATGGTTGCAATGCTTCTGTCAGTTGAGATAATGATTTGGTGAGGTCTTTGAGATTCAGAGTATCCTCGTCTTGTTTTGATGGTGCAACGACAACACGTTTTTCTTGAGGCCTATATTTGTATCTAGGACATTGAGGCCTAATATGATTGGGCTCATTATAGTTATGGCAAATGATTTTTTATTCTCCTCTATTCTTACTAAAATGAAGAGGTTTATATGGCTTGATATAATGTCCTGGTATGGATGCGGCAAGTGCGCAATCCTCTTCTTGTGTATTGCTAAAAGTAGCAAGTACACTAACATTCTTACCCATGTTTAGCCTAGTTTCTTCTCCACTAAGTTTAGTGAGAATCTCATGAATGGGAAGAGGTGATGAAGATGATAGCAAAGAGGCCCTTGTTTGTTCAAACTCGGGTCTCAAACCATATAGAAAAGCGAAGAGTCTATCTTCTTCAACTTGAACTCCTCGCATTTCTATACACTTCCCTTCCCATTTGGTTTCAAAATGAGCAAGTTGGGTCCAAATGGAGGATAACTCCATAAAATAATCTCTTACATTCTTATCTCCTTGTTTGATATTTCTAACTATTTCTTGGAGATAATACTTGTGAGCCATATCTTTTTCGGTAAACATACCTCTAAGATATTCCCATGCTTCATTAGCCTTTTTGTAACATAAAAGGTTTGAGGCAATTTTTGTCTCAACTCTACTTAGCATCCATGAAAGAATTTTGACATTTTTCATGTCCCATTCATCCAATTTTTTTTAGTATTCTTCCATAGCTTTATCCCTTTCTTCAAGACTAGTCTCCACACAATTTTCACCTAATGTAATTTTGGGAGTAGGTTAAAGAATAGTACCTCTTACGAAACCCCACAAACCTTGACCCTTTATGAATGTCTCCAAGTGTCCCGCCCAAATGTTATAGTTACTTCCTTTAAGTTTGAATGGCGGAATAAAGTTGGAGTTGCTTGTATTGTGTGGAAAAAATTCACCCATGATGAATCACAAAGAAAGAAGAGAGCCACCACCACGAACGAGAGCAAGCACGCTTTACGAAGCAACCCACCAATGCACGGTTGATCATAAACCAAGCTTTGATACCATGAAAAGAAACTTACAAATAATCAAGTTTTCAAATAACTTGATAATACATACATTCATCGAATACGCTAGAACAAAAATAGCATATAAATGCTTCACAACACAAATGTAAAAGAGTGCATAAAAAGCACTTCAATCTGAATATAATTGAGAGGGAGAACCCTCTACAAAAAGTGAATTACAATGGGTACAAATGGCCTTATTTATAGATTACATGTTCTCTTGAAAGAGTTGTTGGGAATAGTTCCCAACAGTTCTTTGTCAACAGTCAAATATTGACTGTTGTTTGTGTTAGAAAATGACATATATATGTATATACTTGAATATATATATATATATATACATACTTTTCGTAATACAAGAGTATGTATATGTATATATATATGTATATAACTATATATTTAAAGTATATACTTATATTCTTGTAATACTTTTTTATTTATTTATTTTTATAATTTTATTTCTTTCTTATTTTTTGTCTTTTTGTCAAACAGTCATAATTGACTAGAGCTGTTGGACTGTCAAAACAGCCAACAGACTTTTTGTCAGGTTCTGTCAAACAGTCAAAATGTTGACTGTTTGAATAGAGCTGTTGGGCTACTCCCAACGGCTCTAATTAGAGCTGTTGGGAGTAGCCCAACAGCTATCCCAACAGCTATTTTAATAGCTCCTCTCATGTAACCTCTCTATAAATAAGGGCATGCTGCCCATTGTAATTTATATACAAAGGTAGAGGGTTTTACCTCTCACATATTCAGATTCAAGTGCATTTATGCACTATTCTTATGTTTGTGTTGTGGAGCATTTTGTATGCTATTTTGGTTTACCATATTGGGTGAATGTATGTTTTGTCAAGTTGTTTGTAGACTTGATTGTGTGAAAGACTCTTTACATGGTATCAGAGCTTGGTGTATGATCAACCGTGCATTGGTGAGCTGCCTCGTAAAGCGTGCCTTCTTTCTTTCGTGATTGGTGGTTCCTTTTTTTTCTTTGGATTCATCATGGGTGAATTTTTTCCGCACAATACAAGCAACTCCAACTTCATTCCGCCATTCAAACTTGAAGGAAGCAACTATAACATTTGGGCGGGACACTTGGAGACATTCATCAAGGGTCAAGGTTTGTGGGGATTTGTAAGAAGTACTATTCTTGAACCCACTCCCAAAATTACATTAGGTGAAAATGACGTTGAGACTAGACTTGAAGAAAAAAACAAAGCCATGGAAGAATACTACAAAAAATTAGATGAATGGGAAATGAAAAATGCCAAAATTCTTTCATGGATGCTTAGTGGAGTTGAGACAAAAATTGCCTCAAACCTTTTGTGTTACAAAAAGGCAAATGAAGCATGGGAATATCTTAGAGGTATGTTTACCGAAAAAGATATGGCTCACAAGTATTATCTCCAAGAAAAAGTTAGAAACATTAAACAAGGAGATAAGAATATATGAGATTATTTTATGGAGTTATCTTCCATTTGAACCCAACTTGCCCAATTTGAACCCAAATGGGAAGGAAAGTATATAGAAATGCGGAGAGTTCAAGTTGAAGAAGAGAGACTTTTCGCTTTTCTCTATGGTTTGAGACCCGAGTTTGAACAAACAAGGGCCTCCTTGCTATCATCTTCATCACCTCCTCCTATTCATGAGATTCTCACTAAACTTAGTGGAGAAGAGACTAGGCTAAACATGAGTAAAAATGTTAGTGTGCTTGCTACTTCTAGCAATGGTCAAGAAGAGTATTGCGCACTTGCCGCATCAAAACCAGGACACTATATCAAGCCATATAAACCTCCTCATTTTAATAAGAATCGAGGAGAATCAAAAATCATTTGCCATAATTGTAATGAGCCCGGTCATATTAGGCCTCAATGTCCTAGATACAAATATAGGCCTCAAGAAAAGCGTGTTGCGACTGCACCATCAAAACAAGATGAAGATACTTTGAATCTCAAAGACCTCACCAAATCATTATCTCAACTGACGGAGGCATTACAACCACTGCTTAAAGGATCTACCTCAGGAGCGGCCATTGCAACCTCTTCTACTCCCGGTATGTGCTCTTGGTTTCTTGATTCAGGAGCTTCTTTTCATATGACCCCACATAAATCTATATTATCCGAATGTCAACCTAATTCAAATGCATCATTTGTTTCCACTGCCGATGGTACTGCCTTGGAAATAGAGGGTGTTGGAATTTTTAAAAATGATTTGTCAAAACATATGGTTGACATCAAGAAGGGCAGTTGGCCCAGATGGTATACCTATCGAGGCTTGGAAATGCTTGGGAGAGAAAGGTTTAGAATGGTTGACAAATCTTTTTAACTTGATTTGGCGAACAAATAAGATGCCTAATGAGTGGAGGAAGAGTACTTTGGTGCCTTTATATAAGAATAAGGGTGATATACAAGATTGCACAAACTATCGTGGTATAAAACTCATGAGTCATACTATGAAACTTTGGGAGAGGGTGATTGAGTCTAGGTTGAGGAAGGTTGTCATGATATCGGAGAATCAATTTGGTTTTATGCCTGGAAGATCAACTATGGAAGCTATACATCTTCTTAGACAACTTATTGAAAGATATAGAGAAAGGAACAAAGATTTGCATATGGTTTTTATTGATTTAGAGAAGGCATACGATAGAGTACCTAGGGACGTTCTCTGGTGGACAATGATGAAGAAAGGTGTTTCTCTCAAGTACATTAGTATAATTAAAGATATGTATGAAGGAGTAGTAACCAATGTCCGCACTTGTGGAGGGGTGACAACCAATTTTCCGATAACGGTTGGGTTACATCAAGGATCTGCTTTAAGCCCTTTCCTATTTGCGATAGTGATGGATGAGCTTACGAGATCAATTCAAGAAAATGTACCGTGGTGTATGTTGTTTGCTGGTGATATTGTTTTGATTGATGAGTCTAGAGCTGGGGTTAATGCTAAGTTAGAATTATGGAGACAGACATTGGAAGCTAGAGGTTTTAAGTTGAGTAAGAGTAAGACTGAATATATGGAATGTCGGTTTAGTAAGCAACGAAGTAGTGATGGGAGTGTAGTGAAGCTTGGTGAGCAAGATATACCGGTGAATGATTATTTCAAATATTTGGGATCCATCATTCAAAAGTATGGAGAAATTGATGGAGATGTAAATCATAGGATAAAGGTTGGGTGGATGAAATGGAAAAGTGCTACTGGAGTGCTGTGCGATCGTAGAATGCCATTGCGGTTGAAGGGAAAGTTTTATAGGACGACTATTAGACCCGCTTTACTATATGGTACGGAATGTTGGGCTGCCAAGAGACATCATATTCAAAAAATGAGTGTAGCTGAGATGCGGATGCTTAGATGGATGTGTGGAAATACAATAAAAGATAAGATTCGGAACGAAGAGATACGTAAGAAGGTAGGTGTTGCACCCATTGAAAATAAGATGCGAGAGAATCGTTTACGGTGGTTTGGACATATTCGGCGAAGGCCTAATGATGCTCCAGTTAGAAGGTTGGAGAAATGGGAAAATATATTAGTTAAAAGAGGTCGGGGTAGGCCTAGGAAGACTTGGATGGAGATGATAGGAAAGGATATGAATGCTTTGAACCTCACCGAGGACATGGCGTTGGATAGAAATGATTGGAGGAAAAGGATTCATGTGGAAGACCCAAAATGAATTTCTTTTTTGGTTCATATCGCTGACCCCAATTGTTTTGGGATGAAGGCGTAGTTGTTGTTGTTGTTGTATTTGTCAAAACATAACAACTTTTATATTCCGAAAATAAGACTTATACCAAAACTTCATCTTAATCTACTTTCTGTTTCTCAAATCTCGGATCATGGATGTGATGTCATTTTCTCATCAAGTAAATGTTGGGTGCAGGATCGCCAGTCCGGAAAATTGATTGGGGAAGGTTCTAGGCAAGGAGATCTCTATTATATGGATTTCCTTTGTATTCCAAAGGAATCATTTTGCAACACTGCCCAAACAAAAGACATACGGACTTGGCATCATAGACTTGGGCATCCAAATATAAGAAAATTAAATTTTGTACCTATTACCAAGAATCTTTGTAAAGATAATTTTGAATGCAAAGAATGTTTACTTGGTAAAATGAAAGTCTTGCCTTATGGTCAAAGAACTTTTTACTCCTCAATGCCTTTTGAATTAGTTCATTCGGATGTATGGGGTCCTGCTCCTGTAGCCTCTAAAGGCGGATTATCCTACTATGTTGTGTTTATTGATGACTTCACTAGATATTGTTGGATTTACTTTCTTAAGTATAAATCAGATGTATTTGCAACCTTCAAAACATCCCATAACATGATTAAAAAGCAATTTGAAAGTAAACTCAAAATTCTCAGAACTGACTCTGGAGGAGAATACTTGTCAAATGAGTTTAAACAATTTTTAGAAAATGAAGGAATTTTACATCAAAGATCATGTCCTAGAACCCCACAACAAAATGGAGTTTCAGAAAGGAAACACAGACATATTATGGAAACTACAAGAACTCTTCTTATTGCTAAAAATGTTCCAAAAAATCTTTGGGCTGAAGCTGCATTAACCTCAGTATATCTTATAAATAGGATGCCTTCCAAAACTTTATCTAATGAAATTCCTTTTGAAAAATTATTCAAATATCAACCTGACTATCAAAGACTGAGAATCTTTGGTTGCAAATGTTATGTTTTGAATGATAAAGGAGATAAACTATCTTCTAAAGCTATTTCCTGTGCGTTCATTGGTTATTCAGAAACACAAAAAGGATTTAAATGTTATGATACCAAAAATGATAAACTTCTCATTTCAAGGAATGTTAATTTTGTTGAAAATGAAAGTGGATTTGAAGAAAACATGTCGGAAGACATAAACTCTGATTATTCTTTCTTGTTAAAACTATTGTCTAATGATGAAAATATTTGTGTAGAACCTCTTATTGAAAATAGAACAATAGTTGAACCAATAGTATACACTAGAAGAAATCGAAATGCATTCAATGAAGGTGTAAATCAAAGTAATCATGAAGCATCAGAAATTCCTTCAGAACAAACCACTATTCGTAGATCAGAACGAACCTCAAGAATCCCAAATAAATGTGTCTTATGATTCATTCTCTCCTAAACATAGAGCATGTCTTATAGCTATCCACTCATATTTTGAACCCTCATGTTACAATGAAGCAAAAAATTTACCTGAATGGATAAAAGCTATGCACATAGAATTAGAAGCTCTTAAAGATGCTAATACTTGGGAAATTCTGGATTTACCTATAGGAAAAAAGACAATAGGTTGTAGATGGGTTTTTAAAGTAAAAACCAAAAGTGATGGATCCTTGGAAAGGCATAAAGCCAGATTAGTTGCCAAAGGATATTCTCAAGAATACGGAGTAGATTACGAAGAAACTTTTGCTCCTGTTGCCAGGATGACCACTGTTCGAATGCTTGTAGCTATTTCAGCTATTAAAAATTGGAATATATTTCAAATGGATGTTAAAAATGCATTTTTAAATGGGAATCTCAATGAGGAAGTATATATGGATATTCCACCTGGATTAATAATTCCTTCAGGTAAAGTGCTTAAATTAAAAAAGGCATTATATGGCCTCAAACAAGCACCTAAAGCTTGGTTTGATACTTTTAACAATGTTATTACAAGGTATGGTTTTAAACCATGCTATACTGATACAGCTTTGTTTATCAAGAACTCTTCTGCTGGTATTATAATTTTACTTTTATATGTTGATGATATGTTAATTACAGGTAGTGACAAGGAGGGAATCAAGAAAGTAAAACAATTTTTGAAAAATTCTTTTGAAATGACAGATCTTGGGTTTCTAACATACTTTCTTAGTATAGAAGTTTCATACTCTAACCGAGGATACATATTGTCACAAACAAAGTTTACTTCAGATATTATTGACAGGTCAGGACTTTCAGATGATAAAGTTGTTGATACTCCAGAGATTGTTGGAATGAAAATGCGAGCCGATGATGGAGTTCCTTTGGACAATCCAACTCCCTTCAGACAGCTAGTGGGATCTCTTATGTATTTAAGTATTACAAGACCAGACATAGCCCATGCTGTACATATAGCCAGTCAATTTCAACATGCTCCAACATCAGCTCATATGAGTGCAGTCATGAGAATTATTAAATACATCAGAGGCACTATAAATAAGGGAGTCTTTTTGTCCTCTTCTTCCTCCTTAGATCTTATTGCATATTCTGATGCTGATTGGGGAGGAGATCCAAATAACAGGCGCTCAACAACTGGTTTTTGTATATTTCTAGGTGAATCTTTGATTTCATGGAGGTGCAAGAAACAACAAAAGGTGTCATTATCATCTACAGAAGCTGAATATAGAGCAATGGCAACTACTACTATGGAAGTCGTGTGGCTCAAACAACTGATTTCAGATATGGGGATTCACCTTCAGAATCCTACAAGATTGTGCTGTGACAATAAGAGTTCGATATACATTGCTCGAAATCATACATTTCATGAAAGAACTAAGCATATAGAGATGGATTGCCATTTTGTTCGTGAAGAATATTTGAAGAAGACTATTGATTTTCCCTATGTGACATCAGAATATCAACTTGCTGACTTCTTCACCAAGGCACTATGCTCACCAAGATTCAACTTTTTACTTGACAAACTTTCGGTGATTTCACCATAAGTTTGAGGGAGACTGTTAGAAAATGACATATATATGTATATACTTGAATATATATATATATATATATATATATATATATATATTTATATATATATATATACATACTTTTCGTAATACAAGAGTATGTATATGTATATATATATGTATATAACTATATATTTAAAGTATATACTTATATTCTTGTAATATTTTTTTATTTTTGTAATTTTATTTCTTTCTTATTTTTTGTCTTTTTGTCAAACAGTCATAATTGACTAGAGCTGTTGGACTGTCAAAACAGCCAACAGCCTTTTTGTCAGGTTCTGTCAAACAGTCAAAATGTTGACTGTTTGAATAGAGTTGTTGGGCTACTCCCAACGGCTCTAATTAGAGCTGTTGGGAGTAGCCCAAAATCCCAACAGCTATTTTAATAGCTCCTCTCATGTAACCTCTCTATAAATAAGGGCATGCTGCCCATTGTAATTTATATACAAAGGTAGAGGGTTTTACCCATGGTTGCCAGTTGAGGAAGCGGGAGCGGGAAGCGAGGCACTTTCAAAATTTTAGGAAGCGGGGAAGCGGGGGACCACTTAGGAGCGATTCGGGAAGTGTCTCGGAAGCGACCTAGGAAGCGTCTCGGAAGCGAGGGGGAAGCGAAAAAAATAAAAATAAAAAATAAAAAATACAAAAAAAATGAAAAAAACAGGGGAAGCGTGGGGGAAGCGAGGGGGAAGCGCGCTTCCCATTAAAGGGAAGCGCGTCCCCCATTAAAGGGAAACGCGTCCCCCATTAAAGGGAAGCGCGCTTCCCAAAAAAGGGGGACGCGTTTCCCAAAAAAGGGGGACGCTTCCCCCCACGCTTCGGAAGCGCGACGTTCCGCGCTTCGGGGAAGCGCGCTTCCGAAGCGCGCTTCCCCTTTTAGCTAGGCGCTTCCGGTAACTCTGGTTTTACCTCTCACATATTCAGATTCAAGTGCATTTATGCACTATTCTTATGTTTGTGTTGTGGAGCATTTTGTATGCTATTTTGGTTTACCATATTGGGTGAATGTATGTTTTGTCAAGTTGTTTGTAGACTTGATTGTGTGAAAGACTCTTTACAGTTTGTACATTGACAGTCATCCAGATTGTACAGTGACAGTCATTATGACGGTTAAGAAAAAGACAAAAAAGAATACAAAAAAGGAATAAAAATAAATAAAACAAAAATACAGAAAAATAAATATTACAAAGATATACATACATACTTTAAATATATATATTTATATACACACACATATATATATATACATATACATATACGTACTCTTGTATTACGAAGAGTATGAATATATATATATATATATTCAAGTATATACATATATATGTTATTTTCTAACAATGGCATGTATTGGTTCCTAGTCTTTTAGTGAAGAAGAAACTGCTCTTCAGGGCTCATGAATCTTCAAGTTGGTCCAACTCTTAATAGGATTCAAGCTAAAGTCAGGTGCTACAGACACAAAAATGGATGTGAATCAAGCATGCATACTTTACACATCAAGGAATTGAAGAACGTGTAAAAGAAACAATTAAGTCTAACATGGGTTTTCCTGATGGACCTGAACTCAGGTTAACCTATAGCTGATGCAACCCAAGGCAGAAAGAGGCCTCCTAGTTTGGAGGGAAACCCCAAGTTATCTTCCCTCTCAGTTGCCAAATTGCATGTTATGCCAATTCTACTCAAAATTTAATTCAAGACCAATGATCTCCTAGTGGATGTCCAGAATCTCTGAGAAACACAAAATCAATCCAACTTCTTCGAACTCAGAATATGAATGGTTACTGGATCAACATAAGGAATCACACAGTACAGTTCTGTCCACAACTGTCTAGAAAGGTGCAGGGCTCGTCATGTTTTATGATAAGCATACAAGTGGTCCAGCTTATACAGAGGGGTTTAGAGAGCTTTAAGGGACTCTGCCTGTGTGTGTGTGTGTGTGTGTGTGTGTTATATTAAATTTGAGAAAAAGAATACATTTGATATACATAGTATGCATAAGATCAAAACATAATTCATGGTATAAAAAATATGAATCCGCATAGAAGAAACCAGCAATACCAGTGTTGACAGTATTATTAAGGTCATTCTGATATATCTGTTCGCACAGTTCTAGAACATCTCAACAATCTTTCTATTTATATTATGTAAGATTTGATAATTCCTTGAGAAAACGCATACATCTACTACATAATCACTCATCCACAGACAAATGTGATGAGTTTATTTCCTCTCTCACATTAAGAGAAAATTGTGACTCTTCCTTCCCTACCAATCTCTTCCCCCCAATCCCCACTTCCCTTCCCCAAAAAAAGAAGGCATCACTTTGTATCCACCACTGGAAATAGAATCATTCAAATGCCACATCAAATACACTACTTCATTGATGCATCAGTCTAAATCCTCTCTCCTAATTGACTTTAAAGATCAAATCCAAATTCAATCCCTATATCCATCATCACCTATTACGTATATACAAACTGAGCAACTTCCAATGCAGTTATTCAAGAGAAAATGGGATACCGTGGAATATAGTGTTCTGGACTACAACAAAGTACCCCAGCTTATCCCAATTAGCGGGTGAATCCACAACACCCTCTTGGAGGTACTTGGATGCATTATTTATCTGGATAAATGAGATAAATCTTGGAAATTGTATTAGATGACAAATAGGGTGGTCTAAATACCAAGTGAACACATGACAAACTCAAGTAAAAGGGATAAATATGAAAGAAAAAAAAAACAGAAAATAACAGTGACCAATATGCAACAATGAAACAGAAAACCCATTACCACTACAATAAAAGATGGAAACGGGAAAAGCGAGAAAATGAGAAAAAGGAGGAAAAAATCGTTTGCTTCTTCGTTTTCATGATTAGGGTAACAAGGAAAAAGGATCAAAATACTGGGAAAACAAAAAGAGGAAAAAAAATGTATATTGAAAAACCAATTAATAGAGAAGAATGGTGATTTGGGACCAAGTCCAAAACCTAATAAATCACAACAAAACACTAAACCCATCTGCTAAACCCCTCCAAAAATCCCAAACTCGAAGCGATTGACTGGAACAAAGCACCAGAATTACAATAATCTATAAAGAAAAAACGTGATTAACACAAACAACGCAAGGTTTTGAGTACGCCATCAATACCTTCGTGAAGCGCCGAGAGAGAGAGAGAGAGAAAAAGCTGAAGAAGATTGGGCATCTTAGTGGGTCGGGTCTGACCCAAGCCCCGATCTATGAGACCCGGAGGCTGAAGCAAGGGGACAGTCAGAAAAAGGAGAAATTGTTTTTTAATATACAAGGTAGCTCTTTTTGGTTGGATTGGAGGAGGAAAAGAGGTAAAAGAGTTTAGTCCCATATCGAAGCGATGAAAGGGAGATAGGGGTAGCGAGTATCTATAAAAATCAATGAAGGTGGGGTATCAAAGCATACTTACCTGGACGGGGTGTATCGGCGAACAAGAAGGCCGATGGCCTAGGGAGGCGGCCTCCATTGCACTTTGGATGAGCGTCTCTCTACCATCTCCCCAAGTGGGAGAGTGGACGTCATAATTTGTGTTCGAGGGGAAACGCGTTCGCGCGGCCCCCGTCAATTTTTAATCTTTAAATATTTTCGTCTCGGTTTGTTTCATCTTCTCTCAGAAGCATCTTTCCTTTGAAATAAAGTGCTTTCTCAGGTGTGAACCCATTTTTGACATAGCTTTTTATTACTTATTGCCAAGGTCCAACCATATATTTCTCCTTTTTCATAGGAATATTTCTCATGTAATAAGGTAGAGCCTCTTTCATAGGAAACAAACGTCTTTCCATTTCGAGGAGGTGTGAGCCCATTTTGACATACTTTTTAGTTTTGAACTTGCAACTTCCCAAACACAAACATTAACTGCTCCTACCAGACAAGCTGTAATAGCTTTTTAGCATTTTTTTTTTATAAGCAAGTTGAGGTTAGGCGGACGCCGCGGACCCCTACCGGAATAACAGCCGCGCCTTCGGCTTGACAGACGACCCTGCTTACCACATGAGATACCATCAGTGTGACATATCGTGAGATTTATGAAAATCTCGCGAGAAATTGCCTGAAAGTTTAAAACGGCAATTTCTCACAAAATATCACGATATTTATGAAAAAACATAAATACCGTGATTTAAACACGATATTTATATTTTAAACGCTATTTATCATGAAAAAAATCATGTATTTTTATTTTTAAATAATTTTTATTAATATTTTTTAAATTAATTTTTTAATTGCCAAGATTTTTCCGAAAAAAATGCAAGATTTATGGATTTTTTTCAATTTCTCACAAGTTTTTTAAAAACTAGAAATTGCCTATAAAAATGTTTGTCACTACATCGTTGGTAACTTTTTTAGCATTTATTGTGAAGGTTCCACCATATATTTCTCATAAACATATAAGAAAAAGGCAACCGCCGATCTTTTAAACTTTAAATATCTTCTTCTCTAAAGAATTCGTTCAAGCATCAAACTTGTAAAGCAGGCTCGGCAAGCTGGGTACTCGGATAGTAAGAAATATATATATTTTAAATATACTTTACATGCATTATTTTGTAATACTATTTCTTCCAGCTACAAGCCAATTTCTTCTATAAACAAGCTCATGTAACATTGGCTCACCCACCGTTGTTCTTCACCGGTGACAGGACCCCGCCGCTGCCTCACTCAGCCGCCTTGTGCCCTCTTGATCCTGGCCCTCCCTCCGGCGGCCCAGACCCCTCCCGCACGCCGATGCACGTGAGCGCCACCGAGCCCGCCTGGGCTTTTTGGTGACAAATTAAATTCTTTAAATTTTCTTGCATTTTCATAAATAAGACATTACTGATAAAATTAAATTAAAAAAAATAAAGATCCAAACAAAGAATTCTACCCGACCTGACTCGAACTTGAATTCCCTGGTAAGGGCATGGAAAATGGCGACGCTAATAATATTGAGTCAACCCAAACCTGATCCCAGCAATATGCGGGTTGAGTTTTGGGTCATAATTTTTGTTGGGTACCTCATATCCAGGTTTTATGTTGGGTAGTCCACCTGACCAAAGTAATATATATATATATATATATATATATATATATATATATATATATATATATATATATATATATATATATATATATATATATATATATATATATATATATATATATATAACAATAAATTTATAAATTTACGCCGGTCTTAGTTTGGGATTCTATTTTTGTAACCCGACAAAACATGAACTCTATTATTGACAGCAGTGCCCTTCGTCCTCCTAAATCTAGCATGAACACCAAGAGGGTTCATTTGATTAGTGGAACTCATCCTTCCATGGGTGGGGACTTTGGATCCTCAAACTTGAAAGCAAAAGGATGGTTAGTCCAAAATAGATTTGGATTTAAAAACCAAAATCATATTTGAGACAAAAGAGATGTGGGATCTCTTCTTCAAGTTGCATACCTTTTCTCAACCACTCGAGAACTTTTTAAAACTTCAATGGTTGGGTTTTGACTTGCAAGTGACTCATAGCTTGTATGTGAATCTTAAAAGAATGTAAGCTTTATAGTGTAAGCCACCATCAAAACTTTAAAAAGTATAAAATATGACATGTATAATAAATGTTAAAAAATTTATACTTGTTATAATAAATCAAATAAATGCAATAAAAAAGTATAGAAAAACTAAATCTCACCTCGAGCTTATCGAGCTTAGTTTGCTCTTTCATGTGATGTTAACGAGCGCGTAAAGACCCTCGTAGCACTCAGCTAGGCGCGGACTTTGGTGAGTTGGGTGAAACAAGAGATCTACAACTATACTAAGCTGGGTAAGCTTAACAGGTTAGGCTCGCATGGGCAAAGTCCGGATGCTAGGCTCCTCAATGCTTGGTTGGGTGGTAAGTGTGACAAGGTATCTTTGCATGATGAACTAGGAAGACAGCGATGCAAATCCTCCTGAGGTAAGCTTAACAGGTATCTTTGTTCAAGGGACATGTATGTAGTTACGTAACAAAAAGATGTAGGGCCCGGTGAGAATTCTCAATCCCTAGAATTCTTCCCACCCTATCCTAATGCAACACAAATTGCATTGTGAAAGAAAGCTGTCTTCTACAATTAAACCTCCTGAGTAAAAAGAAAAGCATTGCTCAGTCTCTGAGATAAGAGACTCTGGTGTGTACAATTATTTACGACCCATGAAAGGCTTAATGCTCTCCTTCTTAGTGAAGCTCAAAGAGTAGATCTTTCCTCTCCTTGAATCTATGGTTAGTAATGTGTATACTCAAACCTCCATGTACAAAAGAACGCTGTCAAGACTTGACAATCATCATCTCAGATGAACATTCTGTGCAGCGGCCTTCTTCTGGTTCTTCCCTTGAAGCATTTGAACATTTCCATTGCTTTTTCCCTGATTAAATAAAGAGAAGAGTATATTATCAGTTAAGGGAAATTGATGCAAAGGAATGGTATTTTCCAAGAAAGATAACGAAGAACAAAGAACTTTTCTTTTAACCTATTCATTATTTTAAGTAACGAATATAAATGGCGGTGTTGATGGCTAGGGATGGCAGTGGGGCGGGGCGGGGCGGGGGACAAGGTTTCCACCCCCGCCCCGCCTCAAGATTTTATCCTCCACCCCTGCCTCCATCCCTGGCGGGGAATGGATTTTATCCTCCATCCCCGGTTCAAACGGGGATGAGGCGGGGCGGGAAAAAATGCACGTCCATCCCCGCCTCCACCCCCGGACGGGGATGGATTTTAACCTTCGTCCCTGCCTCCATCCCCGTTTCATACCCTTCATCCCCGGTCCAAACGAGGCGAGGCGGGGTGGGGGCCCGCTTTGCCACGGTTCACTGCCATCCCTATTGATGGCATGAGTGGAAATAGGGATGGCAGTGGACCGGGGCAGGGCTGGGGGACAAGGTCTCTACCCCCCTCCCCATCTCAAAATCCTGCCCTTCATCTCCGCTTTCATCCCCATTTCATGTCCTCCATCCCTGGTTCAAATGAGGCAAGGCGGGGCGGGGCCCGTTTTCCCTCAGTCCATTGCCATCCCTAAAGAAGGATTGGGGACGGGGTGGGATGGAGGCAAGGCGGGGATGGGACGGGGCAGGCAGGGGGAAAGCATAAGTCCATCCCCGGGTTTTGATTTTAACCCCGTTTCTCCCCGGTCCACTGTCATCCCTAAGTTGAAGCCCCACGCAGAAAGGAAAAGTTTCTCCCTACCATCAAAGGCAACTTTAATGTAGGGATGTCAATGGGCCAGGTTTGACCAGGACAAACCCTATAGGGTTAAAGTGGTGATAAAGAATGAGGTCCCATTAGTATATGGAGAAACAGCCCACAGGATCAGAAACCTAGCCCCACTGGCTATGTTGGCCTTACTTAATGGTCGCTGTCATGGCAGCGTGGGCTTACCCCTTACCCCCATGGAATCACCATATTTCAGCTTGCACGAGTGATGCACATGGGATTTGAACCTATGCTGACACCTGCCTAGCGGCCTAGAACCCATCTCACTACACCAAACCTCTTTGGAGCTGATGGCAATGTAAAAAGAATAAAAACTATATTTTATTGGGTATGTATCGGGTCTGACTCATGTAATCTTTATTGGGCCAGGTATCGTTTTTCTTCTGGTGAGTCTGGCTGGAGCAGGGTTTGAACCCAGTACCAGCACCTCAAAGTCATATCCAGGTTGACACCCCTAATTCTGACTATTAGATGAAAGCATTTGGTCCCAACAGATTTTCCATGTGGCTCAGCTCATCTGGTAGGGGCTACTTATGAATGACAAAGTTGACGGGCCATCACAAGTTCGAAATCCAAGGGTGGCATCCTTTGCCGCAAGGTCAAAACTAAGTGTATGCCCCGGTTGTCAGGGGGGGGGGGGGGGGGGGGGGCTTAAGGGTTCTACCAACCGGAGGCCAGCCAAGGTGCAGTCGGTGATTGGGGGTTTTCCCTTGGATTATCCAAAAAATAAAAACAGATTTTTTATGTGATACTATCCCAAATTGAACGTGTTGTTTTTCTCTCTTTTATAATAGTCCAAGGAAAACCCCCATCGCAGACGGCACATTGGCTGACCTCCGGTTAGTAAAACCCTTGAGGTGCTCCCTACCTACCGGAGAGTACACACAACTTCAACCTTGAAACAAGGGAAGCCACGGGTTTCGAACTTGTGATGTCCGGTCAACTTGGTGACATACACTACATGTTTTCATTAAAATAACTTAAGAGGGAGCAGTGATAACGATATCAAGAAATGGATGAATGCAAACAATAAAGCAAACCCGGATGATGGGATCAGATTCGATCACATTGCACAGATGCAATATGCCGCTGAACCTGATCACCAACTATTTGCTGTTATCACTCTGACATTACAGCAGATCAGGTGCATTGCACACTTAAAGTGTGCCTCTGTATCAGCAGTCAGATAAAGTGTGCAATGTGATTGCACCTGATCACCAACTATTTGCTGTTGTCGCTCTGACATTACAGCAGATCAGGTGCAATCACATTGCACACTTTGGTCTGCTGCACCTGACTGCTGATACAGAGGCATACTCTAAGTGTGCAATGTGATTGCACCTGATCTGCCCTCCTATGGCAGGCTGTACAGCAGATGGAGGGTGATCAGGTGCAGCGACACATTGAATTTGTGCAATGTAAATGCACCTGATCCTGGACCTCTTACCCCACAAATTGGACAGCAGCTACTCACAATATAAATTCTGGAGTTTGAATTTTAACTAATCTAGCTTCTGATACAGAGGCACACTCAAAGTGTGAAATGTGATTGCACCTGATCTGCCTTCCTCTGGCAGGCTGTATAGCAGATGGAGGGTGATGAGGTAAAGGGACACATTGAATTTGTGCAATGTGATTGCATCTGATCCCGGACCTCTTAGCCCACAAATTGGACAGCAGCTACTCACAGTATAAATTCTGGAGTTTGAATTTTAACTAATCTAGCTTCACTTACATGATCCTGCATCAGATAAGCAACATTTTTGTTCTTTTCTCTAGTTAGAATTGTAGTCCTAGAAATTGTCAAACCTCTTTTGAGAAGAATGCAAATCTATTCTCATAAAAGGATATCTAATACACCACAGAGGGTTGAGTTCAGGGGAATACCTTCAAAACAGATGATCCTTTGCCACCCTTCAGGTACTCACTGCACGTGGGGGCTTTCTTGCTCTGTAGAGCAATTTTCTTTGCATTTTCTTTCCCAGCCCTGGATGATAACACCTTCCGAATTCCACTGGCACTAACATTTTGTTTTGGTTTTACTGCAATCTTCTCTTTCAATGGAGCTGCCACATTGAGTGGCTGCAAAGGCTTTCTAGACACTGTAACTTGAAGAACCTGTTTTGGCAAAATGGATGCAGCATCATAGTTTGTGGAATAAACTGTTCATAAGGCTTTTGAATATCAATGTTAGAGTAGAATCTAAAGTTTGTTGGTTTTAACTTAACCTTGGGAAGCACTTTAGCTCCAATCCCCACTTTTGAAACCGGGTTTCGTTCCGAAATGTGAGTTCTAAAGTTAGGTTTCGACTTAATGTTGGGAACTCCTTTAGCTCCAATCCCCACTTCTGAAGCAGGCTTTGGTTCCGAAATGCGAGTTCGGACTGTGTTTGACAATTTTAATGCTTTTCTTCTCATGTCATTGCCTGAAACCATCCTGCTCTCCGGTGTTCTCTCTTTCTTCGTTGCTGCTCTCAAACTATCACTGCCAAATGCGCCTCCAATGTTTGTAGAGGATCCAACACTGGACTTGCTGGATGATGATTTGCAACCTTTTGAAAGACTGTCATCCTTGATCTCTACTCTGGATGCATGCCCTGTAACAAAGCTTCTTCTAAGACAAACTCTTACTGTTGAAAGGAATCCACTGTTCACAGAAAACGGTTGTGATTTCATCGAGAGGACTCTCCGCTGACAGCCTTTCTCTACAATATCTGCTTGGGAATCTGATGTCATCTTCAATCCCTCGAAGCTAATTTTGGATGTTCTATTTGGGGTCTTTGTTGTGAACTCTCCAGTTGAAGTACTGTTAGTCTTATCTGAATTGGATGATGATGATTTTTTACTGCCTAAAAGCCTGGCATCATAACATAAAAAGAACCTAAGTATATGTCTCAACTAGTAACAGAATTCATCAAAGTATTAGAAAAACACAGTCCAATGAACCAACTTTATGGGGTGTTGAAACAATTCTCTATCTGCTGAAATCTTCTGAATTCTGGCGGAGATGCCTGTGACCTCAGCCCAAGATTGGTCCCTGTAATGCTTACCCCTCGATCCCGATACTGAATCTGGCAGCTTAGGAGATGAGCATTTGAGCTTCTCCTGATTGCCTTCACCAAACAGAGGGAAGGAGGAAACAAAATGATGCGATGAAAACTGGTGAAACCTGATAGTAACAACAGAAGCATGTCATGGTCTTCACCCAAAACCCCCAAATTAATGAACTATGAAGCAGACAGAGAAATCCGCAAAAAACTTACGGGTGGACGGTGCGAAACCATGCGTCATCACTGCAATCAACAGAATTCAAAGAAATTAGAATCAAAATATGCAGATTCTTCTTTCCAAAGAAGAAATATAGGCAATAAAAGGACTAACCTATCTTGTCCCATGCATTGAGCTTCTTCTTCCAAATCTACCCACATGGGAGCATCTATTTCTTCCTATAAACATTCAGAATAGCCAAATCATCCATCAATTTCGCAAACTTTAGGTGCCCATACTATCAATATAAGCCAAGTTTTATGCAGAAACTTCATAAAACCCTTAAAATATCTAGAAAACCAAGAATCCATCAGAATGACCAAAGAAGCATAAACCAAATAAATTCTTCATAAAGAGAAAAAACCATTGCATAAAACAGTGAAACAATCAAAATAATGCAAAACCCATAATCCTAAATCGGAAAAAGTTTCAAGAGTAGCCGATTGCAACATAGAAATGGTTACCAAGAAACCCCAGAACCGACACCGAAACTAAAATTTTTCTAAGAAATGTGAAAAACCCAAATCAAGAAACGGGAAAAAAAGTTAAAAAACAAGGTGGGTGTTACCATAAATCCCCAATGGTCGTCATCTAGCTCAAGACTTGCCCTCTGAGGCCCTCCATTAGTGGTGCGAGTGCGACTGCGACTGCGACTGCGTGCATTTCTTCTGTAAGGGGGCATCTTTCTGTCTTTTCCCATCTGAAAAAACCCTTCAACTTAGAGATGGTGCCCCCTGAATCTTGAAGGTTGACGATGTGAGGATAGAAGAAACAAGGAGAGCCAAGAGAAGGGATCGTTAGGGTACGATGGAGAGGCAGCAGGAACTCGTTTGAATCGTCGTTTTTTTTTTACGAAGCAGGGATATCCAACGTATATATGTTTTCAAATTTTCATCGGTGATTTTCCAAAGAATGCCTCTCTTGTTTTCTTAAATGTTGATTCTGTCCATGGCTGAAAATGGGTCTGGTATTGATCGGTTTGAGACTAGTCTGCGTCTAGGGATGGCAGCGGGGCGGGGCGGGGCGGGGGACAAGGTCTCCACCCCCGCCCCGCCTCAAGATTAGAACCTCCATCCCCGTCTCCATCCCCCGCCGGGATGGATTTTAACCTCCACCCCCGCCTTCATCCCCGTTTCATGTCCTCCATCCCCGGTTCAAACTGGGATGGAGGCGGGGCGGGAAAAAGTGGTAGGGACGGGGCTGGGCAGGGAAAAGAGTACGTCCATCCCCGCCTCCATCTCTCAACGGGGATGGATTTTAACCTTCGTCCCCCCACCTCCATACCTAGGGGTGGCAATTTCTGACACGACCCGCCAACCCGCCTCTTAGGCGGGTTCGGGTTGGGCTTAAGCCAACCCGTTTAATAAACGGGTCGACCCGTGTAACCTGTTTATTAAACAGGTCGGGTTCGGGTTGGGGTATGCCAACCCGCCAACCCGGCTGACCCGTTTAATAAACGGGTTAGGCGGGTGGGCCAACCCGTCTGCCCGACCCGGCAACCCGCCAACCCGACCCGTCAACCCGACTCGCCAACCTGCCAACCCGATCCGTCAACCCACCAACCCGACCCGCCAACCTGACCCGCGAACCTGAAAACCCGTTTACCCGACCCAACCCATTTATTAAATGGGTTGGCGGGTCGTGTCAGGTTACCCGTTTATTAAACGGGTCGGGTTCGTGTTTGCCACAGCCGACCCGTTTAATAAACGGGTCGGGTTCGGGTTGAGGTATGCTGACACACCAACCCGCCAACCCGACCCGATTGCCACCCCTATCCATACCCTTCATCCCCGGTCCAAACGGGGCGAGGCAGGGCGGGGGCCCGCTTTTCCCCGGTCCACTGCCATCCCTATCTGCGTCCACATTGCAATGTTAGTATCGGTATCGGCCCTGAATCGTTTGGCCACTGATTCAGCTGTAGCCGATACCGATACTCAACTGAATCATTCTATATGGGCCCAAAAATAATAAAAATTTATTACATGTCAAATATAACATGATACGTGTTAAAACCATTAAAATAATATTTAAAACTATTTTTTGGTATTTTTTACATTAATTTATTAAAAACAACCGATTCAAGCTTGCAGCATATCGAATTTCTGCCGATACTATGTGTATTGGCCCATACAGGTTGATAAGCACCAATACTGATAACATTGTGCCGGGTGTCCATGGGTTGGATATCACCTGATCCTGACCCGTACTAGATCCAGTATGGTCGGGGTTTGATAACAAAGGAAGGGGTCTGATTAACTATTTGGGCCAGCGTCGGTCCCATGAGGTCTGATTATTAAATGGACCAGGTATGTTTTATGAAAATTTATCAAATTTATAAGATATTATTTTACCAGTATGGACCGGGTCTAGTTTATGTAATTTTTATCAGATTTGGGTATGATCTATTATGAAACATCCGGTCAGATCCGATATGAATACCTCCTAGCCAGATCCGAGTTTGGGCCCACCTATTTTGGTGGAGACCTAACCTGTTGGAGAATAGCACAAGTATGGGCCTGCCTGGTAAGCCCTGGGCCTGACCCGGCCTAAAGAGATTGGGTCCTGAAACGTTTTTAGAAAGCATAGGACTATTATCATATTCATTTGAAAATGATCTTGAGAAAGTAAATTGGCTCAATTCATGCACTAATTTCCTTGGTTAATATGTTGCTTTATTGCCCTTGAATAAAACATTAGAGTTTAAACACTTTCCTTAGATGTCGTTATGGGGATAAGCCTTAGGTATTACAAACTCCCATATGAACTGGGTTTAAGTTTTTTTGTTCTTTTTTGAACTCTAACTATATGGATATCACATATAAAAAAAACTATATGGATGTGTTCTACATGCTTGATTTTATGGGAATCATCTCTCGAATCATTTGATTATGACATGTGGGTAGGTTTTTTAAGGGTTTGAAAATCAATTACTCAAAATTTTGTAAATATTCAAACCATAAAAAAAGTATAATTTCTCGTTGAAAATCACAGTTCAAGTGTTGATTCCTTGCAAATAAACCATGTCGAACACTTCTTTTACATTTTCAAAAAGAAAAGAAAAGTGATATGTGCTTAGTAGATACCAAGTTTACATTTTGGTAGTTTTTTTTTTTTTAAGTGAAAGATGTTGAGTGAAAGGCTCCCTTCTTTTATTATAGCATATTCACAGGGTATATGCATCAAAAAATAAATGAACAAGATTTACAGCCAAAAAAATGTAGAGGCAAAATTTAAGAACGACCTTTACACTCGGCCCACGTATCTCAATGGGCGAGCTTGTCTTTCCACCATTTCTCCTCATCAAGCTAACAAGACATAGGAGAAGGGTACATGTGTGTAGGGCAGAGCCAGAAATCAAGTATTTTCAGCTCATTTCAAAGTTATTTTAATTTTGAATTTATTTTTTACTTTTAAAATGACATCTTCAAGGTTTTTTTTTAAAGATTAATCAAACTAGAGGATCTCAACTTTCAAACAAAATAAAAAATAGGTCAATACGACATCAGCGTAGAAAGTTACGACAAAAACAATGTCTTATTGAATAAAAAACTTATTTTTTATATAAGGCTTACTTTTAATGCATTTTTTACCCTTAAAATTATTGAATTTAGGTTTTCAACTTAAAGAATAAAAGTTGATGATGTTAACTTTTCAACTCACCAAAAATCACCAGTACAAAAAGTTTCGCTAAACAAGTTAACATGTTGATGCAATACAACCTATCTTTCCACCATTTCTCCTCATCAACCCCTGAATTATTGTTAACACTATGTGTCATTAGTATATGATCTCATTAGCACAACTTTGGAGTGTTGTTAGAAGGGTTCAAAAACCAATAATTATGTGTCATTAGCATTTTGAAGTGTCATTAGCACCTCCTAATTAGGAGTGTCAAAGGGTCGAGTCGACCCAAACCAAACCCTATAGGGGGTGATAAATAAGAAGACCAGAATAAGAACTGAGTCTGGACTCAGAGGAGATCAGATTAATACATTGAACCAGATATAGTTTGTAAAATTTTATACCAAACTTGAACATGTACCAAACTCGGACCTGACTTGAGTTTCGATTAAGACCCACAAATTTTCAATGTAAAAATGATAAAAAAAATATGGTTTTATCGGGTATGGCCTGGTCTGGTTCATGTAGTTCTTATCGGGTTCGGGTATGGTTTCTCTTATGGTAGGTCTAATTAGACTTGGGTTTGGACCCAATATCATACCCAAAAATCCGGGCCAGGTCTAGTTTCACCTGGGTCTGACCGTTGACAACCCTACTCCTAACGTATCATTAGCACTATGTGTCGTTGTTTATTCATTTTGTCCATTTCATGTATAGAATACAAATAAACCCACACCAACTAATCATTCCTATCTCAAACATTCGAAAAATTTATACAATGAACATAGCCTGCATTCTGTAATCTTAAAAACCATCCTTCATATCCCTTTATCTCTGTTTCTTAGCTCCTCATCTAGTTGACCTCTAGCCAATGAATGAGATCTTCAAACCTTAGATGAATATGACTGTGACCTCTAGCTCATCAGTTTCTTAGCTCCTTAGCTAGGTGACCTCTAGCCAAGTTGGATCTACATTTTCATATATGAAATCTCTTGAATATATATTTAAACCCGCTTAAAAATCTATAAATAAGTACCTTCTCTCCCTATTTCATCATCTAGACCATAAACAGAGATACCTCATCGCACTTACCACCCAACCAAGCATTCAAAAGCCTAGCATCTAGACTTTTCCCATGCAATTCTAGCCTGTTAAACCTACCCAGCCTACTACAGGTCTAGATCTCTTGTCATTGGAGTGCTATTGGAGTCTCTACGCACTCGTTAACACTATTAAGAAAAGGTTACCTAAGACCAAGGTGAGATTAAAAAATTTTATACTTTTTTATTATATTTATTTTATTTATTTATTTATTATAAAAATTATAAATTTTTCTAACATTTATTATATTTATCATATTTTTTAAATTTTTTTGAGTTTTGATGGCTCACACCATCAAACTTACATTTTTTTAGGATTCACATACAAGTTCTAAAACCAAACCATTGAATATTTTGAAGTTTTTGAAATGGTTTATCATTGCTCGTTAGATGAGAACAGGCTGACATCTTTTCACTTTGAAGTTTGGGGATCCACAGTCCCGTGGAGGGGTGCGTTCCACCAAATCAAATGACCCGTCTTGGTGTGCATGATAGATTCATCAGAGCAAACGGTAGGGTTTTCAATGGGTCAGGTAAGGGCCCAGTCAGGGTTGACCCAGACCCACCCATATAACTAATAACCGAGTTCATGTTTTGTCAAGTCACAAAAATAGAATCCCATGCTCGGACTTGCATAAATTTAAAAATGTATTTTTATTAAAAATATATATTTAATACTCTGATCGGTCAGGTACCCAACATAAAAACTGGATCGGATGGGTTACCCAGCAAAAATCATGACCCAAACTCGGCCCGCATGTTGCTCGGGTCGGGTTTGGACTGCCTTGAATATTATTTATGTCGACGCCCATACCCGGGTGGGGTACCTGAAACCAACTGGACCTTTTTGCTTTTCATCCATATCGTTTTTCTCATACAAAGTAATTTGATTGACAGAGTTTGACAACTTGAGATCTCAGTTGTTGCCAAAACCTCGAGAAAACTCCCAGTTTCTCTAGTTTTCCAGAGAGAAATTGATCCTCAAACAGTGTGGAAAACTAGTTTCTGTGCATGAGTCCATTGGCAAGCTAGAGAAATTGCATTACCTTAGACATGAGTTTCGTGCATACGGCTAGCTGAAGGATCTGCCAACTAGGGGTGTCAACCCGTCGGGCTTACCCGGACTTGAAGGTCTGATTAATACATGGATCCGGGTATAGTTTGTGAAATTCTATACTAACCTGAGCCCAAGCCGTGTTTTGATCAAGACCCACAAATTTTCAATGTAAAAATGATAAATAATATTTTACCAGGTATGGCCCGGGTCTGGTTCATGTAGTTCTTATCAGGTTCGGTTATGGTTTCTCTTATGGTGGGTCTGATTATACTTGAGTCCAGACCCGATACCTTACCCAAAAATTGGAGCCAGGTTGGGTTCGAACCAAACCTGACCCGTTGACACCCCCTACTGCCAACAAACCTATTCGCTTAAAACCCTGGATCTAAGTTGGTGCCGAAATCTTAAGGAATTGCCAGACAGCCTAGGCGACATGGATTCCTTGAAGGATTATCAAATGCTTGAAGTGTTAGATATTAGAATGCTATCTAGCTCTATATGTCAGCTGAAGATCCTCAGTCTGCTTTCATTAAGAAGGTGTTGGTATCTAGAAGAGTTTCCAGATGCAGTTGGCAATTTGGCCAGCCTTGAACGGCTCATTTTGAGTTATTGCAAGTTGTTATGGAACTTGCTTCATTCCATGGGAAACTTGAAGCATCTCACCTAGGGATGGCAGTGGACCGGGGGAAAGCGGGGCCCCGCCCCGCCTCACCCCGTTTGAACCAGGGATGAAGGGTATGAAACGGGGGTGAAGGCGGGGGTGAAGGTTAAAATCCATCCCCGTTCGGGGATGGAGGCGGGGATGGACGTACACTTTTCCCTGCCCTGCCCCATCCCCGCCCCGCCCCGCCCCATCCTCGTCACTTTTCCCCGCAATATCCCTGCCACATCCCTGTTTGAACCGGGGATGGAGGACATGAAACAGGGATGAAGGCGGGGGTGGAGACCTTGTCCTCTGCCCCGCTTGGCTGCCATCCCTAATCTCACCGCAATGTTGTCAGTAGCGGTATCGACTCTGTATCGTTTTGGCCAACGATTCAGGTGAGTACAGCCAATACCGATACTCAAGTGAATCATTTTGAATAGGCCAAAAAATAACATGTGTCAATGAGAGTGTTCCGGACCGCCATGTTTTTCACCTTTTTGCTCTGATGTATATACCTCTTTGGCACTCTAGAGTGCCCCACAAGGCCTTACGGCCTAAGAACCCCGTGTATTCGGACCCTCTCTTCCCCTCTTCATGTACTTTGCTTTCAAGTATCTATAAAGGAGCTTTTTGCATCTGTCTCACTCTTTTTGTGCTTGTGCATACGCGTACTCTTGCTTCCGCTCATGCGCGTGTGTTGTGTGTTGCTTGTGCGCTTAAAAGGCCTGCTTTCGGTGTGTGTGATTGCTCGAAGCTACGTCACAGGGGCCTTCGCTTCCCAGCCCGTGACAAGTTGGTACCAGAGCCTTGTCGACATTGGGAGTGACAATGGCGCCGAAGAAGATTGCCGTGACTCCTTCAAGTAGTGTGGTTCCTGCTGAAGAGGACTTCATGGCTGATGATCGGGTGTCAGCCATCTCGCGCGATGTGGCGGAGCTGACTGGGTCAGTGACCAACATGGAGAAGTTGGTTAATGGAACTTGTGTCGCTTTTAGAGATCTCAATGCAGAGATCAAGACAGCAGTAGAGGGAGTGAAAGACTCGGTGGAAAGTATTGCTACTAAACTTAACTACTCGGTGGAGGACTTTTCTACCAGATTTGATGATTTGTTGGGTCGGTTCAACATCATGGTTGTTGAATTGGATGTTGTTCGACGAAAGAATGAACAGTTAGAGCGGCAGTTGAGAACTGCCCCGGCTGGCGGTGTTACGACATATGTGGATAGACCACGTTACAGGCTACCTGAGCCTGCAAAATATAAAGGCACGCGGGACTCAAAGGATCTCGAGAATTTTATCTACGAGATGGACCAATTTCTAGAAGCTGCGAGGATAGAGGAGGGCGCAGATAGGTTGCGCACCGCAACAATGTACTTTGCGGATGAAGCGACCCTTTGGTGGAGACGTCGCTTAGGTGATGTTTGACGGGGATTGGTTGCTATAGTCTCATGGGAAGACCTCTAGAAGGAAATGCGAGACTACTTTCTACCTAAAAATCAAGAGAAAATGGCCCGCAAAAGGTTATTGGCATTGAAACAGACAGGGTCAGTACATGACTATGTCAAGGCATTCTCTTCGATAATGTTGGAAGTGGAGAGAATGGATGATGAGGATCAGTTGTTTTACTTTGGCAATGGGTTGCAAGGATGGGCAAACCAAGAATTCATTCGGCATGACCCTGCAACACTGGCTGAGGCGCTTGCAGTTGCAGAGAAACTTGCTGAGCTGGATAGGAATGACCCTGCATTTCAAGGCAGACAAGAGGGAAATGATCGCAACAATCGAAGGAACAATCGAAGAAACGACCAAGGACAAAATGTTGGTCGGGGAAACCAGCAGAATCATGGCCGGCAAGATGGCCAAAATAATAATCAGAATTGGAATAACTTTCAAGGTGGTAATTATCGTCGTCGTGACTGTCGCATCTGCCATGGGGATCATTGGCAGGATACATGTCCCAATAAAAACCGCGGTCAAGGGAATGGAGATAACCGTGCACCCTGAGTTGCGAATGTTTTTCAGGGTAAAGAAGATGATCAACCTGCAGTAGCGTCAACAGTTGGCGCAATGCAGATGATGAATGCAGTAAAGGTCACAACCAGTGTGGAACCAACAATATGCAAAGAATTGATGTATTTAGAACTTTTGTTCAACGGAAGACTCACCAAGGCATTGATAGACACAGGTGCCACGCACAACTTCATCTCGCATGAAGAAGCAGAACGGTTGGGATTACAGTGGGAGAAAAAAAAGAGCCGCATGAAAGCGGTTAATTCAGAGGCTAAAGTCATCTACGGTGTCGTTCGGGATATACCAGTGCGGATCCACAACTGGTCAGGAAGGATCACGTTATCAGTCGCACCCATGGATGATTTTAAAGTCATCCTCGGGATGGAATTCTTGAGAAGCAACATGGCAATGTCGATGCCCCACCTCAACGTTGTCAACTTTGAGAGTGAGAGTCAGCCCTGCATGGTTACTGCGATGACAGGGAAGCCTTGTGAGCGTTTGGTGTCTGCGCTCCAGTTGAAGAGAGACATGAAAAGTGGTGACGAGACTTTTCTTGTCACAATCCGTGCTACAGATGAGGTAGAAAAAGTCGCGGATGTCCCAGAGGCCTTAGCGCCAGTATTGAAGGAGTTCAGTGATGTTATGTCCGCCGAGATGCCAAAGAAGCTACCTCTGAGGCGTGAGGTAGATCATTAGATTGAATTAATACCGGGTGCACGGCCACTCGCAATGGCTCCTTATCGCATGGCAATTCCTGAGCTGCAGGAATTACGCAGACAGTTGGATGATATGCTCGAAGCAGGAATCATCCAGCCATCCAAAGCTCCCTTTCGAGCGCCCGTGCTCTTTCAAGCAAAGCACGATGGGTCAAAGCGATTGTGCGTCAACTATAGGGCACTGAACAAAATGACAGTGAAGAACAAGTACCCGCTTCTTTTGATCGCAGACTTGTTCGATCAACTTGGAAAGGCAAAGGTCTTCTCTAAGTTGGATTTGAGATCGGGCTACTGGCAAGTGAGAGTTGCAGAAGGGGATGAGACAAAGTTATTCGTGCGAAACGTAATTAAGCATTGGGAAATTCCAGAGAGAATCGTCAGTGATCGTGATGCACGCTTCACTGGCAAGTTTTGGCGAGAAGTGTTTCGCTTAATGGGAACGAACTTGCATTTCAGCACAAGTTTCCACCCCCAAACCAACAGATAGATAGAGAGAATAAATGGCATGCTAGAGGAATACATGTGGCACTTTGTCAGTGCCAACCAAAGGGATTGGGTTGATTTACTTGATGCGGCTCAATTCTGCGACAACCTTTAAAAGAGCGAGTCATCCGGCCATAGTCCATTTGAAGTTGCAACTGGACAACAGCCGCAGACTCCACACTCCCTTGCTGCGCGAGGACGTGGGAAAGCACCTTATGCATACCAGTTTGTCAGGAACTGGCAAGATCAGACAGAGTTGGCGAAGGCATATCTAAACAAGGCAACCAAGCGCATGAAGAAATGGGCAGATGAGAAGCGTCGCCCAACAGAATTTTGAGTTGGAGACAAAGTGTTGGCCAAGCTCTTTCCTGACCGCACAGCTATCTTTCGGGACCACCACTGATGCCTTATTCGCAAGTATGATGGCCCCTTCACCATTATCAAACGTGTGGGAAACTTGGCGTACCGGCTGGACTTGTCAGCAACTTTCAAGTGCACCCGGTATTCCATATATGTAACCTGAAGCCATTCCACAAAGATGAAGGAGATCCTCATCGGAGCATGCCTCAACGTGCTCCGATCCCGCAGCGAGCTCCTTCAACAGTTAGTGTACCAGGCAGAGATCCAGATATCATCCTCAACCCTTCTAACAACTATCTAGCGGAAGTCAAAAAGTACTTAGTACAGTGGAAAGGATTGCCAGAATGTGAAGCCACATGGGAGAAAGTCAACAGCATGTTTCAGCATCGACAGCTTGTAGAAGGCTAACATGAACAATTGGCGTCGAGGACGGTGCCAACTTAGGCGGGGGAGCGTGTTCCGGACCGCCATGTTTTTCACCTTTTTGCTCTGATGTATATACCTCTTTGGCACTCTAGAGTGCCCCACAAGGCCTTACGGCCTAAGAACTCCGTGTATTCAGACCCTCTCTTCCCCTCTTGATGTACTTTGCTTTCAAGTATCTATAAAGAAGCTTTTTGCATCTCTCTCTCTCTCTTTGTGCTTGTGCATACGCGTACTCTTGCTTCCGCTCGTGCGCGTGTGTTGTGCGTTGCTTGTGCGCTTAAAAGGCCTGCCTTCGGTGTGTGTGATTGCCCGAAGCTACGTCACGGGGGCCTTCGCTTCCCAGCTCGTGATAAAGAGTGTGATACGTGTTAAAACCATTAAAATAATATTAAAAATATTAACAAATAATTTGATTTTTTTTTTACATTTATTAAAAAATAACCTATTCAGGGGTGAAGCTTATCGATTTTCTGTTACGATACGTATCTGCTGGCAACATGAGAAACTTGGGAGAGGTTTACCTGTCTGAAAGTGGCATCCAAAAGCTTCCTGATTCCATGCTATCCCTAGAGAAAGCTAACGATATGTAAGGGGATGCTTATATTTAAAAGAATCACTGGCTAGAAGCGTGAAAGTTTAGAGAATGTACCAACGGGGCTCCGCTTGTCTGGTAGGGGCAGCTAATGCATGTCACCTTGTGTTGGGATGTTGCAAGTTCAAATCTCAATGATATCATTGTATAACTGGTAGGGGTACGCCTAACCCCAGTTTGCCTTTCAAAAAAAAAATAAATTGAGCATGTGCAAATTTAAAATTCTAACCAAAATTGAGCATGAAATCATGGAATCATGTTTAATGTTGATAAAAAAATACATAAATACTTAATTAAATAATTATGTCATGCCTAATGATAATTGAAAGAAAAAACACACAAAAACCTTAAAACCATAACTAAATATTTGTGGCATTAAAAAAAATAAAAAAGACCTTAAGTCATAACAAACATCATTCCTAGATAAAAAAAAAAACTCAAAACCCCTAAAATTCTAACCAAAATCAAGCATGCATTCATTGAGTCATGTTTAATGTTTATTGAAAAAAATGCAAAGAAATGTCTAATTAAATATTCATGTCATGTGTCTAATGCTAATTAGAAAAGAAAACTAAACATAACTAAATATTTTATACAATTAAAAGAAAATAAAAAGACCCCAAATCCTAACATCCTTCATAGATATGCCAATTGAAAAAAGAAAACTAAAAGTCTAACAAAAATAAAGCATGCATTCATGAAATATGTTTAATGTTGATTGAAAAAAAAATAGTAATTAAATATTCATGTCATGCCTAACACTAATTTAAGGAAAAACACAAAAACCCCTAAACCCTAATTAAATATCAACATTATTAAAAAAATAAATCAAAGACCAAAACCCTATAAAAAATCATGCATTATGTTAATTGAAAAAAAAAATCAAAACCCTATCAAGTAATTCATGAAATAATTTGAAAACAAAACCCTAAATTCATTGAGAGACAGCAACTGAGTTGATCAACCACGGAAAAAAAGCCCTAGAGGCCCACAGTTCCACTTCCAAAAGAAGGATGAAGAGAAAGAAGCAAGAATCTTGTCGACGTTGGCCTTGAATTACGTTCAAAAAAAAAAAACAATAGATTTATATTTGTGATCCTTTGTGGAGACTATGAAAAACATAAAGAATAAGGAGAAAGGAGCGATCGGTGTGTGTGTGTGTGGGGGGGGGGGGGAGGAACCAAAGAAGCTTCAGGGTTCACCGGAGGTGTGGCCAAAATCTGAGATCGCATGGGAGGTTGTTTAGCGAGAAGAGGAGAGGGAACGCTGAAAGTTGTACGCCAGGTATAAGGCGGGCGAGGGGAAAGCGCCTATCGATTGCCTGTGAGCTCAATGTGCACTGCTTAAGATGAGCTTAAGTCAGCAAAAATCCAGAATTCCTTTATTTTCTGTTTTCTTACTAGCAGTAAGCTGGAGACTCAGAATTGTCACTTAAGTCTTTGTAAGGGCTTGGGTGTCGGTGACCTTACTTAGGGTTTACTTTGCAGGATGCAGGTCCATTAAGTGACTTGGTTCTGGGCGAGGGTTGCTCATAAGAAAAAGTCTATATGCTTTACCACCTAAAAATCCAAATCTTGTGGCCGTACAGTGCTCTTGGTAAACATAAGAAGTTTAAAAATATCACAATCTGGAATTTGGCAGGGGGGGGACCCAACATTTAATGTAACAGTCTGTATCATACTCAAAACTTGAGATATGAAGAAATTTTGAAAAGAAAAGATGACTTGACATAGCAATGGACCCATATACAAGCATAATGTTTTGGGCAAAGGGCCTTATTCATTGCATTATCAAATAAAAATGTGACCTGCATAGTGCCCCATCACCACACATGGTTTGCTGATCTGAAGTATATGTCCTTCATTTGTCACAACTTACTTTAGGTTGGTATATGTCCTCTTCCAAAACCAAGTAATGAGTAGGACTTCTTGTCTGAGATGCTTCTTGGAGAAATGAGAAAACAAAGAAACCCTATTATTTTCATGATAGTTTCATCAATGTCCCTAGTGATAATGAAGGCCAAAATGGAGAACAAGGATCATGATCATGGATACTATAAACCTCAAAGATATGAAAAACCCAATTTGTTGAAATATAGTTGTTATTTCAGCAGCAGTTGACATCTATAAATTATTTTGAAGATGGTCATCGTACGTACCTGTGAGATTCAGACACATCGGTGAGCATAGTTGGAGACTCTTGAAAACCTTTAATTTTTTCATATTTATTGAGGAAAATTCCGGTTTAGATGTGTAACACCCTGATAAAGCTCACACGTACCTCTGATCAATCATGCAAACTGTCACATCAATGATTTAATGTGGTTCGAGACTTGCTTTCCAGTTTTGGAAACCAATGTATTACTTTTAGCTTAATAATTCTAAAAAATCTTCATATTGGAAACACCCCTACAACTCCGATTTCCCCCCTTCTCTCTCACTTAGAAAACACCAAGCTTCTTCTCCCCACCTCCTCTGTGTGCAGGCATCTTTTGTTTACTTTTTGAAAAAGAAAAAGGAAAAGTTGTGTACCAAGTTGCCCACAAGGGCTCTGCACATGTGGCGTGGGTCAGATTTCTATACTTGGAGGAGAGCAGATCAGGTGATCCGTCAAATCACTTTAAGAGGACCCCACAGTCTTTATGCAATTTGTGGATGGTGAGGATGCCAAATCACTTCCCTTAAAGTGATTTGGCAGATCACCTGATCTGCTCTCCAAGTCATAGCCGTGGTTTTTCCCTAGTATTTAAACCAAAAACAAAAAGAAAAGTGTGCACAAGATGAGTTTGGTCCTTGGTCTTGTTAACAGATAAATTATAGTGAGGCATGGGGTTCAGACCTAACTGTCTAAAGTTACTCTATGGTCTAGAATTTGGGTCCAGATGAGTGGCTGACATCTGATAAAGCATGAGCCTTATCTAGGTCAGATTCTTCTATTTTGAGGAGCTTGAAAGCAAAAATTAAGGTGAACCCAGATCAGGTAGACTCAAGCCAGCTTTTCATTTGGAGGATATTCATTCTTTGTATATTTTGTTTAAGGTGTTTCTGAAGACCAGTATTACACATTGCAGGTAGGGATGGCAGTGGATCGGGGAGGGGGCAGGGGACAAGGTCTCCACCCTTGCCCCGTCTCAAAATTTTGTCCTTCATCCCTGCATGGGTTTTAATTTTAACATTCATCCCCAGTTCATTTCCTGTTTCATATCCTTCATCTCCGGTCCAAACGGGGCGAGGTAGGGCGGGGCCTCATTTTTCCCGGGTCCACTGCCATCCCTAATTGTAGGTCTGGTTTTTCATTTGCAAGGTACAAAAAACTATGAATAAGATTATGAATTAAATAATCTGTCTTAACATAAATAGCCAGAAGTTTTTTTTTTTTTTTTGGCTATGTCCCCACAGACACTCCCCCTTTCCCAATTACCGACTGGATGCTGTCCTCCAGTTGGTAAAAATCCTTGAGGTCTCTCCTACCAACCAAAGAGTATCCCCAGCTTTGATGACCTTGTAATAAGAGATATTCTCTATGGGTTTATTATTGTGATTATCCCATGTTAGGTGACAAACCATGATCGCCCCTAGTAAGGATGGCTGTGACTTTGTCGACTACAACCCTCTTTTATAATTTCCCAGCTTTATATTCTAAAATGTTGGAAAAAATTTATCAACTGTTGATAGTCATTTGATTATTTAAGCAGGAAAAAGAGAAAGGTAAATTGAAAATATTGGTTTACTAGCATATTATAAAATGCCAATGCAACACATTAGCACCATTTTGTTTGGCATCCAAAGTAAAGGTATATATTTAACGAAAAATGATCTTATTGTACGACAAAATGACATGTTTTTCTCTATAATTTTTTAAATATATCTCATGTCTAAATTCTCAAATCTCTGACTTTTTTGGGATCATTTTACCCTTTGCAAGAGCGAACCTCCTGATGTTCGTGCGATATATCGATACACTCTTTGGGTATCGCAAACTCTCCTTAAAAGGTGGATGCACACTTTTTTTTTTTGCATGCCTAACGAAATCTGCATAACCATATCTGTGAACTTTCTATAATTGAAATGTATCGAAACTTTGCAAATATTTTATTAAATTCGTATATATAGTATGAAGTTTGCATAACCATATATGCAAACTTCTTCTAACTAAAACCTATTGAAACTTTGCAAATATTTAACTAAATTCGCATATATAGTATAAACTTCGCATAACTATATATGCAAACTTTCTGTAATTGAAACTTGTCATAACTTCACAAATATTCTACTAAATTTGCATATATAATACGAAGTTCACATAACTAAGTCTGTAAACTTCTAGTAACTGAAACTTGTCAAATTTTGCAAATATTTTATTAAATTTATATATATAGTACAAAGTTCGCATAAATAAATATGTAAACTTTTTGTTATTAAAACCTCTTAAAACTTTGTAAATATTTTATTAAATTTACAGATATATTATGAAGTTCACATAACCAAATTTATGAACTTTTTGTAACTAAAACATATCATAACTTTGTAAATATTTAACTAAATTTGTATACATGATATGAAGTTCGCATAGAGTCATGCAGATCTTCTTTAAATAACTGATCCTCAAGGAAATCTGCAAATACTGAGCGATCTGAGCATATAACACAGAGAAAGTTTCGTGAAGTTTGCACTCTAAAATGATTATCGCAAATAAGATAATAACTTCACAAATAAGGTCATCACGAATATGTTTTTTATGCATATTTTTAAAAAATATTGCAAATATTGAGGATGAATAAAATGAAAATTTGTTTCTTTTTGTGGAGTTTCGTACGATCATTAAATGCGACCCTTCGGTTGTTTAAAAACCAATTGTCATTAACCCAGAGCTATTTTCACACAAAGTAGGGTTTTTTGTGGTCCCTAACCCGTGGTCACCAACATGTTTCTCCCCGACAATAAATTTTGGTTACTATTGTCGGTGACTAATTTTGCCGAGTTGTTTACTAATCACAGTGAGTTTTGAATCACTGTTCTATTTATAATTGAAATCTCTTTGGCTTCCTCCCAAACAAAAGATAAGAAAATGTCATTAGCCTATATAGCTGATTCATAAAGACAAAAGAAACACTTGTGGAAGATATATACAAATATTTGCTTTAAGCTGTATGCATAATTTAGACAAAACAATAACGACAATCACAACATGACAATTAGACTATGAAATCTCTCTCTCTCTCTCTCTCTCTCTCTCTCTCTCTCTCTCGGAGGAAAATGACTTGAATCTTGACATCCATTAGCAATGAAAATACTCTCTCTCTCTCCCTAACACATTAATGCTACAGAGAACATAAGGAGATTGTTAGACAATTCCCAAAAGAAACGCACTAATTATAAAACTATTGCTCCATATAATAAGACTTGGTTCAAAGTCCAAACAGACCATAAATAAACAAGCCACCTGATTAGCTTCCTGAAATACTTATGCAACAGCTAGCCATGTAATCCACACTTGACGTGAAAACACTGGAAACTCAGTTCCTGCCTAACCCCAGCTTGACAATGAAAAAAGAAAAATGAAAATCTATAAAAAGCTTAATGTTACAATATTATTACAAACTTAAAAGATTATTTTCTCACTTTTAAATCCAAATTTTGACTTTTTTGTTCAAAACTTATGTACATCCCACAGACAACCGGAACCCATAACACAATGTGGTGCACAATTACATCGTAGATATAAGCAACAACCATTAAGTTTGATATATATATATATATGAAAACTTATTATTCAAAAAATAATTTTGATCATAGTTATCGGAAATGTCCTCATAAGGAGCAAGCTCCGAAGCGGAAAGTGTCACTTTTCTCAACCGTGAGAAAAACTCGCTTCCCCACTTCCGCTTCACGCATCACTGTCTGTATCCATTTCTCTACCTGGTAAGTATTGTTTTGATCAATGAAAGTCTCTTACCAGCCTAAGACAGAATCAAGTAGCAGCCTGAATCCTCGCCGAAAACTTCGGGCTTTTGACAACCGTCTGATGAAACAGATCGATCTCGATGAGATTGTCCTCGTCCACCGGCAAGAACCCCAACCCTCTGCCCTCCGACCGGCACCTGTCCTTGCCCAAGAAGAGGGCTATCTCGATCAACCCGTCGTCCTTCTCCTCCTCCCACCGGAAGCACCGGCTCTCCGGCGTCTCCCACTCCTCCATCGCCGGAAAACCGCCATCCGACGAGCTGTCCAAGTCGGAGTCCGGGTAGCAGAACCCCAGAGAGCACGTCTCCTCCTGCCCCCTCGTCGGTGGGAAATATTCCGGCCGATCTCCGGCCACCTCGTCATCCTCTTCTTCCTCTCCTTCGTACTCCTCGTATATCACCTCTAGAGGAGCTCGCCGGTTCCACTCCACGAAGATGTCGGAAAACCGCTTCTCTCGCCTGAAAACCGCCTCCGTTTTTGTCTCCTCCTTCTCACGCTCCCCATCTTCGAATTCTACAGCTGGTTTCCAGGTTTCGGGTTGCTTCTGGTTCTTGGTCGCCCCCAGATGGATGATTCCGGCCAGGAGGACTCCGGTTGAAATAAGAACCGGCGAGAGGAGTAGCCGGAGAAAGATGTGAGGGGCGTAGAGCAGAACCAGCGCGTAGAAGGAGACGAAAACCGAGAGTAAGGGATTGGAATTCATAGATGAGAACGCGGAACCCATCTTTCTAAAGGTATCCGGAGACTCCCAATTCGGCAACAAAATACCGTTTTTGAGATTGGTTTTTCTATCTTTTTTAGATAGAGAAAGTTGAGGATCAAAACTCCCAAGGAATTCTATACTAAACAACCGTTAGCATTCACAGGATTGGTTTTCTTTAGAGAGATAAACAGAGAGAATCTGGAGATGTACCCAACTGATAATCCACCCTCTGAAGTTGATATTTCTAGAGAGAGAATGAAAGATGGGTCGAAATGAATGACTCTTCGACATATATATGTAAGAGAAGCATCATGGAGTTCCTTTTTTCAGCGAGAGAGAGAGAGAGCATAAAAAATGGTAAATATTTAACGCAAGAGAGAGAGAGAGAGAGAAAGAAAGAGATTTGATGCAAAGACAAAAGCACTGTTGAAACAGTGTTCTAGAGAGAGAAAAATTGACTTAGAATGTAAACAGGTATGCCATGTAAGAGGGGGGCTGAGAGAGAGCATAAAAAATGATAAATATTTGATGCAAAGACAAGAATGCACGAGTAGAAATACAGAGAGCGGCCAATCACATGCCTGCATTATGTTGCTGTGGGCCCCATGCAATGCTGTCATGTGATTGGCTAGTGCAACGTAGCCATTGCACTTAGCCGCTCCTTTGATCTCAACTCCAAGAATGCACTGTTGAAATAGCGTTCCAGATCCAGAGAGGGAGAGAGAGCAGTTGACTCAGAATGTGAAGAGGTATGCCATGTAAAGGGGGAGCTGAGGGATGGGAAGAACCAACAAATGTGTACTTTGATTTTTGAAGAGAGAACAAGGTGGGGAACAGAATCAAAAGGGGGGATTGCTTCTTTGTCTGGATCTCAATGGTTACTATTGGTTAGGCATCTGCATGTACTGTGAAAAATTGGAAAAGCAGTTTGAAAATAAAGGAAAATAATATGAACATGAACCATTCAGCGAATGAACGCAACCCTTTATTTTCAAATAATTACAGTAATACCAAGTTGACCAAATGACTATGTAGTGACAATGTGGAAGAACTAGGGTTGGAAAAGGAGACGAGCTGTTCATGGTTTGTTGTGTTTGCTTTGTGTACAGCTCTTAAAGAACTCATTCGAACTCGAAAAATAGGCTTTGCAAGCCGAACACCAACAAACAGGTGCTCAGCTCAGTTCATTATAGGCTTGTTAACTAGTAATAAATGTTTTGCATATATTTTTATATCTTAGAGCATAGAAGGTTGAATCATTTGGCTTGCAATTAATAAGTTGAGTTCAAATTCAGTAGTTCGGGGGCTTTGAAACAATGTATTTATTTTGTAAATGCACCACTTTGAGCTTGACTCAGCAGATTTTGCTGTAAATGAACCAATTTGAGGTCACCATGTGCTGAAGCTCGATTTCAACTTATTACAAAATTGAGCCAAGCTTGAATGCTCTCTATTCAACTGGTTGTATTTTGGTTTCTAGCCCTATATTAATTTAGGGCATATAACAATATCTACAAATTTTCTTGTCAAAAGTGACTTGTCAAGCGTTATAAGTTCTCTCTCTCTCTCTCAAGAACCGGTTCCTCTCGATCGAGATCGATGGATGCCAGTTTGATCAGCATAATTGTCAGCCAGCTATTACTTCTTATTTCTCTAGGTTATATTCGACTGACGTAGGCGTTGGGGGGCTCATCGGCGATATGGGTTATAAGCGGTTGGCGGCAAACCAATCTGTTCCTCTGCAGGCTAGATTCACCGAATCTGAGATTTCTGATGCTATTAGCAGCCTCTCAGGATGGAAGGCCCCAGGCCTTGATGGTTTTCACGTAGACTTCTTCAAAGCTTTTTGGCCAATTGTTAAAGCTGACCTGCTCCAGTTGTTCGATGAATTCTATCGTAATGTCAGGCTGCCTAAACCATACCATGTGGCAGTCATTTCTTTGATTCCTAAAAGGCAAAGGGTGTCAGACATATCTAACTTCAGGCCGATTTCGGTGATGGGCGCTCTATATCGCATTATATCTAAGGTGTTGGCTAACCGGTTGCGCGCTGTCATTGATCAACTTGTCTCCCCGAATCAGGGGGCTTTTATTTTAGGTCGAAGTGTACAAGGGTCATTTATTTATGCAACTAAGCTTCTTCACTCTTTACAGTCGACTGAAGCACCGTACTTCTTGTTAAAATTGGATTTTCACAAGGCTTATGATAGTCTGGCATGGGATTTTCTGTTTGAATCTCTAACAAATATGGGGTTCGGCAACCGGTTTATTGCATGGGTTAAGGAGTTGGTCACGAAATCAGTGTCGGCGGTGTGCATCAACGGACTGAGAGGGGAAATTTTCAAGTTGGGTAGAGGCGTGCGACAGGGTTGTCTTCTAGCCCCCATCCTCTTTAATATCGTGGCAGAGAGTTTACCTATTCTCATGAAAAGGGCAGAACAAACAGGCTTCTTGAATTCGTTGGGCATTCCTGGTTTTGTTGGTCACACAATTCAATATGCAGATGATACTTTAATATTTGGTCATACGAATGTTAATCAAATGTCTAGGTTGTGCTTCATTATTAAAATATTCGCTGCAATTTCTGGCCTTTGCCTGAATGAGAGTAAGTGCGCTCTGGTCTTACTCAATGCTGACCCTCTCCTCCAATCGGCTGCTGCAAGGATCTTTAACTGCCCGATATCTGACCTTCCTGTTAATTTCTTGGGTCTATCATTGCACTCACTGCAGTCGTCGAGAACTTCGTCTTGGACGTCTACTATAGAGCGGGTGCAGGGAAGATTGCAGTCTTAGAATGCCCGATATTTATCTTTTGGTGGGATGATTGATGCTCATTCGCCATGTTTTAGCCAGATTACCAGATTTTTGTATGAGCATGTCCATTATACCGACGACAGTAGAACGAACGATTAACTGTTTGCTTTCGCACTTTCTTTGGTTTGGGAATGCGTCTCACAAAAAGTACCTGCTTGTTTCTTGGCAGCAGATCGTTCTCCCGAGGCAGCGAGGCGGCTTGGAGATTCTGGCTCTGAGAAAGAGGAGCATCGTTTTAGTCTTGAAGTGGGCTTGGGTCGCTTCCACATCTCCATCTTCTTGGGCTACGTTTGTTAGGGAAAAATATGGTAGTTTACCTGACTCCCTTCTTTCGACGCCCAGTTCAGTGTGTCATTCATCCCTCTGGTTGGAGTGGCAGAAAACACTTTGCTCCTTCAGTGACAGGGATCTTAGGCCTGGCCATAGCCGCCCTTGGCTTCATTGGGCCATGGCGAGCGGAGATAGGTTCTCCATTAAGCAAGTTTACTATTCCTTGTTGCCATCCGGAATGGATTGGTTTTCCATTGATTGTATATGGGGTAAGGGGTCCGCTCCAAGGGCAAAAGTGTTGGCGTGGTTAGTGGCTCTGGATCATGTTCAAACCCAGATTAAAGTCAGGAAACGGGGGCTTCAATTTCCAAGCATGTGTGTTCTTTGCGAGACGGCTGTAGAGGACACGACTCACCTGTTTTGGTTTTGCTCGATAGTTTTAGACGTATTCTTTCAAATTGGGGTGAACCGCCGGTTCAAACGCGTTCGAGTTCTGTTATTCGGGACCTCTTGTTTGGTCCCATGAGTTTACGAAACAAAAAAAAAGGAAGATTATTGTGGCGGGTTTGGTTGTTTTCAGCATGGTGGGTGATATGGACTGAAAGAAACTATATCTTTTTCAGGGGCATCAAATTCAATTTTGGAAGGCTACGTCAGCAGGTTATGTTCGATGTGTATTTGACTCTTAAATTACATAGTAGAGACGGGGGTTTGGATCTACTTGTACTCTGAACTGTGCACAGTCACCATCTAGATGGTGGTTGTCTTACTCTTATGTTTCTCTCTCATCCAATATTCGGTTGGATGTATTTTGGTAATGTTGAATGATAAATGCTCTCTCTCTCTCTCTCTCTCTCTCTCTCTCTCTCTCTCTGAAGAGCCGAAAGTAATTCAACATTACCACTCATGAAGATCAACAAAATGTTGAACCCATGAACTGAACAAGAGCAAAAACAAAAACAAAAAGAAAGCACAAGAGAAAAGAACATCAGACAGATAAAACGGGCTCACACCAGAGTCACTTGCCCAGATTGCGGAAAATGAGAGGTAGCGTCAGCAGAAGGGAGCAAAAGATCACTAAGTTGCATACGCAAGATCGCATAAACATCTACCAAGATTTTATGCACCATGTTTTGAATGTTAACTGGAATTTGACGAAAATGAGCATCGTTTCGCGCCATCCAAACAAACCACCAAGAAGTAAGCAACCACGTCCGCCAGATGAACCTCCACCTCTTGTTGCGCCTAATACAAACTGGCCCCAAGATCATATTAAGTGCAAAGGACTCCTCCTTAACAAGCACTTCTGGATGCCTCCAGGTCCTGCTAAAGAGTTCCACAAATATTGGGCAAGATCAGAACAAGTGAAACGTAGATTCTTCTCCAGCTTGACAAAGCACGCACCAACTCGGGAGCTGAATGCCCCACTTCTTTAAATTATTGTGGGTCTGGATCTTATCGTGCAAAATTAACTAAGCCAGGACTCGAGAATGGGGAGAAGGACCCTTCGCCCAAAGCACATCCTTGGGCAACCAATCAGCCCCCGGCGGGAGCAACGATCTATACACTTTTTTTGTGAGAAACTCTCTGCTTGGCGCCAACGCCCACTGCAACCACTGATCAAAAATTCTGGAGTCCTCAAAATGGTCTCTAAAGCAGGCTAAAGACCTCAACCATGATTTACACAAGTGTGAGAGCGCCAAACCCTGGGTTCCCAGACGAACCAGGATAAGAGCTGGAGCCTCATATTTAGCAAGAAGCAACCTAGCACCACAACAAAGTAGTGGATTAGCGACGACCTCATTCCGTCGCTAATACATTGCTAATCCATCGCTAAGCCGGTTAGTGACGGATTAGCGACGAAGAGGCGACGAACAACTAACGTCACAAATTTTTTGACGCTAACTGACGGTGGAAAAATTATGTTGCCAGTTTCGTCGCTAATTGCGACGGAATAACGAACGACGAATTCTGTCGCAAATCCGTCGGTACTAAATGGCAACCTCGGCTTGGCGACGGATTTACATCCGTCGTGAAGTCGTCGCTAAATTATATGTACAGCGACGAATATATCTGTCGCTACTATATCACAAACTTGAAAAAAATAAAAAAATTTATTTGAAAATTAAATATCGAGAACGCTACAATTTATATTTCCTGTACAATTTATATTTCCTGTAAATAAAAAACAAAGTACACATAAAATTTCATATAAAAGAAATCTACACTAATTAATCGTTCCACTTTAAAATTAACAAGTTTAATTATTTATAATTCAATAATTGCAATTTCGAAACAAAAAAAATAGAACTTCTTCAACACATTAATCTAATCATCACCAAGATTTTGTGCGTCTTCTTGTTCATTGCCTTGATTTGTCCCTTCAGCTCTGCTACGTTGATTATCACTAGAAACCTACACAAGAAAAGAACAGTCAGTATTGATAAACAAAAATTGAAATAAATTATACACTATATGTGATTCTATCACGTGCTCATATATGTTCTAAAGCAGTAAAAAAACTTTATATTATGCTCATATGTGCTCTAAGGCAGGCAAAAAACTCTATATGTGATTCTATCATGAATGATATGTGTTCTAAGGCAGTAGAAAAACTCTATATGTAATTATATCATGCTCATTTGTGTTCTAAGGCAGCTAGAAAAACTCTATATGTGATTCTATCATGCTCATATGTGCTCTAAGGCAGGCAAAAAGTTATATATGTGATTCAATCATGCTCATGTGTTCTAAGGTTGTCAAAAAATTGAATATGTAATTATATCATGCTCATATGTGTTCTAAGGCAGTCAGAAAAACTCTATGATGTGATTCTATCATGCTCATATGTGCTCTAAGGCAGGCAAAGCAAAAAACTTTATATGTGATTCTATCATGAATGATATGTGTTCTAAGGCAGTAAAAAAACTATATATGTGATTCTAGCATGCTCATATGTGTTTTAAGACAGTCAAAAAATTGAATGTGTGATTATAGCATGCTCATATGTGTTCTAAGGCAGTTAAAAAACTGAATACGTGATTATAGCATGCTCATATGTATTCTAAGGCAGTCAAAAAAAAATTATATGTGATTCTATCATGCTCGTATGTGCTCTAAGGCAGGCAAAAAACTTTATACGTGATTATAGCATGCTCATATGTGCTCTAAGGCAGGCAAAAAACTCTATATGTGATTCTACTATGCTCATATGTGCTCTAAAGCAGGCAAAAGGTTATATATGTGATTTGATCATGCTCATATGTGTTCTTAAGGCAGTCAAAAAACTGAATATGTGATTATAGCATGCTCATATGTGTTCTAAGGCAGTCAGAAAAACTCTATATGTGATTCTACCATGCTTATATGTGTTCTAAGGCAGGCAAAAAGTTATATATGTGATTTGATCAAGCTCATACGTGTTCTACAGCAGTCAAAAAACTGAATATGTGAATATAGCATGCTCATATGTGTTCTAAGGCAGTCAAAAAAATTGAATATGTTAAGGCAATCAAAGTTACATGAAATCTAACGACATGCAATATATTGCATGAAACTTTCATACCTGAGAGAGACCTGCAATCGAAGTTCCCTTGTTCAGCAAAAAGTTGTTGAACTCATCTCGGATAACGTCGGCGACGGTTTCATGGAAGCAGTCACGCATTGTGTCCTTAACGATCTGGCGTACATCATCACCGGAAAGAATAGCCTGCTGCTTGGAGCTTATGGTGGCGGAAGAAGTATGTGAGCCGTAACTGGAAGAAGCATTAACAGATGAAGTGTTCATATTACTCTCAAACTTGAACACACGACCCTTTTTTGGTTCACCTGCTGAAGCCACACATACTGCAGGATCAAATGATGGATGCTGAGTAGAGTCATCGCCATATCGCTCTACCATCTGTTGCTCATATGCCTCCTAGAAAATAATGTTTAAAGTATGCATTAATAATTAATGATAACATTATGATAACTTGCATATTGCAATGATTATTAATAGAATAAATACATATCGTTGTCGTTCTCGCCTTCTCAGATATGAAGTTTCCTGTGGTCTTCCGTTTATATGTTTCAACAATCACATCCTTATATGGTACAATGCCGCTTTTTTTTGCTTCCTGCGAACTTAAATAATAAAAGATTTAGTTAACAAGTTTGCAAAAATACTTATAAAATAAATATTATATATTGATGAGTTACCATTTTCTTCAAGTGGCTCCCAAATGTCTTAGATCCACTTGTGTGTAGATGGGTTTCGGGCATTTTCGCTCGATTTTGTACAGCCTTTGCAGAGCGATTTCGAAATGCATTCCCTGCCCACTTATCGCACATTCCGTCCCAATAATCTCTCCTGATAGTAATAGGGCCATGGCTCTTCCACTGTAGTGGATCATCTATTCCGCCAGATGCTTTTTTTGCTCCAGTCTTCATATTGTGCAGCATGTCTGCAAATCGATTGGCAATCACCTTCTGCCACACCTTCCTTGCATCATTTTCCTCCACCGTAGTTGCGAAGCAACTCAAAGCCTACAAATATCTTTTCTAGCAGACAAACAGTGGTGATGACAGAGTCCTCGAGATTCTTTACATCAGATACTACGACTTCCGATACGCACAATGTTCTAAAAAATCCACTCAACTCAGACAATACCCCTCATATAGGTTTGTCTAACATATCATGGAATGCTAGAGGTATCAATTGTTGCATAAAGATATGGAAATCATGGCTCTTCAACCCATATAACTGTTCATCGTCAATCTTCACAGCCCGAGCAATGTTAGAGACATATCCATCTGGAAATCTCAATTGTCTCAACAATTGACATACATGTTTTATTTGATCAGGTCCAAGCACGTACTTTGCCTTTGGTTTCAATATTTTGCCATTATACTCTTTGAGTTACAATTCTAGTCTTTAACATATTACTTTTAAATCCATACGGGCCTTTGGATTATTCTTCATTTTTCCTTTAACATTCATTACTCTATTGAACCCATTATCAAACACATTTTTCTCCACATGCATCACATCCAAATTATGTCATATCAATAGGGTTGTCCAATGCGGTAGTTCCAAAAAAATAGATTTTTTCGTCCAATTGTGATCCTTTCCAAATCCATGGAAGGGTATAGGACTGCGGGCATCTGTTAATACATCTGGAAAGTATCGTAATCTTCTTAAAATCTCTATGCCAGACAATCTTGTGGATGGACCTTCCATTTTAGTTGTGTCTGCTTTAAACACATTCTTTTGTTGTCAGAACGGATGGTCGCTGGGTAGAAATCGACGATGGCACTCAAACCAGCAAGGCTTCCTTCCATGAGTCAATCTAAAAGCTTTGGAATCCTCCATGCAGTACGGACATGCCAACTTCCCATGTGTGCTCCAACCAGATAGCATACCATATGCTGGGAAGTCACTGATTGTCCATACAATAGCGGCCTTCATGTTGAAATTTTGTTTTTTGTGGGCATCATACATGGTAACACTGTCATCCCACAGTACTTTTAGTTCATCAATCAATGGCCTTAAATATACATCAAGATTTTGGCCAGGTGAGGTCGGACCAGAGATCAACAGAGACAAAAAAAGATTTGGACGCTTCATACACAAGCTTGGTGGAAGGTTGTATGGAGTTACAAATACTGGCCAACAATTAGTATGGAGTTGATCTACCCCCAAATGGATTAAATTCATCTGTACATAGACCGAGTCTAACATTTCGTACTTCCATTGCGAAGTTTTGATGAGTACGATCAAAGTGCTTCCAAGCTTCAGCGTCAACAGGATGCATGATCTTGTTTTCATCATGTCGAACTTTATTTACATGCCATCTCATGTGTTTAGTTGTCCTTGAAGACATATACAATCATTGCAATCTAGGAATAATAGGAAAGTAGCGGAGCGACTTGTATGAAACTTCCTTTGATCTCGTGCTACCATAGCCTCTTATCTTTTGCTTGAACCGAGGATGCCCACATGACAGACATGATAGGTTGTTTTCCTGCTCCTTGAAATGCAACATGCAGTGATTTGGACAAGCATCAATCTTTTTGTACCCCATACCCAGAGCGTTGACCATAACTTTCGCACGATAGAAATTTTGTGGCAATTTCTCATCTTTGGGCAACATACTCTTCACAATCATGCACAAACGGTCAAAACATGATTGACTCAAATTATACTTGAACTTCAAATTCATTAGTTGAAGAACTGCAGACAATATAGTGTAACTCTCGCAACCGTTCCAAAGTGACCCATCAGCATCTCTAAGTAAATCATAAAATCTACTAGCTGCATCGTTTGGTGATTCTTCATCTACGGCAGTTCTTACATCACTAGAACTCATATCAGAACCCAGTTTTGTTCCTGCGGCATCAAATATCAAATCCATATATGGATTATCGTGCACCACATTCACCCGTGCATCAAAATTGTTTCTAAATTTTTCTCCATGAAACGTCCAGTTCTGATAATCACTCACAAAACCCTTCCTGTATAGGTGATGTCTAACGCCATGAGGTTCTACAAATCGATTATTCTTATAAATCTTGCATGGACACCTAATCTGACCTATGGGATCCACTGTACTGACACTTGTCGTTGCAAATTCAATAAAACTTTCAACACCATTCATATATTCATGCGATAACTCATTATCCATTATCATACGGTACATCCATTCACGGTTTGGAGTCATTTTTTTATGATGTTAGGAATAATAACCTAACCAATTAAAAGAGAACCATCAGAATGCTATGATAAAGAAAATATCAAATTTATCATGCAATATATGATGTCATACAATAACAAGAATTATGATGCATGCATTGATAACTTAATATTTTCATGTGCAAACTATTAATGACACGATACAATCATTTAAAGCATGTTTTTATTATACAATTTCACATGGAAGCCATAATCAAATTGAAAGTAACTACATGCAAGCATGAATACAATTATATCAAACATTGCAAAACATCGTAATCATTAATATCAAACAAATGACAAACATGTACCTGCAGCAAACACACTTCAATATTCCACTAACTACTATCATGCCTAGCATGGACTCCGTAGTCAAAAAATAAGAACACTTTCATATTCATACATTAAAATTATGCTCAGCATGATCTTCGAACTCCAACAAAGCAACCCTAAATATCAACAACTAAGTGAGTGTGTGAAAAATAAAGTATTACATCTAATAAATTAAATAACATGTGATACACTTTCATCACTTACTCACCATGGATATTTACCCGATTTGCATTATTTTTGTCACTTACCACGGGTGGCTGAGGACAAGCGGGTTCCATTAAGAAATCTGCAAAAAATAATGTTTTAAAATGAAGTCACCACAAAAAAAAACGAAGAAAATGAAAACATTTTGCATAGGGCTTGAGAAGACCCGAAACCGCAGGGGATCGACCGCGTTTCGACAAAGGAGTTAACCTCCTTGCCGGAACAGCATGGGGTCGACCCCCTGCCTGTTCCGGCAGGGGGTCGACCCTCTGCTGTTCCGGTAGGGGGTCGACTCCCTTCTGGAACATAGGGGGTTAACCCCTTGCCTGTTCCGGCAGGGGGTTAACCCCTTGCCGAAAAGGCACGAAGTTAACCCTCTGGTGGAAAGGCAGGGGTTAACCTCCTGCCGGAACAGGCAGGGGGTTAACCCTCTGCCGGAAAGGGGGTCGACCCCCTATCAGGTCGTTCCTGGCAAGGGGTTAACCCCTTGCCGGAAAGGCAGGGGGTTAACCCCCTTGCCAGAAAGGCCCCCCTGCCGGCCCTCGTAGTACCTCTCTCCGGGCGAACGACGGGAGCGGGCGAACGGCGGGAGCGGCGAGAGCGGGCGAACGGCGGAAGCGGCGAGAGCAAAAGAAGAAGAAGAAAAGAGGTTTGGGAATTAGGTTTATCGACAATTAGCGACGGATTCATTCCATCACTAAGCCGACGTAAAGCAAATTTACGAACATAGCAACGGAATAAATTTTGTCGCTAATGTCGTCGCTAAATCGTGCGCCCATTACGACAAAATGTTTCGTCGCAATATCCGTCGCTATTTTCATAAATTTCATTCATTATAGCGACATATATGTTTCTCTCATTAATCTGTAGCCAATTAGCAACGGCATTCTTCTGTCGCTAAATGTCGTCGCTAATCGCCGATTTTCTTGTAGTGTAGCACAAGGGTTATCCGGTTGGTGGGCCAACCAACATTGCTTGGCGACAAGAACAATGTTTCGTAGTCTGAGAGCAGGAATGCCTAAACCAACCATACGCCGAGGTAAGACCACTGAACTCCAACAAATCAAGTAATGCTTACCCTTGAGTTGACACTCAGACCATAGAAAACCTGCCAGCAAGCGCGTCAGCTGCTTCTCTACTCCCACCGGCATCACAAATATAGACATGAAAAATTTAGTAATAGTTGAAAGAACATGTCTGACTAAGGTTAGACGGCCAGCGATGAAGAGATAAGACAACTGTCACAAAAGCAATTTGCGCTTCACTTTTTGAAGCATCGGAGCCCAAGCAGCAAAAGAGAGGTGCTTCACTTGTAACGGCAAGCCCAGATACATAATAAACAAGTCAGAAATAGTGCAATTAAAAATTCTCTTTCCAGCTGCAAGCATATTGGCATTAAAATTGAATATGGTAATAGAGTATTGGTCTCATTTAGAGAAAGCTCGGATAGGGAGAGAAAGAACTGAATGATAAGCTTGAACCTAAGCATTTGTTGAACATTTGCATGACCGAAAATGATCATATCATCAGCATAAGTAAGAATATGACTCGAAAATTCAGAAACCTGCAAAAGATCAATGAAACCTGATACAACAGTCTGCTTAAGCAAGACCACAAGACCCTCAACAACTGCATTGAACAACAAAGGCGATAGGGGGCACCCTTTCCGCAAACCCCGACCCTGCTTGAACCGGTCTCCTCTAACATCATTGATATTTAACATGGCCTGAGCATTTGAGACCGGCTCCCTCACCCAACCAGAAAAATGACGACCAATACCAAAATTTTCTAACATTTAAAATAAGAATGACCAATGAACAGAGTCAAAAGCTTTATAAAAGTCTAATTTAAGGACAAAGTAAAGTTGACCGTTATGATACAAGGAATGAACAACCTCGGACGTCATGATGAACAAGTGTTGGACCCTCTTATTACGGTTAAAGGCGAACTGAGAGTCTGAAGAGAAAAGATTAGTGATGCTCAAGTGTGACCTTATATTCATGCAGGGTGTTTCTAAGCATTTCATTAAGAGAGAGAAAGAGAGAGATTGATTCGAATCCATACGCCCATAGGCCACTCAAGCATTGCCAAACTTTTTCAATGAATTCAACGTTCAGTCAACATATACACTCCTCACACAAGATCAATTTGGTTATGATGCTAGATCAATCCGCCATTCTAACTAATAAACCTTCTTTAATTTGAAAATAGACATCTTGAAAGGAGACAAACTAATCAAGAACACATGAGATATTGAAGAAAGAAAAAAATTGCACGACGAAAATTTACGTGGTTTGGCTTATAGCCTACTCACTACAAGAAAAACGTTAATTAGTGATGGAAATTTGCGACAAATTATTTTCGTCGCAAATTAGCGATGAATTAGCTAGAGAAAACTAGACGTCCTTAAAATTGTAATTAGCGAAGGATTTTGCGGCAAAAAAAATCTGTCACTAAGTAGCGGCGAAATTAACGATAAAAAAATTCTGTTGCAAAACCCGTCGTACTTAGCGACGAATTTAGTTACGGAATTTTTTCGTCTTTAATTAGCGACGGATTTTGCGATGAAAAAATTTTGTCACTACTTTTCGATTTAAAATGGCCCCCTTAGGGTGTGAAATTCTCCCTCCTCTCTGATTACTCACAAATCGGCTCGACAGAGAAGAGGGCTGCCTTGAGAGGATGTTCGCCCCTCAGAGGAAGGGGTGGCCTAGATGGACACTCACCCCAAGAAAGGCCAACACCTACAAGAACGTCATCTGCGTGCGCTGGTCCTCCTGGCGCATCATATCTTTCCTCGAGCAGGAGGAGAGTCGCAACAACGACGACCACGTATCTGCCATCCGCGGCTACCACGTCAAGATAAAGTTTGAGCTCTGCTCCATCTCCGACGAAATCCTCCGCCTCCTCGACGGCCACCTTGTCCCCTCTGTCACCGCCCCCGACTCCAAGGTCTTCTACCTCAAGATGAAGGACGACTACCACCATTTTGACAACCTTAGAATACATATATACATAATTGAATCACTATGAGAGTTTTTTTACAACATTAGAACACATATAAGCATGATTATGATGCAGAAAACATTTATTTGATAGCCTTATAACACATATGTGCATGCTTGAATCACTATAATATTTTTTTGACAACCTTAGAACACATATCTGCAAGATTGAATCACTATGAATTTTTTTTGTCACCCTTAGAACACATATCTGAATTCTATTAATGTCCTTCACTTTATTTCTAGCTAGCCTATGTGTAATTCATTCATGTTACTTTGATTGCCTTAGATTAGATGCATTGCATATAATTTATTTTATTATATTTTGTTTATCAATACTAACATTTCTTTTCTCTTGTAGGATGTTGGAGATAATCAACGTAGAGTAGTTGATGGAAGCATAGATGAAGGGGCAGATCGAGACAATGAAGAAGATGATGCTCAGAATCTTGGTGATGATTAGATTCATGTGTTGAATTTGTTGTACTTTCTTGTTGTTTCAAAAGAAACTCTTTGTAAATGTTCACTTGTAAATAATTAAAACTTGGTGAGGATTATAGTGGATCGATAAAAATTTTCACCTTGTATCTTGTGTTAAATTATTTTCAGCTGCTTTGTATATGTATTTTTTATGTGTACTTTATTTTTTATACACAAGATATATAAATTGTATAACGAGAATTTTTTTCTTAAAATTTATATTTCAAATAATTTTTTTTATTTTTTTATTTTTTGTGAAGAACTAGCGACGGATATTGTTCATCGCTAATTAGTATCGGCCTTTAATTTAGCGACGGATTAGAGACGCATATTTATCCATCGAAAAACTGAATCGGCTGATGTTTTGCGATGGATTGTAATTCATTGCTAAAATAGCGACAGCATAAGTAAGAATATGACTCGAAAATTTAGAAACCTGCAAAAGATCAATGAAACCTGATACAACAGTCTGCTTAAGCAAGACCACAAGACCCTCAACAACTGCATTGAACAACAAAGGCGATAGGGGGCACCCTTTCCGCAAACCCCGACCCTGCTTGAACCGGTCTCCTCTAACATCATTGATATTTAACATGGCCTGAGCATTTGAGACCGGCTCCCTCACCCAACCAGAAAAATGACGACCAATACCAAAATTTTCTAACATTTAAAATAAGAATGACCAATGAACAGAGTCAAAAGCTTTATAAAAGTCTAATTTAAGGACAAAGTAAAGTTGACCGTTATGATACAAGGAATGAACAACCTCGGACGTCATGATGAACAAGTGTTGGACCCTCTTATTACGGTTAAAGGCGAACTGAGAGTCTGAAGAGAAAAGATTAGTGATGCTCAAGTGTGACCTTATATTCATGCAGGGTGTTTCTAAGCATTTCATTAAGAGAGAGAAAGAGATAGATTGATTCGAATCCATACGCCCATAGGCCACTCAAGCATTACCAAACTTTTTCAATGAATTCAACGTTCAGTCAACATATACACTCCTCACACAAGATCAATTTGGTTATGATGCTAGATCAATCCGCCATTCTAACTAATAAACCTTCTTTAATTTGAAAATAGACATCTTGAAAGGAGACAAACTAATCAAGAACAGATGAGATATTGAAGAAAGAAAAAAATTGCACGACGAAAATTTACGTGGTTTGGCTTATAGCCTACTCACTACAAGAAAAACGTTAATTAGTGATGGAAATTTGCGACAAATTATTTTCGTCGCAAATTAGCGATGAATTAGCTAGAGAAAACTAGACGTCCTTAAAATTGTAATTAGCGAAGGATTTTGCGGCAAAAAAAAACTGTCACTAAGTAGCGGCGAAATTAACGATAAAAAAATTCTGTTGCAAAACCCGTCGTACTTAGCGACGAATTTAGTTACGGAATTTTTTCGTCTTTAATTAGCGACGGATTTTGCGATGAAAAAATTTTGTCACTACTTTTCGATTTAAAATGGCCCCCTTAGGGTGTGAAATTCTCCCAACTTCTCTCTGATTACTCACAAATCGGCTCGACAGAAAAGAGGGCTGCCTTGAGAGGATGTTCGCCCCTCAGAGGAAGGGGTGGCCTAGATGGACACTCACCCCAAGAAAGGCCAACACCTACAAGAACGTCATCGGCGTGCGCTGGTCCTCCTGGCGCATCATATCTTTCCTCGAGCAGAAGGAGGAGAGTCGCAACAACGACGACCACGTATCTGCCATCCGCGGCTACCACGTCAAGATAAAGTTTGAGCTCTGCTCCATCTCCGACGAAATCCTCCGCCTCCTCGACGGCCACCTTGTCCCCTCTGTTACCGCCCCCGACTCCAAGGTCTTCTACCTCAAGATGAAGGACGACTACCACCATTTTGACAACCTTAGAATACATATATACATAATTGAATCACTATGAGAGTTTTTTTACAACATTAGAACACATATAAGCATGATTATGATGCAGAAAACATTTATTTGATAGCCTTATAACACATATGTGCATGCTTGAATCACTATAATATTTTTTTGACAACCTTAGAACACATATCTGCAAGATTGAATCACTATGAATTTTTTTTGTCACCCTTAGAACACATATCTGAATTCTATTAATGTCCTTCACTTTATTTCTAGCTAGCCTATGTGTAATTCATTCATGTTACTTTGATTGCCTTAGATTAGATGCATTGCATATAATTTATTTTATTATATTTTGTTTATCAATACTAACATTTCTTTTCTCTTGTAGGATGTTGGAGATAATCAACGTAGAGTAGTTGATGGAAGCATAGATGAAGGGGCAGATCGAGACAATGAAGAAGATGATGCTCAGAATCTTGGTGATGATTAGATTCATGTGTTGAATTTGTTGTACTTTCTTGTTGTTTCAAAAGAAACTCTTTGTAAATGTTCACTTGTAAATAATTAGAACTTGGTGAGGATTATAGTGGATCGATAAAAATTTTCACCTTGTATCTTGTGTTAAATTATTTTCAGCTGCTTTGTATATGTATTTTTTATGTGTACTTTATTTTTTATACACAAGATATATAAATTGTATAACGAGAATTTTTTTCTTAAAATTTATATTTCAAATAATTTTTTTTATTTTTTTATTTTTTGTGAAGAACTAGCGACAGATATTGTTCATCGCTAATTAGTATCGGCCTTTAATTTAGCGACGGATTAGAGACGCATATTTATCCATCGAAAAACTGAATCGGCTGATGTTTTGCGATGGATTGTAATTCATTGCTAAAATAGCGACAGAATTAGTGAGGGATGTGTATCTGTCGCAAAACCAAATCTCTGTGAATTAACGACAGCCTTGTGACGAATCATGGTATTCGCTAATTCGTCGCAAATTAGCAATGGAAGTAATGACAAATATTTTTTGTCACTAATTAACGACTAAAAAATTATGATGAAAGGTATCCATCGTTAATTCGTTGCTAAACTGTCCAGCGATGGATTACGACCATCGCTAATACACAGATTTCTTATAGTGCCTGAACTATCCAAATGATGTAGATAGTATGGGCTCGCTGGACCTGAGTTGGAAGACAGCATGAAGCTACCTGTAGAAGTGTTACTTGTAGCACTATTGGTTCCATTGTGTTCTGCCATCATCGATCACGTCAAAAACCTACAACAGAGTCTTCTCAATGAGAAATCAAATAGGCTTTGATACCATGTGAAATAACAAACTAGGTTATCATATTCCGAGATGACAAGAGAGTTGCGATTAAAGTTATTTTTTGTATTTTCAACACTGAATATATACATTTGGAAGATTACAAGATAAGCAACACAAAAAAAGAAAAAGATACAGTGACAAAAAATACAACAATTGAAGAAGATCATTCTAAGATATTCTAAGATATTTGGTTGAGGATGATAGAGTAGCGATTTTATAGATGACGATTTACATTCAATGCACTGAGTGTGATTTACACTGTTTACACTGCTTACTGCTTGGTGGTGAGATGATCACAATTTGTAGACCTTAACATTCTTCTCTATTTAGGGGATAAATAAAAGATACTGAAATACCCCAAATTACTGAAGAAAGAAAAATAATAATAAACATTTATCATTGAATCAGTATCTTGAGATCGACGGTTCGGGCTGAGCCAAGGTGTTCCCTTTTGTTCTCTCATGGCGGGCCCTAGCCCTCAGAAAGTGTCATATCATGCCCAAGACATAGTAGCCAGCTGGCAGGCCAGGCCAGTTAGTATTCATAACTTTTTTTTTTTGCAATACTAATACAAATATGTCTTTTTGTCTTAGTATTCATATTCATATATATTCACACTCGGCCTGATTTATGAAAATGTCAAGAAAGTTGGTGATGCCACAATCACAAGGAGGCCAAGTCATGGAGAAGGTTACTATACAAAGAGTTGGACCTAAGCTGCGTTTTGATCCATTGATAGTTCAAGCCAGAGACACAAATATTGCAAATTTTATTATTTAAATCTTGCTAAAATGTAATATATTTTGATAAAAGTCAAAAAATTAAAATAATTATAATATTTTCTAAATACTGTTATTCTGTCATTTAAATAAAAATATCGTGGTCTTATCATGTATGTTTTGTGTTTTTTATATGTAAAGGAGAAACCACTGATATTTTGAATTGCTGAGTGGTGCAACACTGATCGTGTCCTATTCCGACACCTTCGACGTAAAGCTCCAAGGACACCTTTTCTGCTTCCCACTGAGAAAGTTTTCCATCATGTTTTGGCTTGCACATGGGACACACCTCTTAGGTTTCGATCTCGAGATGTCACTTCATCTATGGGCAAATCCAGCTGCCACCCTACCCAGGTTGGCAGAGCTTGATGGGTTACATTGTATGTTTTTATCAGCAAAACATTAAGGCAATGTTTGTTTTATTCTACATATTTTGTTATTATTAATCAAAATTTTGAAATCTTTAAAGTTTAACAAAATTTGTTGTTTCAAAAGATTCTCCCCATTCTCTAGCTATATACATGACAAAGATGTGCAGAAGGAGGGAATTGAGCTTCATACCCACTACCTTTACAATTCCTCATGTCCAAACATGGAAGTTAATTGAAATTGGCTTTATATGAAGTCAATGGCACTTCCCATTTGAATGGGAGAGGATTAGGGGTGCAAACGGGTAAGATCTTGCCAGATCCAAATCTAAATCTGAAATGTAAACAGCGGTTCAAATTTGGATCCAAATCCAGATAAGATCCAAGGAGGTAAGATTGAATCTGAGTCCCAAATACATGTGGAAATACTGGATCTGGAAAACATAGAACAAAAAAAGCTATTTAAATGTAAAAAATGCAAGAAGGTTGGATTTTGACTCGGATCAACTCCATAACCCTGATCCAAATCTGACTTGAATCTGAAAGTAATCCGATTGAACAGATCCAAATCTGATTTGAATGCACATTCAGATTTTACTTAAAGGATCCATATCTGGAAATAGCATGCTGAACTCGGATCGGATATCCAACTATATCAGATCCGTTTGCAGCCTTAAAGGACTCAATGGTAATGACGATTGTGTTGATCGATTTTATATTCTAAAATGGTAGAAATTTGACCATGTTATCTTCTTCTTCCTTCATGAAAGGGAGTTCATTGTTAAAATTGGTGAAATTGTAAGGACATTGAATAAGGGAAAGTTGGGGGCCAAAGGAAAAGCAAGCTCAGTGTCTAGTGTATCATTTTTTAGGTCCCCAATTAGAAAACTTTCTTAGATGATGAAGTTACTTTTAGATTTGGTCCATATGATATTTGGTCCCTCCTGCTAGGACACTTTAACATACTTAGGGGCACGTTTGGAAAGTACAAAAAGTTCTAATTGTACTTCTTATGGAGTTGAGGAAGTTACCAAATTATACCCAAATTCTTACTCAAAGACAGCCAATCTATATGTGTATGGTACCGGGTTATCTGGCCGATCCGGAACCATGTAAAGCATACGCATGCAGTAGATCCATGCCAAATAGAAAAGTATTGTTTCATACCCATATCCAAAATAAATTTGGACCTCATAAAAACCTCAACCCAGTTGGATGCAAATAAAGAATTTAGTTCAAGCTAAAACCTGAATCTGATGAAAATCCGGATCCCATGAAGACCTCATTCCATTTTGACACGACTAGACCTAGGATTTGGTTCAAACCTAAACCAATCTGAATCAGTCAAACAGACTATAAAATCGGGTCGAACCCAAACCCACAAAAGTATCCAAATCCCAAGAAGACCTTGATCCAGCTAGACCCCTTTATATACAGAGTTTAGACAACAGGAGGATCTAACCCTATATGAACGCAACTTTGCCTGCCAATCAGAGATGAGATCCCGTTATACCAAGATCCAGATACAAAAGACCCATTCACACTGGTTATCAACAATTCCGTTTACATACAATATCAACAGTTCGGATACAGGCCAGAACATGATTGATCCAAATTGAAATATGAATTGCAAGCAGTAAGTCCGAAATGAAGTCTTAAAAATATCTGGCCGAGTAGACCTGAACCAGAATCTGAATTTCATGTGGTACTATAAGAGCCTATAGAAATAGGGTGAAAATACGTATTTGACATGCAAATCATGGATTGGATTTAATCTAGATCCGAATAGAATCTCAATCTGAACCTGAGTCCGGACCTAAAAAAAATCTGATTATGTCTCTGAAACTGATCGGGAAACACCAACCGGATACAATGTTAAGATCAAAATAATGCATCGGGTCATTTGCTGGTTTGGAGGATGACCCGGATAGGCGACGACGGGGAGGAGAGCAAGGCATTCAAGGGATGGTGGGGTCCACTGGGGCAGCAGAAGGTGGTATAGGTATGGGTCTGGGGACCACATAGTAAAAGTGGATGGGCCACTCTCTCTCTCTCTCTCTCTCTCTCTCTCTCATGCTAGGGTATGTCCTTGGATTTCCTTTCATCTATGGAAAACACCTTTACCCTCTTAAAACCTATTTCAGAAAGACACGGGGATATGATACGACCCAAAACATGAGTTAAAAAATTTTGAAAATAGGATATATATGAGAATGTATTTTTTTTTAATTTTAATCAATGAAACATATGGTTGATCTAATATATAAAATTGTATTTTTTTAATATAATATTATTGAAAGTTATTAAAATGGTATTTAAATAATATAATACGTGTCAGAGTATTGCCCGCATGTTATGTCATCTCCGACTCGTGTTACCCATGACACGCACTGTAAATGGTGTGTCGTTGAGGCATAGCTTAAACTGCATAATCAAACTTTTTTATATACGTATATGAAATTATTTACATTGAAAAATGGGAATAATCCATGTCACAGGAACATGCCATTTTGGCAGCACATTCTTGATGATACCATCGGACAAGCGCGGACACGTGGACACAGACATTGCCATGTATGGCCATTATCTCAATATTTTTAAAAAAAAAATATTATTTGATCAATAAAAATACATTCTTATATTAAAAAGTATTTTTTATTGATTAAAAAAATACGTGTCCTCATGTCCCATTTTCCAAAAAAAAATGAACTTGCAAGTTGAACCCAAGCATCATCATGCCCGTGTGTCTTTGTGACATGGGGGAATAATAGTATTTAAGAACAAAAATCTCAATCATCAAGCTCACTAGAGCCTGATGCTGGCTTTGTTAGCATCCATGGCCTTTGTAGGAAGTTCATGCATTGAAACAAAGCAAAAAAATTGGGTGCAGTCTGTTGGGTCCCAACCAAGTTATCCAACTCCTTGGCTTAGAAGCATAGTCAATGCGACCGATGACTTAGTCGATGCTTGACTTTACAATTTTATGGGTTTTTGTCTAGCAAGTGATAGATCCTAGATCTTGAAAGTGATCTTGTAGTTTGTCACTGTTCCAAAGGGTTTAATCAATGTCCCTAAAATTTTTATAAGTTTTGCTCAACAAATCCATTTTGGTTATGTTTTATTTAGTAAAAAAAAAATGCTCAACCATCTGAGGAAAAAAAAAAGAAAAAGAATTTGGGTGCTTATTTGGTCTATGGAAACAAAACCATAATCCCATTCCATATTTGATGCAAAGAAAATACTATAATACTAAAATCATTACTTGTTTAATCAACTTTTTCTTTCATATCTCAAAAAAGATACAACAAAACAATGGAAGAGGAGGGATCCAGGGGGAGTTGACCTGGTGCTAGAAAAGGGTTATCCTCAATTGCCCAAAAAATCATGAATGAATAAAACCATTGATAATTAAACTCATGTCTTATTGCTAGTATCATGCATCGAATGGTGCATTTTTTTTATTCACTTGTCTATCAATTTGCAGTGTAACCAAATTATTTAAAGCGCATGAAAGGTGTACAATGTACAGGATTCACATGCAAGTGTGCAAAGAGAAAAAAAGGCAACCCTATGGTGGTGGGCAGTGGGCACATGGCTTCTTCATGGACCACATGCCCCTCAAAGATTGAGAACAGAAGTAAGTCTACATCCCTTTGCAAAGTCAGGCCATAACTTTCTTTGGGCAGAAAGAAAAAGGGCCTTTTTCTGAATCATAAGATAAGGACTCGACCTTTTCTCTGACTTTTTCAAATGGATATTATATAGAACAATATTAATAAAAGAAATATCTTAACACGCGGGGATAGCTCAGTTGGGAGAGCGTCAGACTGAAGATCTGAAGGTCGCGTGTTCGATCCACGCTCACCGCATCCACTATGTAATTACTTTTCTTCTTCTTCTTTTTCAAGTGTATGAACCCCTCTCTTCCTTTTGATCTGTTTTTGGCGATTGGTGCCTAGCCCATTAAGGACAAAACCTGGTTTGGCGTGTGAATTAGCTGAATAATATATGAAAAGCTAGAAATTTGTCTTTTACAATGGGGTTTGAAAGACCCAAACCAACACCAACCAGTCAGCCAATGGGGTTTGAAAGACTCAATTTTTCTTAATTCAGCTTTCAGCAACTCCAGAGTCAGCTCTTCCGGAATAAATCAAAGGGTCGAGTCTTAAGAACTTTTTGTAAGTCACCACCTTAGGGTTTTGTTCTCACCTACCGGCTAACCATTCTAGTTTTGGATTATTGAGGGCATCCCATTATGAAGCCCTCATGTTTCTGCCACTCATGTGCACACATCTAGAACCAACCCAAAATAGCCCATTACGATTAATCCTTACGTCAAACCTATCCTCCTTACGCTTGATCCCACAATCTAAATTGCATTTGTAGACACCAAAATTTCATAATGCTCAATTGTTGATATCTTTCAAACACAAGTGTTTGCAGGTACCCGATGAGAATTGAACACTCCTCAAATTTGTATTGCAAAACGGATCGTCATCCATTACTAGATGATATATTGAACTGTCATCCTCTATGAAATGATATAACGGATCATCGTTCATTACTGGACGGCGGAACAGAACATCGTCTGTTATGGGACGACGGATCATAATGTCGTCCGCTAGTGAACGGCACAAACATTTTGTCGTTCGTTGCATCGAACGTTATCCTTATCTGATTTCAACCGCCTTTTACGTGTTGTAAGGCAGGAAGACTCTTCTTAGATGAGTTTTTGTACGATAAGACTCTCTTAGATAGGTCTTATCCTCATTCGATTCATTTGGGATCGAGTTTGGACCCAAAAAATTTAGTGATCCATATATGTGTAGAACTTTATAAATAGGGTTCACTCCTATAACATGATCATCTAAAAATTAGATACTCAAATGTTGGCCCTACAAGATCAAGCCTATTTCTGCCATGTCGGTATGTTGTTTCGACGTACCTACACGAATGTGCTAATAGACAAAAGAGAGCTTGAATGATAAAATGAACCCCTGAGTCCGAAAAAGGTATTTTTATATCCCTAATTATTTTTTTCTATTTCATTTATTCTTTGAATTAGGTACTTATACATATTTTTATCTTTGATTACATATTGGAATCTGCGAGGCATGATTTGAGTTACAGAGATTGAGAAACGAACCTTGTCTTTACCCTTCTGTCAGGCGAAGGACGGTCAAAGCATGCAAGCAATGTCCCCATATTTAAAAAAAAGGATTTTGCATAAATCTAGGTAAGTCGGATTTTTCTCAAACTTTTAAATTTTTATCAACAGTTTTTTATGACTGTGATGGCATGCCATATTTTTTTTTTGTAGCTAGAATTGCATTATGACGAGATTTTGAGCCGTAACGAGTCCAAAATCTCCATTTTTGAGTTCTATCTCTATCCGGATGGCAATCCTTGTTTTTGTCATCTGTTGACCGTCATTCATCGACATTTAACCATCCAGGTTCTGTAATCCGCTGACAGGTAGTATCGTTCACAGACTCTCATATCTACAAGTTATGTTGTCTGCTGACAGGCAGTGTCGCCTGCAGACCCTCGTGTCTGCAAGCTATATCGTCCATTAACAGGTAGTGTCATCCCCGTACCCTCATGTCTGCAAGCTTTGTCATCTGCAGACTCTCATGTTTGCAAGCTTTGTTGTCTGCGGACAGACAGTGGCGTTTGCATACCCTTACGTCTGCAAGCTCTGTCGTTTACTGACAGACAGTGTCATCTGCAAACCCTTAGATATGCAGGTTTTGTCATCTGATAGGTCTTTACCGCCCAAACACGCTGCATTCTTTTGCTTCATTTTGCTAGATCTACTATTTAATTTTTTTGTTAGTCACTTTATTTTGTGATAGGTTGTTTTGTATTAGATTCACGCATTAATATTAGGCCTAGGTTTTATCACAATTTTAGAGATCATTTTTGGAGATTTCTCATGTCACGTAGAAAATAAGAAAAATACAACATTTAGGAACTTAGAGTTTATTTTGAAATATTGTTTGATTTCATTGTGTACTTTATATTTTTTTTATCTTCCTTTCTCTTAAGAAAATGGTCTTTCTTTTATTTCAAAATTTTTTAAAAATCTTTTATCCTATCATTTTGATCTTTGACATCCACTAGTACTTTTAAATTGTTAGCTTGAATATATCAGTGGTGGTATCATTGGAGCCGGATATTCTATACCAGTATCCTTAAGTTGTTAGCTTAAGTATATCAGTGTAGACCCGAGAGAAAACCTTAAACCCTAGAACCTGAAGAGACATCTCGGATCAATAGATACAGTTTTATAGGGTACCCACTATTTTGAAAATCAATTGTTACTTGTTTCGGGCCTGTCAATTGTTTGAGGTATAATGCATATCCTATCAAAAGCCCAAAAACTTTAAATTTAATTCATCCCAAAAGAACCACCACTAGAGAATCCGACGTATGAGATGTCAATCTCATATGTTGCAAAACATCATATTAGATAAGAATCTTAAAGAAATGATCGACACAGACATTTTTTATGAGTTTATGGACGATCGAAAAAGGAAAAAAACTCTGATGTTCCCTTAGCCCAACTCATAAAGTCTCTCATGCGGATTACGAGATGGATAGTTTTAGCATAGACGATTCTACCAAAAGATGAATCCCTAAGATTTCGCATTTCAAAACTTGGTCAGAAGAACGACACCCTCACTAATCTCATAAAATCCATTATGTGGGTTACAAGACAGACAGCTCTAGCATCATTAAGTCTACCAAAAAATGAACACCAAGGACCTCGCATTTCAAAGCTCGATCCAATGAAGAATATGTGCTAGCATTGGCCAAATGAAACATAAAAATGATTGAAGAGAAAATAAGAGAGATCCAAGAGCAGTTGGAACAAGAACAAGCGCAAGCTGAGAGAAGAGCTAGAAAAGCCCACAAATCATAATGTGAAAGGGCACGGTTCAACAGAGAGACCACAAGAAGGGCCAGACAGACTCCAGAGCCGCAAATGGACAAAGAGTACAGTCAATGAGAAGAGTTTCAAGTGTCTGATATGGATAAGAGAGTTCATAGATCCAGGTTGACCCATCCAGTCTAATTTATGTCGTCTGAGTCGAACAAAAAGATCAAATCACTAGAAAACATAGTTCGGAGTCTAACCTCGAAGATGAGATACATAGATATAGATCAAAAAGAATACTCTATATATGATTTTTTACCGAATGAATAAGATGATGAAGATGATCAGACCCCTCCAAAATTCTTGAAGTTTAGTAAAAATGAGAACCCAAGAACTCACTTAGCTATTTATGGGTAATATAGCCAAATATCAAAACAACGATTGAAAGCTAATTAATTGATTACTTAGTGTAGTCTAGGTTGATAGTGAAAGACTATGTTCCTTAACCTTTTTCTATATCCTAAGCTGACACAACTCCCTGGCTTAGTGTACTACGTACAGCCAATGAACCAACACTTTATTTAAGATTGACATCTTTTGTTATCAACATGCAGTCTCCATTTTCTACTCTTTAAGGTAAGTATAGGTGGATGATTAGGCGCTCTTCTTTTCTTATGCGTAGCCTCTCTTTATACAACCACTAGGTTGGGTCGGTGGTTGGGTCGCCTACAGTATAAAGTAGATATTGTATCTACGTGATAGCAGACCCATTGGAGACTGACGGCTAGCAAGTGGGAATATCATTAAAATGCCACTGGCAGATTCAAAGCTTGAGTCATCCATGAGACTTGACAGTAAAGGTTCCCCTTGGCTTGTCATTCTCTGTAGGACCCTACTCATGATTTTCTGCGAAGTAAGGGTTTTCACTTGTTGAGCATGTGTTGCTTATGCCGGCGAGATGGAAAATACCTTTCCACTTATTTTGGTCCTGTGATTTCTTCCAAGGTGTTGCAAGGACCTCTTGGAAGCTTGGTCCTATTTTAGTTGGGGAAGAATCGTTTGCGAGGGATCTGCTAATTCTCAGTGTCTTCCCTCTGGCTATTCTCTTCACGGTGGGCCGTTTGGCGAGAGGAACGAAAGAAATTTTAGAGGCTCTTCAAGGCTGCTGGCTGTGGTGGTGCAGCATATTTTGACTGAGATCCTTCTAGTGGCCAGGGGCTGATCTTCGGTGGATGTCCCCGTTATTTGCTTGGAGATCCCTCATCAACCACTAACTCTCCACTGCAACTCCCTTTCTACTTAATGAAACAGTTTTATTCCTCTCAAAAAAAAAATTTAGTGGTGTTTGATTGATAACCAAGGATCTGATTTCGTGGGACCTGCACTTGATCACTGGTTTTTGCACTTGCAGCACAATCCTAAGAACACCCGAGATTCAAATGCGTCAGGGCTATGAATGGTTCGTGTTTGCATCTAGTACCCGACTAGACCTGGACCTAAATTCTGGGTATCGGCATAAAATTTGCCAACTCATAATAATATTCGGGCCAATTCAAACTTGACGCAAGTAAATATTATAGCGGGTTTGTGTCATGATTTTTTCAGAAATCCAACCCAACCCGCCTTTATCCCAGTGATTTATATGTATTTTTTTAATGAAAATAAGCTCCTTAATTGTATGAATATGGGCTTAAATTTTCATTTACTTATCCCGACATAGCTTAAACCCAAACTTGAATCCAACAACCAGCTTTTTTTTCTTCTTTTTTGATTTATAACCCGAAGAAACCGCACCCAACACAAAGATCTAGTTATGCTGGCTCAGGTATCATACCTACGGTTGTCATTGCCGGTGGCATAAAACTCCGAAGCTAGGACCACTGTGTCTGAGGCCTATGCTCGGTGTCGGCTTGCGCATAGAGGTGGCATCCATGGGAAGGCCCCGCTCAATGTGACAACCACCCTTGAGGCATCAAACAGCTAGTTGTTTAGGCGTGTGTGGGTATACCATGATGGGTCATGATTCAAGTAGCTCTCACTTGAGGGTGAATCCTCTCTCTCTCTCTCTCTCTCTCTCTCTCTCTCTCTCTCTCTCTCTCTCTCTCTCTCTCTCTCTCTCTCTCTCAAAATGAGGTATGGTATCTGAGACCCTAGGAATTGACCCAAGAATTATCAGGACATGAAACCATTCTTGCTTGTACGGTAATAAATGGGCTGTGAATGGTCGGACCTCAATATGGATCTAAAGATGGAATTGAAAGTGTACTGGATGGGCTTGAATTCAAACTTTGATTGGAAACAACATTTTTTATCCAGACCAGATTCAATTCATTTTCACTTGTTACATGTAAAGTATATGTTTTCAACCTTAGCTTTTTAATAGGCCCAATATTGCCAACTAAAATTTGGGTTGGAGCCAACAATTTCTGATCAAGATCTGATTCATTTCATTTGCAGTTTTCGCATGTAAAATATATGTTTTAAACCTCTTTATTTCTTTACCATGATAGAGGGGCATCCATTCATGTGTGTGTGTGTGTGTGTGTGTGTGTGTGTGTGTGTGTGTGTCCTTGTGTGCATATAGCATGCGCGCATGCATAGTGCACGTGCCCTTTGGAGGTTGAATTTCGATAATTTACAAGCCATGAATGCGATCATAGCTGCTTGATACATCCACAAGAGAACCATGAAAATTCAAGACGATTCAACTTAATAAGCATGAGTCATGGATTACCCAAGATAGAAACCATGGCCAAAGATTTGTTGCTTAACTTGTATCAACCATGTGTGTGTGTGTGTGTGTGTGTGTGTGTGTGAGAGAGAGAGAGAGAGTATTACAAAAATTCACACCTTTGACATAAGACTAATTATTTTCTATGGAGTTGTCAGATAAACAGGTATTTATAAGAGAACAGCAAACATGGTAGATACCTTCAGGACAGCAGCTAATAGTATCTGGAACTTGGGGGTGTGTAGGAAGAGTAGGCACCAGAATAGCGGCTACCTGGAGCAGCAGGCGAGTCTCCATGAGGATGCCTTGGAGGCGGTCTTCCATATGGTGAACCTGCAAAGTTATCAGCAGGGGGTCCACCTCCATAGGGAAGCCTTGGAGGTGGTACCCCATAAGGAGATCCATCAAATATGTCTAGAGGGGACCTATCCCCATATGGATGCCTTGAAGGAGGAGTGCCATAAGCCGAACCAGAAGATCCATCTGTAGGGGGAATATCTCCATATGGATGCCTTGGAGGAGTGCCATAGGCTGAACCAGAAAATCCATCTGTAGGGGGCAAATCTCCATACGGATGCCTTGGAGGTGGAGTTCCATATGATGAACCAGCAAATCTATCTGCACGGGGCAGATCCCGATATGGATGTGTTGGAGGTGAACCTGCAAAGTTGAAGATAAGAACACCATATATGATCAAAGCACCAGCAAACTGCTCACACATTATAAAAAATGGGTAATTAACGTATAATTTATGTATAGCCATATCAGATTTAAAGTATTTAAGATAATGCTTAACAGCACAATTTAGCATTAATCGCTGCATGTACAGACTAGAATGTGAGCCCTCCTTTCAAGACAAGGATCCAGCCTTTCGACACAATGACCATCCAAACTGAATAACCAAACTGAAACTCGCTGACACAATCTTAAGATGATGCAAATATATCCAAAGCATAAACAATGTTTAAAGTATAAATAAGTAATGTCAGTATATTAGATGAAAAACGTGAATCAAGTTTACATTGTGATACAGATCTGTTAGGCAGCATGACCATGCCAAGGGAATGAATGAGGTTGACAGGAAAAAACATAAACTAAATGAATGACAAGAGATCTTTCTCAGACTCAATGACCATCTTACAATCTGAAAATTCCACCAGAAAAGGATATGCTTGGAGAAGAGGTTGGGAATCCCTAAGAACATTAACGCTTAAAATCCATGCTGACTTGAATAAAATCAGATAATTGACCTCCCACGTGAAACAGATTAAAGCAGACCAAATGCAATAGAAGAAAGGAATACGGAATGCATCATATTGGGTCATAATCAATCCTTATCCCATCTACGGTGGGTCACATGGGAGTATCAGGAATTTCAATGTTTTTTGGAGAAACCCTGGTTGTCAAATGCTTCATTCTTTTTTTAAATGCTCAACACTCCCTTGACATCTGACAAATTGGAAATATTACAGTAATTCAATATCCTCTTCATCAAAAATTAGAACTAAAGATATCAAATGGAATCTTGGCTAATGAACTCTGAACATGTAGAGAAAATCAAACTCTGTAAGTCCATCATAAACTTTTATTGCAACTGAATCGTTTACGCCATAGAACTTTTCTTCAAGGCACCAAGGAACTTTTCTAGTCCACCAACTACAGTTTTTTAGAATGATGGTTCCAATTTCTTGTTATTTACTGTTATGGATTGCATGAAATTTTTCATCTGAATTTGAGGACATGGTTGATATTGGTCAATTTTTCAAGATGTAATAGATGTCCTTTGTTTGTCAATCCAATAAAATAAACTTTATCCTCCAATGACATGAAAGATGTCCGTAGCCTTCTTACATGCATCTTTTGGCTTTTTACTTTTGCTAGATTTGTTTCTGGTTTTTGTGCGTGCATTCATTTGGGGTGTTTATGTGAACACTCATTTGAAGAGGTGGGGAAGGATGTGAGATGAAAATGCATGCCCGGAGAGTTAAGGTGGGGGTATCGGGCTGGGCCAAGCCAGGTTTTAGTTGGGGTCTTAGGAGACTGTCAGGCATGTATAAAACCTGGTTTTGATCTTATTGGGCTTGGGTCGAGGGCTGGCCCACTGTAGAATTTGCAGTCAGACTCAAACCTGGCCTAAGAACTTGTTGGACTAGATATGTGCTCAGGGTCAGGCATGGTCCAGATTTATGGCACAAACTCTGCTTGTGAGAGAATGGATACTGACGCCTGAAACCCACCTGGTTCTGTGTTGAGACCGAACATACTCTATCGGGTCGTTTTGTATGGTTACAATATCTGAAAGGTTGTGCGAGTGTCAATGATTATTATTCAATATATCCTTATTTGTTATCTTTCAATGTTCTGAAATCAATTAAAAACAAAATGCAGAAGAAACATAAGCCGTTTCATTCCCAAGTATACTGATTTTCTGAAGGATGGTTGATCATCTGATGATTCTGATCCTTGAAATTGAATTTTCTCAGATGACAAAATTGAGGGAGTTGGATCATCAGACGAAGGTGGTAGTAGATGCGAAATAGAACTTCCTGAGGTTGATCCTCGGGCTGAGGAAAGTGAACTTAAGCAACGCCTTTTGAAAAAGTACAGTGGGTATTTAGGAAGCCTCAAGCAAGAACTTTCCAAGAAGAAGAAAAGCTACCAAAGATGTTAGGCAGAAACACATGAACTGGTGGGAATTGCACTACAAATGGCCATATCCATCAGTTTGCCTGCCAATCTGCTTACAGCACACGTGCATGCACATGCTTATGGGCACCCCTCCAAAACACACACACACACACGAGAAGGAAAGACTGATAATATATGAAATCATGAAGACATGACAGTTCTCATAAACTTGTTATATTTACCACAAATATCTAAAACATAACGCAATGATCAATACTGTTCATGACAACCAAAAGCCAACCACACCCACCACCAAAACCCCATCCAAACCGAGACACAAACACAACCCTAAACAAATCCTTCTAGGAAAAAGGGAAAAGAAAAGCAATAGTCAAGTGCCAATTTGCCTCAAAGTGGAAGAGCCCCACAATTGGATCATCAAAAAAATTCTTGTGGGAAAATTAGAGATGTCAAGCCCAACAAACTATACAACTACATTAACATTAGATAACCCAAGCTACAAAATCTTTCTACAGGCACTTCTTTAATAGAAAAAGATGAAGGAAAAGTCAGGATACAAGATGAGAATCTTTACCAGATGTCACAGAGAAAGGACGTTGCAAATGGATTGGAAGCCCGGTTGGAGCTGGCAAGCTCTCATGGGGCAATCCAGAATCACTAACATGACCACCTCGACTATCATATGAGAAGGTACCCTTGGGACTTGTGAACTCTGGAGTACTGTAGGCATCATTTCTTCTGTAACTGCCATATGAGCCATCATTTGGGAGAGAACTACTGTAACTTGAGCTATTTCGAAAGTGATCATCCCCCAGAAGTGCATGATTTGAAGTGGAGAAGCCTGAGTGATGCTCTCCAGGAGGAATGGCCGACCTTCCATATAACTCAGGACCAGAATATGGCCTCACCTACACATTCCTCAAGTATTAGCATTGCAGAGTAGCTATGTAGTCAAAAGCGCTAGGCAGTGCCTAGTCGGTATACCCTTAAAAAGGCTAGTCGAGGACTAGGCGGGACTAGTCGGACTTATTAAATATAAAAAAAAGTACACAAAATATACATAAAAATATGTTTAATTCTTTTACTAATAAGATGATTTCATTACACAAGTAAAAAATTACACATGTTTCATAAAATATATTAATATACATAACCAGAATATACATATATATAATTGTACACACACAAATATATATATATATATATATATATATATATTCAATTATTCATAACCTATTCAGTATAATCAACAAAATATGCTTTCAATCTTTCACATAAGCACAATAACACATACATATATAAATAACATATTACATAATTCATAATACTTAACATGCTTTCATGCTTTTACAGAAAAAATCATCAAAAACAAAGTAACATACACATATATAAAAAACATAATCAATTAAAATTAATTGTGCATGCTTTTAATGTTTCACGAAAAATATCCTAAAAGCAAAGTAGAACACACATATATAAATATAATAACTAAGCATGTTTTCATGATTTCACTGAACAAATCACACAAACACACGCACATACATATAATTATATATATACAAAAAATAACAATATATATATATGAATAATAAATAACTAAACTTCCCTCATGCCTAGGCGGAGGCAGCTTAGTCGCCGACTAGGCGCCTTAGTCGGTGTCTAGTCGGCAAAATTGGTACCTTTTAAGGTACCCACCTAGGAATTGCAAAGCCTAGGCATTTTACTTAGCCTAGACCGACTAGGCAGACTAGTCGATGCCTAGTCGAGGCTTTTGACTACATAGCAGAATAGATTAGATGTCATCATAAATGTGGCTTCTTTAAAGTCCATTTTTTGAAGGTTGTTCAGCTTATGAAAAGAAATGAAAATCCCAAAGGGCAACGCAAAAACATATATAAGTTTTCAAGTATTATATAACTTATTCATGGATTAGCAAGTATCCAATTGAGAGAGAAAAAAAAACTACACATTACTAGCAAAAGAAAATGAAAAAGGATGCATGGATACTGAATCTTTCCTATTCTGGTTCATACACAAAATTAATGGCATATTGGTACATAAGTGTAGAAAACAAAAACTGTGGTTACTTAAACCTTTGAATTTATAACCCCGCTTAGGTAAAGAATAAACAAAATTCCAGACTTTCTGCTAACCTGCTGAGAGCATGGGGAATCAGGATCTGGATGTGGAAAATATGACTGTAAAGGGGAACGTCGAACAATTCCTACAATTAAAGACTTTCCGCATAAGCAAAACATCAATACAAACAAATAACAAGGAAATCAGCATCTACCAAAAGTTCATCTGAGCAATCAACACTGCATAAGTAGTTTTTGAAAGATAACCTGATGTGGTCATCTTAGGTGCACCAGAGCTACTAAACAAATGAACAGAACTTTCCCGAGAGTATGGAGAGAATTCTCGTGGCTTCGATGCATATCTTAATTCAAGCTTCATCTCATCCAAAAATCTTTGTGAGTCTTCTCTATTCAACTCTGGAAAAAGAACCTTGATGGATGCACTCAAGGATCAGTGGAAGGAACACACCAATGTGGAGAGAAAAAAAAGAACACAAGAAAACAAACCAAAACAACACAAAATATCAATAGTTATAATACCTCATCAAAAAACTCGCCTGCACCTGGCATATATTTGCTCACTGGTAGTACATAGTTGGCTGTGAAATAACAACAATTTTAAAAAATTAAAGATGTGCAAAATATCTCATTAACACACACACACACACACACACAAAAGAAAAATCATTAGAAAGCTTCAGATTTGTTAGGCATAGTAGATAAACAGAAAATCAATAGAAAGTAGCACCACTCTAACATCAGTTTATCATCAAGTACCTAGCATTTGATTTACTGCTTCAGCAGGCACTTCCTTCCCCATCTCTTTAAATCGTTTTTCTGCACGATTCTTCAGCTCATCAGGAGTTGGAAATGTAACCACCGCAATCTGAATGGGTTGAAATTTTTTTTAAAAAAAATGGTGAGAATACTTAGAGTAAAATAAAGAACTGCAAACTAGGAAATAGGAACCCAACTACTAACAGAAAATAAGTTCCAGAAAACACCTTGTGATAATTTACAAAAGCCTTTAGTTTCCGCTTGCGGGCACTCTTATAAACATTCGTTTGATCAAGAATGTAATTTCTAGGAGTCTTGGAAGCTATTGCTAACAGTGTATTAAATATTCCAGTTGCACGATCCATTAAACGATCAAATCTCTCTCCATAATTATTCTTACGCAATAATCCTGGTACCTGCAGGAAAGCAACTCAGTTTCAACTGATGTCTATATCCCATCTTCAACAGCAAACCAAACAGAAAATAATAAAGAAAAAATGTTAATGAATTACTGGCAGAACCAATGAAATGAAAAACAATAACAGCAGAAATGGCACACCTTCATCTGATCAAGCGCTAGATTTGTTCCAAGAAGCACATAACGTTTCTCTGGGTGATCTTTTATCCATTTTTCAGCCCAGGTAGTTTTTCCAGAAGCAGGCAGGCCTACCATCATCATCACTTCACAATCTTTGGGGTTAGGAAACACAGGCCCCACTATCACATTTCCATCTTGGATAGCACAATTCCAAGGCTTATAACCTTCTTCAGGAACTAATCCATCTTCAACGCTAAACTGAACCTGAACCACAACATTCTTTAACAGAATGTGAGGAAATAAGGCTGATTCCCAGGCTAGCTTTTTGGACAGAGAGTCTGTAATTTGAAGGCCCTTGGGTCCTGCATCGAATTGCTTGGCAGTACCCAACCACTGCCCATTTTTGGAAAAACCCATAATTGCCCATGGCTTGCTCTCAAGGTTCACAGCACAGACAATGGTATCTCCAATGCTAAACTTTGTGCCATAATCTGAAAACTTCCCGGCATTTGAAAACTTCCCTGTACCACCGAACCCAAAGCTGTGTTCAGTTTCACCGAGGTTTCCCACATTATCGTCACCTCTCGAAATACCAACACGGCATACATGCTGCTGATCAGGGGGCGTGTCTTCCATATCAACTGGTAGCTTAGAAATGATTTTACAGCCAAAACAGTATTTTCCTCCGGTTATTCCAACATTGGCGCGAGCGCCAGACCAGCAGTACGCAAATCCTCCCTTATAAAGTGCATGGCCTTGAAGGCCATTTTGCTCTATAGTGAAATCTGTTAAAAAGAAAAAAAAAACTGATTATATCAGCTAAACTAAAAAATATAATTAACTTGAATGGAGACATCTTGTAGTGCATAATTCTGGAGGTGTATTGCCTTGATTAACAAAGAAAATACACATCAGAATTTAGAACTTCCATATAACCATCGTCATTGAAAGCCTATACTAGAACTTCCATATAACCAGCACCAACATTCACGGAAAGCGATCACCAACCCCATCGAAATCAAAAGTACCAAATTCTGGTGGTATGTAGCCTTGAAAAACAATGAAAACCCACACTATAACTTAATATAACCGTTGTCAATGACTCAATGCCCGCACACAGCATCTCCAACCCTGCTCAAATCAAGTTCCTTTCTGTGTCACCATTCCACGGTGATCATTTCTCAATGACAACAATTCAAACACCGTCTCATGACCCAAAAAACGCTTCTATTGAAACCAACAGCACGCTTCTAGCTCAAAATGCTCACTTTGAACAGCCTACACCTCACTGAAACAAATTCCCTAGTGCCATTTCAACCCAAGAAACCAACCAAATTCCAATTACCCAACTAAGAAATCATACCCTAATTCCGTAAATTTATCAAAAATAGCCAAAAATGTAATAAAAAAATCAAACCATGAGAAAAACCAAGCCCTAACACACCAAAAGGCTCAGATTTCACAATTAGCCACAAAAATGCGAAGGGGGACAAGAAAAAAAGAGTACAAAATCACACCAACAACACGAATTTCGGAAAGAATTCAACAGCCATTCACAAATCCTCTTCAACGAAGCCGGAACGCACCGAAACTAGGCGTCCGAACGCGAAGAGACGTAAAGAAAACGATCGAATCGATCGGAGGTGGAGAATGCAAACCAGCCGGAGACGACAAAAAGCTAAGCGAGGAAGAGCACGGTAGGAGTGCGTACCCAGATTGCAGTCGGCGGGGTTGAGCTCGACGCGTTGAACAACGGCGGGCTTCGCCGAGTCGCCGGAGAGATTCGGCCTCTTGGCTTCCGGCTCGACCTCTTCGGGAGGACGGTGAGGAGCTCTCGACGCCATCGGAATTCTCAATTTTCTCTATCCAAACGCGGAAGATATCGAACTCGAGCGAGCTGCGAATCCGAAGCTGCGACGCGAGCAGGGAAGGGAGCGGTTGCGGGCCTTTTATAGCCTGTTCCACGAGACCAAAGTGTGGATCTTGGACCTGACCCGATTTCTTGACTCTTCACCTGTCAAGTGGTGTCAATGGTTCGGGTTTGACCCGGATTAGACCCGAATGAAAGGCCTTAGTCATAAACAAGAAGGTCTGATTATAATCAGGGTTAGACTCAAAAGGGTCCGATTAATATATAGAGCCGAGTCAGAAATCGAACTCGAGCGAGCTGCGAATCTGAAGTTGTGATGCGAGCAGGGAAGGGGGTGGTTGAGGGCCTTTTATAGCCCGTTCTATGAGACCCAGTGTGTAGATCTTGAACCTGATCCGATTCTTTGACTCTTCAGCTCTCAAGTGGTGTCAATGGGTCGGGTATGACCCAGACTCGACCCATGCCAAAATCTGTAGGGTGAGGCTTTGGTTATAAACAAGGGGGTCCGATTAGAATTCGGGTTAGATTTAAATGGTTCGATTAATATATGGAGCCAAGTATGGTTTGTGAAATTTTATACTAGACCCAAGCTCGACACAAGTTTCAATCAAGATTATAGTTTTTTAATATAAGAAAGATAAAAAAATCATTATTTTACTAGGTATTGATCATGTCTGATTCATGTAATCTTTATAAGAACCAAGTATAGTTTCTCTTATAAAAGGTTTGAACCAGATCTGGGTTTGGTTTCACCTAAGAACAAAGCAAACCCGACCCGCTGACATCCTTACTCTCAACAGGTTGGGGGTTCGAATTAGGGTTTTACTGAGATCCGTATAATTTCAAAAGTTCACTTTTACTTAAAATACATATAAATCACTGGGGTCTGATCCGAGTCAAGTTAAATTGATAATCGAAAACTGGCATGCATATTGCTTAGGTCGGGTTTGAATCTATCCAGATATTAATCTGGTCATCCCTTTTTATGCCCATACCACAAAATTTGAGTCCATCCGGTACCCAGTACTAACCCGATCTATTAACAACCCCAATTTTGGTGGATGCAAATAGGGCTGTCAATGGATCTGATATCCAACCCGTTAGATTGTAGCCAAACCTGCCCAAATTACTAGTTACAAGATTCAGGTTTAGGCTTGGTATTTGCGAGGTCAATAAAATAAAATTTCAAACCCAAATCTGTATAATTGAAAAGCTTACATTCACAAAAAAAGCATATAAACCGCTATCTGATAAGAATCATAGCTCAAACCCTACCTACATATTACTCAATGGGGTCGCTATTCTTTATGACCATGACTAGGGTGGGAGACTGGCCCGGCAGCTCGATTGGCCAACCCAGCTTGGCCCATCATTACCTGGGTTTGAGTCACGATTTTAGGCCAGTGCCATTTGGTATCGGGTTGAAACCCGGCCCGTTATATATGTAAGCTGGGCTCGGACAGGCACCCGGCTGGCTCCATGAGCCTGAGTTATTTATTAATTTTTTAATAATATAAAATTTTTAAATTTTAACTATTACATAGTAACTTTGCTAACTATTATTATTTACCTAATTAGTTGCATGGGAACTTGCTATTTGTTAATTATTACTATTTATCTAATTAGTTGCATGAAAACTTACTATTCTCTCATTAACCTATAATTTCAGTGAAGCATTTATGCATTTTAAGATTGGGTCGGGTCAGACCCAGCCTGCTTCACATTGGCCCATTGGACGAATGGGCCTGGCCATGGGCTTCTCTTTAAACCCGAACTTGTTAAGAATCGGGCCAAAACCTGGCCCATTGACCGGACCGGCCTAGTCAATGGCCCGATCCATTAGCGGGGCAGCTCATTGCCCACCCTTACCCATGATTGGGTATTTAAGTTCAGGTCGGATTGGGTAGCTGACCCATTGACAATGTGGTCACTCAAGCATGAACCAATACTGCATCCTAATTTAAAGTGGATCCAAACCCTGCTTGGTTTCACATAGGATTATGGATCCAATCATGACTTGAGACCCTCTCTTTGTATTGGATCTTCGGTGGAGATGTCCTGCTCTGCACACCATTTTGGCCATGTTTCTTTAGAACACAACGCTAACATGCTATGACACACCTACATGGGTACAAATATTATTTTTAAAACTATTTAAAAATGAAAACACTCAAAGTGTAATGAAGTTAAACAAAATTTATTCTAACATTGTTAATTATCTAACCTCAATGATTGTTATATTTATTCTAATTGATCTCATGTTGTAATATCTATTTATGGCTATTTAAATATCTTTATTTCTTCATCTTGTATGTGTGGCCACGATAACATAATGTGATAGATGTTTTGGTATTATTCATTATCTATATGATTGTGGTTTATCTTACCTGCTTTAAAGAGTTTGACCCTGTTTCAAAGAGCGCAAGTGATGTTTGAGGAGCAGTGCAATGGCACGATGTGGCGGTGAGGCTGAGAAACATGTTTTTATTTGTCTTGACAATCTTTGGACTTTTTTGTGTATCTCAATTTGATTGGGATGTTTTGAATTTAATTCAAAAACTTGTTTAAAACACTACAAGAAAATTTTGGATTAGCGACAGACGATATCCGTCGCTAACGTGTTTAGCGACGGATTGACGATGGCTTAGCGACGGATAGCGTCCATCGCATAATCCTAATTGCTAAATAGTGATAGAACTGATCTATCACTAAATTGTTGCTAATCAGTGATGGATTAGCGATGAATGTAATCCGCCCCTAATTCATCGCTAAATAGGCACAAATTTGGTTTTGCGACAGAATGTAATTTATCGCTAATCCATCACTAATTTAGCGACGAATTACATTCCATCACAAAATCAAATATTAGCGACGGATAATATTCGGCGCTAATCCGTAGCAAAATTAAAAAAAAAAAAATCCTTGGTCGTGTATGATCCATAAGAAACCGAGTTTCAAACATAAGCCCAAGAAAAAATTTGGTCTGGGGGGCGCTGCCCCCCGCCAAGGGTGACCCCCCTAGACCGTTGACCGCACAACGGGACCCGCGTTGGGGCCAGACCCCCCTCTTGTTTGGAAAATATATGATACTACTAAATCGTATAATATAGTTAACACCTGGGAAAAAATGTCATTCTTACCCAAAATGAACAAAAGAAAAGAAAAGACAATAAGAATGCCTGAAGTATATTTAAATAAAAATAAAGTTAACACAGTTGAAAGTGGACAAAGCAAACATGATTAAAGATAGAACAAAGTAGTATTAGGCCATGCCAGATTTCCTGTAATTCATTCAAGTTCATACTTGTTTGAATAGGAAACTAAACGGAGACAATGTTTCCCATGTAACATTTATAGTGATTACTTGGTTCTTTGACAAGAGAATGAGCATACCATGCTTAACAATCATTCACTACGTGAAACGACTAATGGCAATATTTCTGTATACAAGAATCAATGCAACGAAAAACTCCATGAAATGGTAGATGACAAAAAAATAGCATTTATCACTTACAAAAATGGGTATAGCATTAGATTGTTAGCATATGCACATAGCATTAGATTGTTAGCATGCCTCAATAATGTCAACCAAATCTTCATCTACACAAGAGCTCAAATATCCATCATAAAAGATCCACCTGCTCATAATTAGCTCCATTGAGAACAAAATATCAACTTAAACCATGCCTTTGGAGGAGGGAAGTCTACCAATAAGGGAACTAAAAAATAGCTAACCTTGGACCCAATTTTTGCTGCTCCCCATCCAGCTTGGGAGTAAGCAGCTTAATGTAATGTTTCATATAAGTCACAAACTGCTTCTTGTCAAAAGAAGGTTGCTCCTGTGAAAAAAAACAATGCAATGATCAGCCTTGATGCATTTTTTAGTTGTATATATACATCACAATATATGTGCAGCAAAGCAGCATTGCCCATGTTACCATACATATTGAATACCTGGAAAAAATATAACAAGATAAGAGTAGATATAAAGCAAAACAAATTATAGCCCGAATATATCCTGCAATGCAAAGCTATGACTCACATGAAAATACAATCAAGATCTTTATCTTCTCTTTCTTGTTACTTGGTCTGCATGTTTGAGTGGGTGAACTTAGCCAAGCTCAATACTCTTCATAAACCACTTGACTTACTTACGGACTCTAAGCGCTTAGGCCAGAGGTTATGATGTTTGCAGAACATGAAAAAGGTGTTTGGACAATACCCATGAAATGCTAGATAGTACATTACATATTGACATCCAGACTAGAGAACCTGTGGCTATTCATAGTGGTAGTAGTTTCTAAACGAGAATTTACGTCAAGACTAGCCAAGAGTATTGGAAACTGCCAGGGCTTATCACTAGAAAACTTGTTAACTAAAGGCATTCTTATGCTTATCGAGAATATTTCTGCCAAAGTAAAAATAAGATGGATGGTAGTCTGCACTCTTTAAGGTTAGAATGTCATCAAAATACATTCTTCTTGGTTATCATCATAGATAAAAGAAAAATATAATTGTATGCTTCTAAATTGCCACAAAAGCTCACAAATATAAGCCAATGTAATAAGAACCTATACATGTAAACATGTACCAAATGCAGACATAAAGTTGTTAAAAAGACATACAACGCTAAACCGAAGGCTCACCTCATGTCCTGCCTTCACATCTCACACCATGATCATTTCAAGAACTTGTGGGAACTCTTCTGAAGTTGAAGATTTAGGATTCTTAACATGATTGATGATGTGTCCATTTGCGTTGAGCTCTGAAGGTCTGCCCTTAGACAGACTATCAAAGAGTGAAGCAGAAGGTTTGTTGTCAACATCAGCTATTAATTCTTTCTCCTCATTAGAACTATACGAAGTGACTGTAAAGTGAACATCCTTTGCCCCAGTCTTGTGGTTAAAGCTGCATTACAGCACATAGTGGTCTCTTGTCGTTAACAACTTAAAGCAACAGATGTTTTATTGAACCAATGGTTTTGTCACACGAACTCAATAAACATGGTAACCCAAAAAAATTCACTTCTAAAATCTTCAAGTGACAAAACAAGATGTAATCAAATAGGAAAATGGATGGACATACTGAACATCATATAGAAGCTCCCCTACCATAGAGAGCACTAATTTAGTACTTATTTTACCACGCAAGACCTTAAAAGTCATAGTGTTACACTTGCAAGCCTTTGTTGGAACGTAGAGATAAGACAACTGTGCAAGGTTGCTAACAAATTGATGTTATAGTTCAGATTCAAAGGTGTAATCAAGCATAGTGTAAAAGAAGGTCTTTCTCTTCATTTTGGATGTACAGTAACAACGACAACAATCTTTAGCCTAAACATGTGATAAACCACAAGACTCCCAGCTTCACGATAACTTAGAACCTTAAAATAAACATAGAGTGGCTCATTGAACCTTTTCATTTTCCCACTTGGATTCCAAAATGGGAGCTTTGTCAAATACATATGAAACTAGTACCTAGACGTTCAAACTTTAGTGATCAACCAACTTAGTAAAGGCATTTATTAGCAGTTGTAGGTAACTGCCAAAGAAAGAATCATGCCAGAAACACCATTTCGATGAATGTAAGGCAAGTAAATGTCACTCATACGTCAAACGTAAAACAAGTAGAAGTTACTTATAGATCAGCTTTAGGAAAAATTAAGAAAGAAGATGCAGAGTACAAGATGGGCTGCTACATGACGACCAGAGCATATCCACTGAAGAATTTAACCAGAGAATATCCACTGAAGAATTTATGGGCTGCTACATGGCGAGGTAGCCTCACACTATTCACCTGAACCACAACAAGAGTACAAGATGCTTTCTTACTGAAGACTCGTTTAATGATTGTTGTTTTTAGTGCACATTTCAAACCTCAATTTTATCTAAAGATAGATAATTCAATAAATATACAGAGCTCTACAACAGATTATAAGTAGCAACAAGAATTAACTAGGATGTCATGAACTTGTTAAAGACTAGCTTAAAGAGCTTCAGGCCAGCACCTATCACGACCATCCATACTACGGCTACCATGGCCACCAAAAAGGAAATAAAGAAAGCCCTCTTCGTATGCCACCAAGATCCAAAGGCCTACCAACAGCACCAATAGCACCCCCGGCACCACCACCACACGAGCATCTGCAGTTCCATGAGGGGTCCACCATGCATCTACAAGACGCAGCAGCTCCTGCAGTGCTTGATGCCTGAAAGCTTGACATATGTCTGAACAAGGGATGCTCTGATGCAGACGCAGGGAGAGTGGGGATTGAGTCTAACAACCCTAAAAGAACAGAGTTGTACCATGATTCTGTGGAACTAGGGGCCAGGCTTCCATATGTCTCTGTATCTTGGTTTTGATTGATTGTAACAGTATCATACACCAAGTTTGTACATCATTTTTTAGAAGACAGCGATGAGAAATGGGAACATAACTCAACAAGATGGCTCAATGTTCCAAAAGCATCACAACAAAAATATCAAGCAACTCACTGCCTACCTGCTGGAGGAGCCATAACCACATGATTCGGCTTTTGTGGCGCCATCATTCAAAATTCTTGATCCATAATTTGTTGACCTTCACCAGCAAATGGGGTTGAAGAGCAATAGCCTACCCCGCCAATCATTTGGTGGTTGAACACACCCTCGTAGGATTCTAACACATAGGTTGCCTTTGTGAGATCAGGAGGAGGGATCACCAACTGAGAATCACCTGCATACCCAACTTCATTGATAAATGTTGATGCATCATAGTAAAGATCAACATCATCCAACCCGCCAACATGCACAGAATCGTTGTTAGCATCTAGAATACTTGAAATGGGAGGCAGGTACAGTTCATCGCCGATGAGATCATTCATCTTCGCTTTCTTCTATCAATTTCTTTAGGAAATTATCCCCAAGAAGATTACTATCGCTGAAGTAGAACTCAACCTGGGGACCAAAAAATGTGGTTTATTTTTCTTTTAAACTTCTATTCCGGCTGATCGAAACACTCAAATTTTAATGAAAAGAATCACAGAGAGGGAGAGAGAGAGAGTGGGATTTACCTGACGGAGAATCTTCTTCGTCGTTTCATCGTCGAATGAAGTTGATGCCATTGTTTTGGATTGGAAGGGACAAGGAAGGGAAAGAGGCGAGGGAGGGGAGATTATGCGCCCAAGATGAGCTAGTTTAAATAAAAAATTAGCGACGAAAACATTTTGTCTCAAAATCTATCACAAATTTGTGATGGATTGGCGACGAAAATATTTTGTCACTAATTCATTGAAAAATTGTGATGAATTTTGAGATGAAATATTTCTATCGTAAATCCGTCGCTAATTTGCGATGAATTTTGAGATGGAATGTTTCTGTCGCGAATACGTCGCTAATTTGCGATGGATTTTGAGACAGAATATTTTTGTCGCTAATTCGTTGCTAATTTTTTATTTTAGAGACGACTAGTTTTCTCTAGCTAATCCATCTCAAATTTGCGATGAAAATAATCAGTCGCTAATTAACATTTTTCTTATTGTGAAATTATGAAGAAATGATGATTTTGGAATAGATATTAAATAAAGACTGGATCCAACATAGATCGAGAATTTCATGATATTAAGGTGAAGTAGTATTAGATATAAAATTTAATACATATATAACTATAAGATGGAATTCATGATTTATCAAATATTACATAGTATATACATATAGATATACATTAATTAATAAAGTTAGTTAGTAAAGACCCATCACCCAAAGTTGAAGAGTTAAGGAATTAAAGGATGGGACGTCCTCTCTAATTGACCCCAATTAAGCTAAGAAGGCTAAAAAAAAGAAAAAATTACTAAATAAATAATTAAAGTAGTTAACCTAATCATGAAAACATTTTTATGACGAGGGGTTGCACTTAGAAGGCGGTGGGTTGAACCCATTCTCCCATTTCTTAAAAAAAACATGAATAGGCGAGTTACATGTGATGTCGCTATTCAGTTGAATATGCACGTACTTGGATTTGGTATATGTGTGTAAGCATAGGTTGTCTGGTTAATGTAATTTCGTATGTTTTATGAACATATATGTGAAAGCGAAAGAAAAAATTTATATTAAATAAACATGATTTTCTTTTTTCATTTTTCATTAAGATGATGAGAGGAATCTTTTTTTCGTATTTGGATTAGTGATATGTCTTCTAAAAACTGCATTTTTTGAAAACCGTCCAACCGGTGTGTATTGGTTTAGTCACACAAAAAATTTGTAACATATGAATGATGATAATTTTTAATATAATCAGTTCTTGAATCGGACCTATAAAGAAAAAAAAATGCCATGTATGATTCAACTCGTGACCTGTGGCTAAAAGTCTAAGTTGTTATAAATTTGGATTATAGTGTTTAACCAATAATTTAATTCAATGTATATATATACATATGTGTGTGTGTGTGTGTGTGTGTTTCATGAACTAAATAGTAACTAGCGATTTAAAAATTGGTTTTTGGGAAAAATGATACTTGTGTTATGTTGTCCAAACTAAATCTGAGACTTAAAGTTATATTTTTATGAAAAATGATATGACTACTAATGATTAAAACAAAAACGGTAATTTAACCTCGATATGGCGTGTTAATCAAGTTATGTTAATTCTGCTAAAAAACAAATCACAGTTTAACCTATGTTTAATGTTAGGAGTTGTATATGTTATAAGTTTAATAAAAAATGGCAACTTAGCCTTGCTTGTGTATCACATGCGCGATAGGAATACGGTTCACTATCCTGTAACTGAGGACAACTCCTTCTCCTCAGATCCCTTTTAGCTACTTCGTCAAATAGCTCAATTGATGTGCATCCCAAGCTGCGCACTCCAGGGCTGTTCGCAATGGTGCTGCTGAGATTCACGCTTTGGGGGATCGATAGTGCAATTAAGCCCTATGAAATCCTTTCAATATCTTCGTCGGAAAGCGAAGCAACCCTAACATCGGTCTTCACCATTCCCTCCTACTTTTGGTTGATGACCCTGAACAAGAAAGAGTTGCTCTCGATGTGAGATCAACAACTTTCTAAAAGAAATAAGAGGAGGATAAGCTTTCAAAAAAAAAGACTGGACACAGAAGAAACAAGAAGACATGTGCAATATATTAAGACACTTTATGCAAGCTAATTGATGAACATAGCACGAACACCGTGCCTTATAAAATAGTGTGGTTGTTCGAATAAGAAAAATCAACTTGTGATGCATGTTGCATGATAGCTAAATGTATGATCAATATATGATGAATGTGACTTGTTTGTAGTGGTAACTGCACCATGATAGTAATATGATACATATGCATGCTAACTAACAAAAGGCAAAGAAATTATGTGCTAATGCATTGTTGTGCGATATTTTGGGCATGATATTGAAATTATGGCTCACATGATAGTGAGAAATGTCATATATGCTTAGGACATATGAAATCAAATTGGATTGTTTGTGTCCCAAAGTGGTGGTCAATGACTTTACGAAGAGTTCAATGAAAATCATATGTATTTGCACTCGGTGAAGGTCATTGAAGTTTGCAAAGACGTAAATAATGTTTAAGTGTGTATGTCATGGGGATTAAATAATTAAGAAAATAAATGTTAATTTTCATGTTACTTATAATGAGAGAGTAAGCATGTATGTTTGGCTTCGTGGGGTATTGTAAAGTATATAAAGTTGTTTTCCCGGTCACAAAGATAAGAGATAGCTACCACTAGTGTCATAGAGTGGTAGTGAATAAGGCTTCAACTGAATGAAACTCTTATATATCATGTTGAGGGTGTTGCAATTTCTCTCTCAATAAGTTTTGTCCCTAACCAAGAGCTAGAAAAGAAGTTCAAGGCTAAGGTAATAACAAACATTGTTTGAATGTATCCCTTGATCGCATCTTCGATCCAGATGTTGTCTATGTCATACTCACATAGACTGTTAAAAAGAGGAACAATAGTGTATTGTGCATTTAGTGAAGCATATCATGCATCTTTTTAAAAAGATCACCTAAATGAAAGAATTATAAGTCACTCATGTCATAGATTGATTATTTACTATATTAATAAGTCATTCATATTAGACATGATCATGCATAAGTGTTAATTTAGTTTTTCGATAGTTTTGTGATTTATTAATGCAATGATATTTGTTTATGTGTGAGAAAAAATGATGTTTCATATATGCTTTCTTTTATACACATGTACTTGGCCATTGTATTCTTACGAGAGTGTGGTTATTGATTTCCTACACAATTACAAGCATTGAATGATCTATTGGGGCGATAATTGGGAGTTGAGGTGTGGTCAAAAAGCCAAATCTTTTTCTTTCATAGAGACAAGATTTTTAAAACTCTTGTTATTTTATTTTTATGAACATTAGTATTGTTTATTTGCCTATTGAACAATACTCTATATTTGAAAATGAAAGTTTAATTTGTTATATTCTTTTTTTAAAAATTTGGTAATAGTGTGATTGACTAATCAGTAATTCACCCAAGGTTTTGATTCAAAAAATTGAAAAATGTTTCTGCTAATAAAAAAAAATCTCAAACTTTTTGAATAAAAATTTTTGAGGTGTTACAAGGAGGTGGTGAGGTTCCTAGTAACCGTGGCCATGTTTCACGAAGTTTTTTCACCCGCTAAAGAGAGAGGAGGGCCCACCCTTCCTTTAACAGTTGTGATTGCCCTGTATCAGGGCCTTATCCAAAATGTTCCTCTCATTCTGGCTAAGCTCTCGGTGAAACGGTACATCATTGCTGGAGTAAATGGTTACCCAAAGGGAGGTAAACTCTCAACAACCCTTCTCTATATATAAGAGGAGGAATTACTCACCGGGTAAGAAAAAGGAGTGAGCAGAAACCCCCTTTGAAGCAGGCCGTTTACATAAATTGATTTCAATCTTGTGTTCCCTCCTTCATATCAATCCTTCAGTAGTATCAAAGCCAGCTTCGATGGTGTGCCAACTTGTGGTGTGTGCACGACCAACTCCAAATCACAGAGCAAACATCATCGAAAAAAATAGATCGAAAGAAAAAAAGTGGTCAGAGCTATTATTATTTTTGTTTAGATATTAGGTAAATCTCTCAAGGAGAGATCGACAAATTTTTTTTCTCAAAGTATAAAAAAAAGGGGCAGACCCAATCTGGGATCTGCATCAGGTTTTAGAGGGTCTCAGGCAATCTCAAGAAAAAGAAACAAAAAAAGAGAAGAGGAAGAGCGTCTCCATTTTTTAAACAAAAAGGTCGTCGACATCCAGCGACCTCGATAAATAAATAAATATTTTTTTTTAAGTAAAGTTTGATTCCCCGACCTCTGTATCAAAGCAGAAGAGTTCGGGGTCTCTCTTTTTTTTAAATACAAAAAGGATCGCCTGCAGTAGAAGACCTCAACAACAAAACAAAAAAACAGAATAGGTCACCGGTATCGAATGACCTCTGAAAATAAAAAAAAAATCAATCAAAACAAGCAACCTCAAAAGAGGGGAAAGCAACACAGTGGGATGCCCGACCATATTTTTTTTTTCTGTTAGAGGGTCGTCGGTCACTGGCGACCTCTGTTTTCGTTTAAAAGGTCGTCGGCATCTGGCAATCTCAGGAAAAATAGAGTACCATTTTTTTTTAGATCTACCGGTGGGTTTTCTTTTTGTCGAAAAAAAAATACAGAAGAGGAAAGGGGATTACCTTTTCTCTCTCTCCACTGCTACACCGGCGTTCTCTGGGTTGTTTCAGCGCCCGGGCATATGAATAAAATTACTTTGACTTCTTTTTATATTGATATTATCTTTAATGTGGATGTAAATGTATGGCACCAAAGACTTGGTCATATTAACTTAAAAACATGAAAAAACTTGTTGAATTACAATTAATACCAAACTTTGATGAATCTTCATTCCATAGATGTGAACCCTGTATTTATGAAAAAATGATAAGAAAATTATTCCCACAAAATATCACTAGAGCATCTCAATTATTAGAAATCATACACACAGACATATGTGGTCCCTTCAGGACTCCAACGCATAAAGGAATACAGTACTTTATATCTTTTATTGATGATTTTTCTCGATATAAATGTGTTTATCTTATAACTTATAAATCTGAAGCATTAGATAAATTTAAAGAATATCATCAAGAAGTTGAAAATCAACTTGGTAGGAAGATTGAAGTTTTACGGTCTGATCAGGGGGAAAAATATACCTCAATTGAATTTGCTGAATATTGCAAAGCCAATAGAATCAAACCGCAAACTACTACTCTGAGCACACCTCAACAAAATGGTGTGGCTAAAAGATTTAATAGAACTCTTCTTGATATGGTTTGATGTATGTTATTTAACGCTTCTTTACCTAAAGTATTTTGGGGAGAAGCCTTACATTTAGCAACATATGTCTTAAATAGAGTTTCATGTAAAGCTATTGTCACAACCCCATATGAGTCATGAACAGAAAGAAAACCTACTCTCGGCGACCTTCGAAGATGGGGTTATGTTGCTCATATAAAAGTTATAGAACGAACGAGGGATAAACTTGATACCAGATCTATAAGATATATTTTTATCAGATATCCCAAAGAATCTAAAGGTTATAGATTCTATCACACAAATAAGGGTTTAATCGAAAGTAGCGATGTTATATTCTTGGAAGATCAAAACATGGAAGAAGTTATTTCAAAAATAAATAAAGATGATCCTCTTGATCTACAATAGCATTCAGATGACATACAAGAACCTATAAGTAATGGCAAACCTTCTGAAATCACTCATTCTTCTTCTTCTTCGCAACAGTTTCAGGTTGGACACAAATGTATAGAGCTCCTTTGTCTTACTTGGATAACTATTATGTCTATCTATCGGAGGAACTGTGTTATGCTTTAGACATGGATGACATCGAAGATAACTTGTCATATGGTGAGCCAATAAATTCACGTGAGTCAACAGACTGGGTAAAAGCCATGGATGAGAAAATTGAGTTCATTGAAAAAACCAAGTCTGAGAATTAGCTGATTTACCTGAGAAATGGAAAGCCATTGGTTGTAAATAGGTATTAAAGAAGAAATTCAAATCTAATGACAGCATTGATAAATTTAAAGCAACATTAGTTGCTAAGAGTTTTTCTCAGAAAGAAGGATTAGATTATGTTGATACATACTCGCCAGTTGCAAAATTCGCCTTGATAAAGATAATTCTTGCAATAGTAGCTCACTACAACCTAGATCTACATCAAATGGATGTTAAAACCGCCTTTCTTAATGGTGAGCTTAAGGAAACCATTTTTATGAAGCAACCTGAAGGTTATACAATAAAAGGCAAAGAAGATAAAATATATAGATTAAAATAATTCCTATACGAACTCAATCAATCACCATATCAATAGTACTCAAAGTTTGATAAGGCTATTACATAATTAGGATTTATGGCAAATAAGTTTGACCACTGTGTTTATGCCTGAAAAAGTGGGAGTAAATTTGTTATTCTCTCATTATATGTGGATGAGACTCTTCTGACTAAAAACGACAATGATATGATTGTCAAAACTAAGTCATGGTTAAATTTACATTTCAAAATGAAAGACAAGGGAGAAGCATCCTATGTTCTTGGAATTAAAATCACTCAAGAGAGAAGCTCCAAACTTTTAAGCTTGAGTCAAGAAGGATATTTAAATCATATACTCAAGAAATTCAAAATGAGTGATTGTAAGTCAGTTAGAACACCTGTGATAAAAGGTGTTAAGTTGAGTAAAAATGATAGTCCAGGTAATGGACAGAAAAGACTAAATGTCCCTTATGCTCAAGCTGTCGAAAGCTTGATGTATGCTATGCTTTGCAGTAGGCCGGATATCAGCTTTTTTGTTGGCCTCGTTAGTCGCTACCAAAGTAATCCTGGTTGGCCACACTGGCAAGTAGTAAAAAGAATATTTTGATATTTGAAAGAGACTATAAACCTGAAATTATGTTTTCAAGGTGATTCTTTAGAACTAACTGAATATTCTGATGTTGACTTTGTAGGCAACAGAGATGATAGTAAATTCACCTCTGGATATATTTTTTTCCTGAGAGGAGGAGCAATTTTCTGGTCTTATAAAAAAGAAGGTTGTGTAGCTCAGCATACTAAGGAAGCTGAAAATATTGCTTGCAATGCAGCTACCTAATTTGTTGTTTGAATAAGCCGCTTCATTAGTGATTTGAAGCAGAAAATAACCAACGGGCCAGTCCAGATTTATTGTGATAATCAAGTTGTCATCTCTTTTATGAAGAGTGGAGCTGATAATTCAAAAAGTAAACATACAATGATAAAATACCATTATATTCATGATATGATTAAAAGAAATGAAATCAAAGTCAGTTACTTGTCTATATCTGATATGATTGTTGATCCTTTAACAAAGGGTATATCAAAGGAAATGTTTTCAAGACATGTATCCTATATGGGATTAAGATATGTCTAATATAGACATATGTCTGGATGAGAAACTCAAATATATAACTCATTTCAGGATATTGATGCAAGGAAAACACTCCAATAGTGGGAGGCCAAAACCTGCATCTAGTTTTTTGTTTCACATGGCCAAGTGGGAGATGTTAGTAATTGTGGCCATGTTTTGCGGAGTTTTTTCACCCGCTAAAGAGAGAAGAGGGCCCACTCTTTCTTTAACGGTTGAGACTGCTCTGTATCAGGGCATTATCTAGAATAATCCTCTCATTTTGGATAATCTCCGGGTGAAACGGTACATCGTTGCTGGGATAAACGGCTACCCAAAGGGAGGTAAACTCCCAGCAACCCTTCTCTATATATATAGGAGGAGGAATTAATCACCGGATAAGAAAAAGGCATGAGCAGAAACCCCTTTTGAAGCAGGTCGTTTACATCAATTGATTTTGATCCTCTGTTCTCTCCTTCATATTGATCCTTCAGAGGTTGTCTGATAAAAATGTCAAGGCTAAGACTGAAGCCATATGAGTGCATTAGGAGAGCTTGGCACAATGATAGGCACCAACCCATGAGGGGCTCCCTCGTTCAAGAGCTCTTCATGTATGTATATGTTGATGCCCTCTTGTTTTTATGTCCATGTTTCTACCCATGTGCGTTTTAATGAAACGAAGTCATTGTGACCTGTGCCAGTGATGCTAGGATTGTGAATGGGACTCATAGTGAAGCCACCAGGAAGAACAGAGATTGGCAGGAAAAATTGCCTGTCATTGTATTAAAAGTTGAAGAAATCATGTACCCACTTTGGCATTTGTTTTGTAAATGGTTTGCATTGTTTGGGGGCTTCTTGATATCATCTTATGTTGGGGATTTGTTGTTTGTGTCTTTGTTGCATGCCAAGTAGGGGTGGCAATCGGGTCGGGTTGGCGGGTCGGGTTGGCGGGTCAGCATACCTCAACCCGAACCCGACCCGTTTATTAAACGGGTCAGCTGTGGCAAACACGAACCCGACCCGTTTAATAAACGGGTAACCCGACACGACCCGCCAACCCATTTAATAAATGGGTTGGGTCGGTAAACGGGTTTTCAGGTTGGCGGGTCGGGTTGGCAGGTAGTCAGGTTGGCGGGTCGGGTTGACGGTTCGGGTTGGCGGGTCGGGTTGGCAGACGGGTTGGCGGGTCGGGTTGGCGGGTTGACCCACCCGCCTAACCCGTTTATTAAACGGGTCAGCCGGGTTGGCGGGTTGGCATACCCCCAACCCGAACCCGACCTGTTTAATAAACGGGTTATGCGGGTCGACCTGTTTATTAAACGGGTTGGCTTAAGCCCAACCCAAACCCGCCTAAGAGGCGGGTTGGCGGGTCGTGTCAGAAATTGCCACCCCTAATGCCAAGTATATGGACCTTAGCGCTCTAAGGGAAAAGAGCGAACGATGCAATAGATACGATTATCCGAAAAGATGTGAACACAGAGGATTGAAAGTTTATGCAACCTTGTCTGCACATTGGAATACAACATTTGAGTATGATTCAAACACATGTTGGACTTGGTACAATTGTTATAGAATGAACAAAATCAGTGTTTTGTTCCATCTTTTTTATTCATTCGTTCAATCTAAACACATGCAATATAGCCTTAGGGGCGTTTGCGTGACAGAAAGCGAGCTACCCAAACACCCTCATCTTGGACACCAAAGGGTCCGACTCTAGCATCTCCAGCTTTTGGGAGCTGTTTTGTTTTGGTGTTCGAGTGGTACAAACATGGGAAAACTTGGCAGTGGGAATTATTGTGTCCCTTTCACTTAGGGATGCAAATGGCTCCAACCCAAAACAGCTAAGTACATGGGAAAGTTGAATCCAAAACAGCCAAAAATTTGCAAAACTTCCATCCTGGATCCAACCCATTTGCATCCTTAATTTCACTGTAGATTGAGCCTGCTTTGGTTTGGTTTTATGCTACCGGGCATGGTAACCATAGCTCGGTAGGACATCAACTATGGTAGGACTCCTGACCCGATGTTCGTTTCCCCGTACAATTACCTGATTCTGCAAGACCAAGGCTCTGCCGGACTACTAAGAAATGGGCTGAAATCCAATCAAAGGGCCTTAAAGAGTCAAAATCCGACCCTGGTTCACTGGGTCAACCATATTCTGGCCCTTCTTGACGGCCTTGAATGGGATTCTTGAATGAGGCGAACTGAGGATTTGGTTTATTGGTAAATAACAAGCCAACTAGGGCTCATTTTCTAAGTCCCCAATCTTCATCCTGTTTAGGGTTTCTCTCAACCTTGTCCCTCAACTCCCCCATATAAAGGCCCTTTTAGTTACCAATCAACAACCTCTCTCTCTCTCTCTCTCGTGCTGGTAATGTGAATCAGACTGTCTCAGGCTCTCTCTATTTATTTGAGGTTATATTCTTCTTAGTTTGTGGTTGAATAAGTTCCATCAGGGTTGTTGGTATTCTGAATCAGGGAGCTTTGGGGTGTGTTTTGATGCATAAAATCAAGGGGTGGTGTTGTATTATATTGGGGGACTGGTCGTCTGTCCCTTTGGCTCACATGAATGCCTCTGGGATGAACTGGTCCCTGATATTAACCCTCCATTCATTCACTTTGTCAGCTATCTAACTTTTGTGGTTTTAGCTGATCATACAGGGATGGAACATCACTTCCTTGATCCCAAAAACCAGTTTTGTTTTTCTTTTATCTTTTTCTGTTTAAAAGACTTGCTAGGTTTGCTATATCTTTCCTCTACATAATGTAGTCATGGTTCTGCTCATGTTGCTTTTTGGTGATTTTGGTTTGAGAAAGCGCCTATTTGATTTTGTTTACTTGGTTCTTTGAAAAAAAAAAGACTTTGTTTACATTGTGCTCCTTTTTGTTTCTTCCATGAACTTTAACCGGAGAAGGGTAAACAAATGGAGAAGGTTTTAAATTTCTGGGATTAGGGGAGATTTGAACTTTGGGGGTGACTCAAAATGATGATTTTGCAGTAGAAACTTTTTGGATTTCAAAGCAGGTAACTGAGTTTTCTACATTTTGTTACTCTTTCTATGGTTGGTTTCCATGGACCAAAAGGTGTTGAAGAAACTGCATAATTTTGGTCATTAACAATAGAGGCTTATTTTGTCCTGCCAGAAAGTTATGGCAGAGGCTAGATTTTCCATGTTATGAGATTTTCAGGACTTACAGAGCACAAACAAACGTGGTATTACTCTCAAGATTTTTCTAGAAATTAGTGATGCTCAAAAGTTCATAAAGCTTAGTTTTGAATCTGTAATCCCATAAGTAATATATTTTCTGTAAAATATTACAACATAAAAATGAGGCAGAAAAGTGACTAGAATTGATGGAGGTGAACTAAGTAATAGGTTTCTATGATAATTTAACGTGTTAAGAGAAATAGCACTAGAAATGCTCGTTAACTAGTGTAACCCCCTTTTGAGTAACTTGTCAAATGCACATTCATGCTGCCTAAAGCCAAACATATTGGGAAAGATTACTAGGGATGTACATGGATCTGATCAAGGATGGGGGTTTTGCAATTTTTTTTTTCTGTTTTGGATCTGATTCTGATTGGAATCTACATGTATATAGCTGTTCGGAATCCAAACAATTTGCATCCCTAAGAACAACCACTATCATTAAGCGATGAACTTTATGGCAACCAATGTGGATATACCAAATTCAATGAATATCTTAATTTGATATATATCTAAATTCATTTACACGTAAAAAATTGGTATCAGTTTTCACTATGGTATTGGCCACATCTTATCCGACTCTAAACTGTTTACATCCTTATCTCGAATGGACACTGCCATCATTAAGGCTCTGATTAGGAACCTAACAGTCGGAAGGAAACCCCATTTTTTTTGTGATTCCAAAATGTGGTGTTGAGGGAGGATTTGCCAAAGACATCCTCTTAAAAATGGTATCGCAATGTGATGTGAGGCTGCCAACACCATTCCCAATGCAGTGTTTTGGTAACACCACTGCTCTCAAACAATCAGAAATTATGATGAGAGCAATGGGAGAACTGCAACACACCTTCTATACAAGGCTTACAAACATAGCCTTTAATTAGATATAATTGTGCAACTCAAACGTCTAAATCATGCTAAAACACATATGGTTAGATATACCCTTTGGTGGCTAGATCTATCACCGTACGACATCATGGTACAAAACAACTGTGTACCTTGTTTTATATATATATATAGTAATGGACTCCTCCTACCCCCTCACAAAAAGTCATTTTTGACACCATAGGTTTTGTTTAATGCTAACAGGCTTTTGAATCGCTGAAATCTGGCCTGTATACAAGTTTTTTTCATTCAATAATCGATCCCACTAAATCCAGCATGCTAAACACATCTAATGGTTCAGATCTATTATAAAACACTTCAAAACAATGTGGCAGAAGGAAAAATGAGACCTAATATATTCAATTCTTATATATATATATATATATATATATATATATATATATATATATATATATATATATTTGAAACACATGAAGAGATTGTTTTCACCAAAATTAACCTTTATGGATGTGTTCAACATGACCAAAATAGCAAGAATAGACCCTTTGATCATAGCTTTTAGATATAAGAATATTATCTTGAGGTTTGAAAAATTAGTACATTATAGGCCATTGATTCTAAAAGCCCTAAAAACCATGATCCAAAGGTCCATTTTTTTGCTTGATTTGAACTGTTAGTTGTGTTTTCTTTAATTATTTAATAAGAAACAAGTTTTCTTTCAAATTGATTTGATGTTTTCATATGTAGGCCACGTAAAGCATGGTGCTTGCAGGGCCCAACCAAAAGTTTTATTAACTTGGACAAGGGTTCTCATCATTAAAAAATTTGATTTGATATAAAAATGTAATATTTTTATCATCACATTGACTTCTTACTTCTTTAAAATAACATCTGAGCATATAACAAGATTTTTTCCTTTAAAAGGCAAGCTGAGGTTACGTGATCAACAGCTGCTCATGTGGCAGAGCGCCTTCTGCTTGACACAGGACCCTTTTTACCACATGGGATACCACCAATGTGGTAATCAAATGAGTTAACAATAATACATTTAACAGTACAAATATTTTCAACAGAACTTGATATAAAAAAAAAGAGCCCATAATCACTTTCGAACATGACCAAAACAAACTTTCGTTACCCATCCATTGGGCATGCGATGGATGCTGTAGAACCATTTTTGCACTGAGACCTTTAGCAACAACTTTTGTTGTTGTTAAAAGTCTCGCATGAATACTACGCGCGAGTTCGTTCTAGTTGTAAAAAATAATCATAGCACCAACTTATTTTCGTATATATATATATATATATATATATAGAGAGAGAGAGAGAGAGAGAGAGAGAGAGAGAGAGATTACAAAACATATAGGACAGATTCTGAGAGTAACTGGGTCGGCCATGTCAAAGCTGCTACTTTCACTAGATTCAGAGCCGCGACGGGGGACTTAAACCAACCAAAACAGCCCATACCCAACTTCAAACAGGACCACAGTAACAAAGCTCAGAGAAAAGCGTACTGATCATGAAAAATCGTCCAAACCAGATTCACACATAACGCGCAAAAATTGCCACTGAAACAACCGTTGTGAAAATTGCTAACCCCAAAAGAAGCAGGCAGGTAACATTTGGGGTAAGCCACCACAATCTTAAGAAACTATAGAAGTTCACCAACTTGATCATAACCCAAATCTCATTTTTAAGAACAAAGGAGAACTAAGTTCATCATAACCCAACTGGATTCAATTTGGATACATAAGAATACATTAAAATTTGTCTTTAACTTGTTTAAAATAATTTATCACCCCAACAACAAAAATTTGTTAATGTGTCACTGTTTATAAAATCTAATATATTCTTCATTTATACGAAACAAACGTAAATACATGAAAACACAGTGGTGGCATTACAACTGAAAAAACTGCTTTTCAGTATCAGAATTGTATATAAGAGACCTACACAGAAATGCACCGTACAGTCAATGTGCTATTTCCTTATGAATGGAAGGTAGTAAGACTGCTATTCTAATTACATTTCACCTAATATCATGCTGATCATCCCTCAATCGAGTGTATTGAGGAAGAAGGGCATGCTATGCATGCCCAAAGAATTGAAAGAAATAGATCTACCGAACACCAATGTATCCATATTTACATATCGTTACAAGGCAAAACAGATGAGAACGCCAGTGCTTTACTAACAAACAGCACTCAGATCATCAATCCTCACAAGCTGAACGGAACAAGTTCACTGAAATTTCAGCAAATTTCTTGCCAGCTATGGTTTTCCCATACCCACGTTGAAGCGGAGCATTTGGTGTTGCAGCACCTCCAAACTCTGCCAAATTACTGTCGAAATCAAAACTCAACATGTTTAGCCCAACCATATATAAGAAATCAGATGCAAGCATTCAAATTAGTGTAAACCACTTTACAAGCAAGAAATTATGAAACAAATTACACACCCATCAAAGTCCAAAGAATCAAATGCAGCCAATGTCGTTCGATGCCGTTTAGATTTGGGCGTGCTGAATGCAAAATGGCAATCCTTAGCAACCATAGCCTGCAGATGCATTCCACCAACAATTGAGCACCAAATAAAGGGATGAATTATAAGCAAAAGGAGGCAAATGCTTCATTGGTAAGAGCTCTTACTGCTTCTCTAACTGTCTTAGAGACAAGATATAGCTGCTTCAAATCCTCATGATCTACACCACATAAAATCCGCACCTGAACCACCGCACACAGAACAGAACCAGGTTTCCATCAGGGAGCAATAGACCTCAGAAGCCAAAAACAATGCAAACCAGAGAATCCAACTAACCAAAACGTCCACAGGAAGAGCTTCAAGATTCAAGTTTTCAGACACTCCTACTGAAACCATGCTCGCTTTCGAATTAAGACGCTTGCACGATCGACATTCTCGCAAACAAGTTACAGGCAACACATCTAATCGATTCGGAACTATAATCCTCTTCCTCCCAACTGTTCGCGTACAGTGTGTTAGCTCCATTCCATTATCCTGGCTACCCATTTCCACAAAATCCGAGAAAGGTTCCGAATAATCCTGACCATACTCCGCACAACTCCAACTCCTTCCCAATGTCATCTTATTCCACTAGGAACAAAAACACTTCTTTTTACGAACACCCAACTTCGAAACCTCCTAGAGAAACGGAGCACAACCACATGAGCATTCAATCAAACTGAGGATAAAAAAAATCCCGAATATAAACTCTTGAATAAATTCAGCTAAACGAAAAAAGTTTCATTTCCACCAAAGTGGGAAGCACAAAATGGGAAAACCCAAAAACGCAGACCAACCTCAAATTGAAGCCAAAAAAAAGATACCATTGTGCCACAAAGAAAGCAAAAAGATACCATCGCATTTAAATGACAAAATGCCCAAAATTTTATATTATTGAAAAACATGCACAGAACTGAAAAAACGCAATTTTTCCTAAGAATATCGCGAAAAAAAGCATTTCCAGAATTTCATACACGAAACTACCTCAAGCATCCAAAAGAAATAGACCAAAGTGAAGAAAAAAAAAAGAAACAGAAATAACGTGTTCTGCCGACGACATCTTCACAAAGAGAGGCAAGCAAAAAGCTTGTTTTCCCAACCAAAAACACGAAAAACCCCTCATTTTATCATCAATTACCCTGAAAAAATAAGAAGATAACCACCAAAATTTCCAAAATATAAAAAACCAATGAGAATACGAATAAGGAGAGGAAGAAGAAGTAGGAGGAGCGTAGAGAAGCAATTACCCGATCAAAGAGAGAATCGGAAGTCACCCCCAAAACAAGAACTCCGACTGAAGATCCAGGAAATTCCCCTTCTCACCCTCTCCAAATGTCCGGCGAAAAAAACCCTAATCTTCCCCCCTTTTAACCACTCCCCCACGATTTACACTTCAGCGGCAAATTCGCACCACGCTCACTCTTTATATGGTCGGCACCTGTAACCTGACGCGGTTGAAAAAGGAAAGGGGCAATCGCAGTAAAAAATTGTAAAATAACCGACCTGATCAGGAGAAAAACAAATAGGGTGTCATCTAAAAGACAAGGTCATTAATGTAGTGCTGCCAGTTGCACAACGTGGAGGAGTGTGATCGAAAAAGCATAAATGTATAAGGGTATTACGGGGAAAATTCTTGATATTTTTACAGTCTCCGCAATGAGCTGCCGGGCTTATCTTTCAAACACGTCCACCTTTCAGGGAGTTTGGGTATACGCGTAGGGTTGCGGGTTTAGTGGATCTTCCTGAAATATCCTAGGCGGTATTTTCATTTCCCGCCTAAACCACGTCAGCGAATTAAACCCGCACGCGTGGAGCCCACGTAGAGCCTTGTGGGCTCCACGCTGCTCTTATGATCTTAGCCGTACACGTGTTTTTGATGAAAGGTTGGGGTCTTTGCCAAAAACTAGCCGTTGGAGGGAAAGGTCGAAGGTGGCGGACGGTGAGTGGTGGGAGGTCAGTGGGGGTAAGATTGCCACGTCGGACACAGTGGGATTTTTTTTGAAGTTCTATTTTAAAAAAAGAATGTGGAATTTCGAGTTATCTCGATTTTGAGGAAACTTCCTCACGAAGGAGTCGGAGTTGGGGTAAGGTTTAAGCCCCTCAACGGGTCGGATCTGACCCGGAACCGGGTGGTCTGGATCTCTATTCGAATTTGAACTGATGGGACAGGATCCTGATATGGGTCAGACTGGACGGATCTGGATTGGTTTACCAGTAAGTTTGATCGGGTGTTGCTTTCATTCCGAGCAGTGGATAGAAATGCCTTAAGTGGTCCTAACACTCAAATTAACCCCTTCAATCCAAACCAACCTGACCACAAAGGCGCTAAGGGTTTGTTTGATGCTTTGTCCAAGATTAAATATAATGAACGGACATGACAAACAGAACTCATATTTTGTCAGAATTATTATAATTGCACCAAGGCCAACATTGTTTAGAAGTTTTATTCATTGTATCCAACATTTGTTTTTTCAATATATGCGGACAATATAAACACAAATAGATAATAGGGTTAGATAACTTTGTTTTGCATCATACAACTCGATTCGCCCAACCATATAAGTGTTTTAACTTATTCATTATGAATTTTAGCTCCAAATTAATATCTCGGATTGAATCTAGAAACTAAAAAAAAAAATTTAAATTTAAGTCATTTAAAAAATAAATAAAACTAGCGTTGGTAAATGAGCCGAGCCGAACCCAAATTTGTTCAGGCTTGAATTGTTTACTATTTAACTCACCTCTAGCTCAGTTCGTGCTTGCAGGTAGAGAGCTGGCTCGTGTGCAGGACTCAACCTGGCATGTCCTCCCAATTCCTTCAGCATTAAGGTATTGGTGCATCAACGGATCTGAGATCCCATCCAAAAGGCAGAGTCACAGCATTAAGGTATTGGTCCAGGATTCATATAAATCGATTTTAATTATTTGTTTTTTATATTTATTTAGTAAGGTATTAGTTTTTGGACCATGTTTTGGATTTTTATTGATATCTTTTGTCTCCTCCTTTTAAACCCATTGTACAGAAGGAGAAAATGAACTTGATGATGAATTTTAGTTATTTTTTTTGTAATCTTCTCTTAATTTATTGTACTTTTCTATTTCTTTACTTTAGTAACTAGAGTAGGGTTTTCAATTCTTGAGGGTCACAAAAGCGATCTTCATGTTCATTGCATCACATTATCAGGCGCATATATATATATATATATATATAACATCTCACTACACCAACCCCTTGGGTCTTTTGGATCGATGTTACTAGCTAGCAATACATTATGTAAGCCAGAATATAACATCAGTACTTCTACCAAAGGATAGAAGAATCAGCCAAATGACGAGATTATGGCTTGTCGTAAGTCATGTTACCAGGAAAATCTTGCGATATTTTAAAAATTTTGGTTTTTTCAAAAATATTAAAAGTATTGGCATATATAAGAAAACATAAAAAATAATATAAATAAAACAAACTTTAGAAGAAATTACCACAAATTTTATTTTCATATTGCTAATATCACGATGGCAAAGCAAGAGTTTTAGGTGATATTTTGAAATTATTGTGTTATTGTTTTTTTTATGAGGAAGGAACCCTCAAGGAGAAGCAGGTCACTTAATAGGCCCACCTCTCTACGAAGTAAAACTCCGGGTTGAAGACACGACCACCCAGCCTTACGTTCCCCAACCATATTAAAGCAACAACGCCATGTGCCAGTGGGATTCGACCCTCTTATTGTGTTTTTTGAAATCATCAGTCAAAATCACAATATTTTCAAAACATCAGCGATGTTTTGCGATATTTGTGACATAGATGTATATCAGCAATCATGCCTAGAAAAAGATTGAAGATAATGAAGCAATAAAAAAACAAAAAATATATATATAAAATCATTCGCCGTTGCCGGGGATCGAACCCGGGTCACCCGCGTGACAGGCGGGAATACTCACCACTATACTACAACGACCGATGGTTAATTATTAGAATAACATTGAAAATAATGTACAAATATAAAAAAACTAAAAAAAATATACGAATATTTCGCCGTTGCCGGGGATCGAACCCGGGTCACCCGCGTGACAGGCGGGAATACTCACCACTATACTACAACGACCGATGTCTAAATGTGTGAAAAGACTGAAGATAATGTACTAACATAAAAAACCTACAAAAATATACTATTGGTTTTCGCTGCCGGGGATCGAACCCGGGACACCCTCGTGACAGGCGGAAATACTCACCATTATACCACAACGACCGGTATTTAATTGGTTTTTTATTTATATATAAAAATCATAAATAATAAATTACATCTTTCACAGTTTGACTACTAGAGTACTGGCCCAGGTTTGGTCCCTCTCTGAGGTATCTTTTCCATGTCCGAGTTCTTGCAGATATATAGGACAATAGCTGCAACACTGCATTCACTCGAATGGGTCCCATTCCCACCTCACACAATCAGAAGAATCCCATTCTTTTCCCTTCTCCCTCCCCCCCCCCCCCCCCCCCAAAAAAAAAAAAAAAAAAACCTAGGATCTAAGATCCTGACCCTCGGACCTAAGATCCAAGGCTATTCAAACGCACCCAGAGATCATTTGACTACTCTCCATCCGGGATAGATTTATGGGTGCAAGGCCTAAAGAAAGGACCCTCCATCATTCCTGTCCTGGGACCCAGATCCTAGCCCGTCAAACTCACTCTAAGCATGTAAAAGAAAATTACAGGAAGAATTTTACATTCGAAACAAATTTCCAAAGTAATTTTTTACGCACTTAATTCCAAGGAGTCTTTGATACGACGCATAGGCTTCTTCACTGTTTGTGTTGTGTAAAGAAAGCGAAAAGAGTGGGACTCGAAACTCCACCCAGTAATATTTTCCTTTCTACGGTAAGAAAGCACCCCATGTCTTTCAACAGAAACGAACCCCATGCTTGTTTCCGTGCAACAAACGGAAGTTAAGGTTTCGTTTGTTTCACCCATTTTACGCATGAAAAGGGGGGCTTACCTATGAAACCCCCGATTTTTGTCTGCAAGCCAAACATACTCACACCATTGTCCTGTAATGAATTTTTTTACACATGGGATGGTCTTCCCATCATATGATGCATTTTCTATTAGAGTCTTTTCTTATTGGTGAGAATGAAACAATCTAAGACTGTTTACGAGAGAGAAACTCTCATAGGAAAAGAAGTTTTGCCTATGGGAGTTGTCTATATATGAAGTTTTTTAAAAGAAAGTTTTTTACTTGTTTGTGTAGTATGTGAAAAACAGTTTAGGAAAATATGAAAAAATGAGAGAGGAGGAGGGTGGTGGTGGTGGTGAGATGGTGGGTGGTGGTGAGATGGGTGGTGGGGAGTGTACAAATAAATTTTCTCTTGGTAGAAAACATTGTTCCATCCCCCGCAGGTAGAAATGTTTCCTATAAAAAGGTATACTTTTTAAAACTCTCAATGAAAGTCTCCTGTTCAGAAGGGTCGAAAAAATCCCTAAAGATTTTCCACTTTGCATCACTTTTCCTACATCTTTCTCGCTTCCACACGTGCCCTAAAGGTTTCAACTGTAAAAATTGTGTAAAAAATTTCACCTTTTCACAAAAGAAGCCACCAAACAATCACGATGTTCCATGAATGCCTGAGAGGACTTGGAAACTGGAAACTAGAGGACTCAACCAAGATATTCAGATATATCCAGGTATTCTTGGTCGAGTCGACATAATGGGAACAATCAGAAATCAAAAGAAGCATGTAAATCAGCCCCAGGGGGGTTGGCCAAGTGTGAGGGGGGCCTTGGCTGCTATGCAGGTGGTCAGGGTTTCATTCTCACAGACGTTAGGCCATTGATTTATTAAAGGGCAAGAATATTATCCTCTTCGTGTTGAAGCAAAGCTGATTCCCTGAGGAGGGCAACGAGTGTGCCTCAGGTTCATACCATTTCGAAAGCGACCATAAGTTCGGCAGGCATAGCCAGCACGACTAGATCTCCCAGGAGTAGTTTCCCTGTTTCTCACGAAAAAAATATGTAAACCATTTTTTTTTCTGTTTCTTAGTTTAATAATTCATGTGAATTTATATAATTTATATTCCATGACATTCGATGAAATAATTTACTAGAAAACCATTACATTGTTCTGCCTTTTCTTTTTGGTCCCACAATTGGTTGAATCATAAAGAATTTCCGGACTCCCCACCAAAATATTCCTGCTCTAAAAAGAACTAGCAACAACAGAATCGAAGAAAATTTCCTATCTGACTAATTATATAGCCAAAAGAAAAAAATCCAATAACGAAAGGCAAATCACCTTCCCAGGATGCTATTATACAGATCTCGCCCTGACCATTACATGGAATGCCGGCACTTAACGGCCAGCACCATCGGCATTGGCTCCCCCGAAAAAATCTGATCTTGTTCTGTCAATGCACATTACATTGCTGTAATAATGGATGTGAGTAATCTACATACTTGTGTTGGGCGAAACCCTGTAAAAACAACAAGACAGGGGGCGTACCTGGATTCGCCATTGTCCGTGTAGGCAGTAATGAGCCCAGGCCTGAAGTTGACGGTGAGCAGGACCCGTTCCTCTGTGCCTGAATGCAGAACAATATTTTGGCAGGGAAATGTTACGAAATCTCATCATTTTCGTAACCCCAAACCTCTTTATATAATGGAGAATTGGGCAGTTACGTGAATGTGGTCTCTCCACATTCACGTAACTCCCACCCACTACCTCTATTATTCAGTCACTTACGTGACCCACTAACAGGGTGTCAAACCGGGTCAGACTGTGGGTTGGACCCGAAAACCCAAAATGTCCAGCATTCTCCCACTTGACCCATTGACACCAAAAGTGTACTAAATCGAAGTGTATACCGTTATCCCGATTTAATTCTTCATGTGGGTTCACATGCCACCCTTTATCACAAGGATGAATCGTATGAGTCAAGGATATAAACATCCCTTTATGAAATGTCATATTTCCTTGTACTACACTACAATTCACCTTCAGTGCTTAGGCATGTAAAGAAATTACCTTTATGAATAGGTTGGTCTCTCACATATTCTATTGGTCCTTTAATATTGTTATTCTGCTATTCTCTCTAACCCATATGAGAGATCATTTATGCAAAATCAACAATAACTCAAAACCTTAAAGAATCAAAACATAAACATAAATGTGATTACATAATGTATTGTCATACATCAGAAGGAATAAAAAAGACACAACTCCTTTACATGTTGGGAATACAATCCCGGTGCTAGCCCTTTAGTAAGGGGATCCGCAGTCATTTCCTTTGTTCCAATTGTATCAATACATACCAGATGATTCTCAGTCCTTTCTTTAACAACAAAATATTTTAACTCCATGTGTCGACACGATGTTGAGCTCTTGTTGTTATTTGAAAAAGACACGGCTGCCTCATTATCACAAAAGATCTTTAGTGGTCTCTCAATAGAGTCCACTATACCAAGACCCATAATGAAGTTCCTTATCCAAATGGCCTATGACGATGTCTCGTATAGAGCAATAAATTCCGCCTCCATGGTATGAGCAGCAGTGGTAGACTGCTTTCCGTTTCTCCATGAGACAGCACCACCTGCTAGAAGGAAAATGTATCCAGTAGTGGATTTTCTACTGTCAATACATCCTCCTAAGTCCGCATCAGAGTATCCAACGACCTCTAGGTGGTCAGCTTTCCTGTAGGTCAACATATAGTCTTTCGTTCCTTGTAAATAGCGCATGACCTTCTTCGCTGCCTTCCAGTGCGCAATGCCTGGATTTGACTGATATCTACCAAGCATTCCCACAGCAAATGTTATATCAGGTCGAGTGCAGGTCTGCGCATACTGTAAACTCCCAACTGCTGAAGCATATGGGACAACATCCATCTGAGCCTTCGCAATATCATCCTGAAGACAGCCCTTCAAGCTCAATTTTGTCTCTTTCACTATAGGTGCCGAACTAGGAGAACAATTCTCCATCCCATATCTTTTAAGAACCTTAAGGATATAGGATTTCTGAGATAGGCCAAGGACACCCTTAGTTCTGTTGCGACGGATCTCGATTCCAAGGACATAAGTGGCCTCACTCATGTCTTTCATATCGAAATGAGAGGAAAGAAAGTCTTTTGTTTCATGTAAAAGACTCAAATCATTAGTTGCAAGAAGAATATCGTCAACATATAAAACCAAAATTATGAACTTACTCCCACTAGTCTTAATGTAAATACATTGATCAACAATGTTTTCAGTGAATCCAAAGTTCATTATTACCTGATTGAACTTCTTATACCACTGGCGGGAGGCCTGTTTAAGTCCATAAATTGACTTATTCAATTTGCAAACTAAGTTATTTGAGTCATCTATACTGAAACCAGGAGGTTGTTGCATGTACACCTCCTCATCCAGATCCCCATTCAGGAAGGCGGTTTTCACATCCATTTGATGCAGCTCTAAATCAAAATGAGCTACGAGGGCCATGATTATTCTTAATGATTCTTTAGTTGAGACAGGAGAAAAAGTCTCATTATAATCAATGCCCTCTATCTGTGTGAAAGCTTTTGCAACAAGCCTAGCCTTGTACCTCTCCACATGACCTTTAGAGTCTGTTTTGGTTTTGTAAACCCATTTACAACCAACAAGTCTAACTCCATCAGGTCTAGGTACAAGATCCCATACTTGGTTTTTTGCCATAGAGTCAAGCTCTTCTTTCATGGCATTGATCCAATGTGTTGATCTTTCACTTTCAATGGCTTCTGCAAATGTGAAGGGATCTTCACCAATGTCTATGAAATCATTTGACTCTTGTAAATACACTACATAGTCCGGATGGATAGCAGATTTCCTAATTCTGGTGGACCTCCATACAGGTGCTACAGGTGGTTCAAAATGAACCTCTGTATCCTGTTGTTGTTATATATCCTCATCAACAACCGGATCTAGTTGGGATTGATGTTCATTGACTGAACTTTCTCTTACATTACTCAAAGGAACAATGATAGAGAAAATCGGGTCATTATCCTCAGCAGGTGTAGAACCTGAATCCTGCATTTCCTCAAAATCAATATTTTGAGATGCATCTATCCCAACAGAACCATTTTCAAGAAATCTTGCTTTATCTATTTCCACTATCTGTGGTCTATGAGATGGACAATAAAACCTAAAGCCTTTCGATCTTTCTGGATAACCAATGAAGAAACCACTAGTTGTCCTAGGATCAAAAGCATTTATATGTGGGTTGTACAATTTAGCTTCTGCTGGACATCCCCATATGTGCATATATGACAAAGAAGGTTTTCTACCTGTCCATAACTCGTAAGGAGTCTTTTGAACAGCCTTCGTAGGAACCTTATTCAAAATATGCACTGCAGTCCTAAGAGCTTCACCCCACAAGGTCAAAGGAAGGTTTGAGTGATTCAACATCGCTCGAACCATTTCTTTAAGCGTACGGTTTCTCCTCTCAGCTACACCATTCTGATAAGCACTACCAGGCATGGTATACTGAGGTACAATGCCTTTCTCTTTTAGAAACTGCGCTAATGGACCTTCCTTTTGTCCCATCTCAGTGAAACGACCATAATATTCGCCACCTCTATCTGACCTGACAACCTTAATAACTTCACCGGTTTGTTTCTCTACTTCTTTCTTGAAGTCTTTAAAAACCTGAAAGACTTCAGATTTTTCAGATAATAAGTAGAGATACATATACCGTAAGTAATCGTCTATAAAGGTGACAAAATACTTTTCACCCGTATAACACGGTGAAAATGGGCCGCAGACATCCATATGCACTATTTCTAACTTTCCATTACTGCGTTTGGCATCTTTCTTATATGTGTTAGACTGCATAGCCTTTATGCAGTCAACATATGGCTCTATATTTGTAAAATCAAGGGATCCAAGGATTCCCTCTTTCATGAGTCTTTGGACTCTCTCTTTCGAGATATGTCATAATCTTCGATGCCAAAGCAAATAGGATTGATCATCCTTTAGACCACGTTTATTGCCAATCATTGTGTTCTCAATGGAGTGAGATTCCTGAATTTGGAGTTTGGTTCTTAATCGATACAAACCATCACACATATATGCAAAACCTATATTCATTGAATCTTTCATAATAATAAGTTCAGATTTTTCAAATTTAAACACAAAATCAAACTTATCAAGTTTTGAAATTGAAATTAGGCTCCGACTATAAGATGGAACATAAAATGTATCGACCAAATCCAACATGAATCCCGACTCCAACACAATTCTGCAGGTCCCAACGCTCTTGACATGTGAACGCATCTTATTTCCTGAGAAGATGCTTCTTTCATGCTCCGTTGGTTCCTTTTTGTTCAGAAATGCCTGCAAAGAGTTGGCAATGTGCACCGTGGCACCAGAATCAATCCACCAACTATGCAATGGAACATGAATTAGATTGCACTCGTGAGAAACGAATGACTTATTACCTTTATTTTCGAGCCACTTCTTGAACTTTAAACAGTCCACCTTCTTATGCCCTTTCTTTTTGCAGAAGAAACACTTTATAGAAGGGCCACCGAACTAGGATTTGGCTTTCGCCTGAGAGTTTAAACTCTCCCTACTGGCTCTCTTCTGATTCTTCCTTTTGAATGAGCTTTTCTTTGGCCTCGACCTCTGTTTATCCTTATGAGAGGCCATATGTGCACTTGGCACCCTCTCACCCTTCAATCTCTCCTCTTCCTCAACACACTAACTCAAGAGGTCATTAAAAGACCACTCATCATTATGTGTGTTGTAGGAGATTTTAAAGGGTCCATACTCAGTAGGTAACGAGGTTAAGATCAGATGGACTAAAAACGAGTCAGAGATGGTGAACTTCATGTCATTCAGTTGAGTCGCAATATTCCTCATTTCCAAAATGTGCTGTCGGATGTGACTGTCACCAGCATATTTCATAGACACTAATTTGGACATGAGGGTACTGGCCCTTGCCTTATTAGAAGTGACAAACTGAGCCTCAATGGCTCCCAGAAATTCCTTCACAGTCCTACAGTGAGGAATTGCGCCTCGAATGTTCTTAGCCACCCGAGATTGCAAAAGCAACAAGCTAAGTCTATTCGAGCGCTCCCACTTCTCAGAGGCAGCCTTCTGATCAGTTGTACTCTGCTCTGTAAGAGTGGGAGGTTCGTCAATTCTAAGGGCCAGATCTAAATCCATATAGCCCAAAGTGAATAACACGATTTCTTTCCAATCAGAAAAATTCGATCCGTCTAAGATAGGGGTAGTACTAGAACCGTCGATATGGAAGGAACCTGATAAATCAAGGAACGAAAAAATGGAAAGACATTACTATTATTGCTCAGACGAGACTAGTGTTGAAAAGGTAAAAGTAAGACCCTTTATTTTCACCTTTTCTAAGACAAGCATAGTTGAGCCATTATCGTTTCACTTTGGTGAAAACGATAATACTCATAATTGCTCTGTCTCTTCAATTCCCAAAGAATTGACTACAGTTGGTGAAATTGATAGATCATGAATCCAGAGACAATTCAGCACTGTAATTTTGGGTACGAACATGCTTCATGGGCTGGAATGCACATCTACTATCACACCCTGTGTAAATTTGGAAAACAATGACCTACCTTTGGGTAGAATCGATATTTCATAAATTCACACACAATCATAATTACGAATCTTAATACGGTCCAAAGAATCTTTAATTAACACGACTCAGATCACTTTGGTGATTACATGAATCGGTTAATCAAAATCTTTTACCGAAAAACCTATTCGTATTATGGAGCACACCCATGCACACATTTTAATGCATGTATATTCATGACATAATATCAGTTCATACTACAACAAAAATGCATAAACTAATTATCATAAATTTAGTCATAATTCATGCTTAAAATCATCATGCATAACTTAACCAACGCTAAATACATGAATTAACATGCATAAGTCATGCATTATTCAAAATAAATACTTTATAAAGCATGAAAAATAACAAAACCATGCTCATATGGGTAAAGCCCAGAGTCCACAAGTAGGAACCAGTCTAAAAACACTCTGAACCGGTCTGAAACCGCCCTGAACCGGTCATCTAAGGGTCTGAACCGGTTATGAACCTTATAAACCGATACATAATATGAACAAAAGTTCATAAAACCCTATAACCGTATGCCAAAATCCCTGTAATTCTTTATATTTATGAAAACAGGGTCTCAGCATCCCGGAACCAATGAAAAACTGGAAAGAATCGGTCAAAAATGGCTCCAAACCGCTTCCGGAAGGGGTCAGATCAGGTTCCTGATCCGATTCAGTCTCAATAGTGTTTGGATCCTGTTTTATGGATCCAACCCAGTTTTAAATGGGATCCGGGTCTGACCCGACCCATACTTAATACGGATCAGACCCGGCCCGAACTGAACCCGGGTTAGACCCGGTCTTAAACAGGCCCGGGTCGGACCCGATCCAAAACAGACCCGGGTAGGACCCGGTCCAGAACGGATACCGGGTATGACCTGGTCCTTCATGGATCCGGGTATGACCCGGTCCTACATGGATCCGGGTATGACCCAGTCCTACATGGATCCGAGTATGACCCGGTCCAAACCGGATACCGGGTTCGACCCGATCCAACATGGACCCGGGTACGACCCGGTTCTTAATGGGTCCGGATCGGACCCATTCCAGAATGGATCCGAATCGGACCCGATCTAAATGGAGACCCAATCCTTTTTCGCATCAGACCCAGTCCCGGTCCCACATGGGTCCGGGTCAGATCCAAAAAGTAAAAGTGCAGACCCGATCCACCCAAAAGGGTTTGGATCGAGTCTATCCACGGGTCGCCTCGCCGGACCCGATCCGGTCCGATTTTAAAACTTAAACAGAAACCCGATGGTTTCTGTTTCAGTTTTAAGAAAACCGAAAAGGGGGTTTTCGGTTTCCCCCTTTTTCGGTTTCACGGCGACCCACGTCGCCGTCACGGCGACCTGCGCAGCTGCCGGCGACCTGCGTCACCCCACGGTGACGCCGGTCCGGTGTCAACCTCCCCTTCAGAAAACATCGCCCCATGGCGACGATGGTGGCTGCCATTATCCGGATGCCCTAAAATCCGCCGGCAACATCCTAGCAGCGCCAACAAAGCCATCGGCGACCGACAGCGACCAAACGGTGGCAAGCAATTTCCGGCACCGGCTACTTGCTGGAAACGACTGCAGACGCCCCGGCGACGGCAACTCCAGGCAGTGAAAAAAAAAGGGGTTTTGAGGCCCTGAACGCCGGCCATCCGACGTTCAACCACGGCAACATCTTCGGCAAAGAACCCGCTGACGGCAAATCCGCCCTGCAGCTCAACGGCCACAGGTATAAAACAATTATTTTTTTTATGAGTTTTGCCTGAAAACGGGAAAGTAATGTCTCCCTTTACGGTGACATTTTGCCGGTGAAGACTGTCGCCCCATGGCGACAGTCTGCTGCTAATCGGTGGTTGTCTCCCCATGGCGACTCCACCGATGCCGCAATACGCCGAAACGGCGTACACAGCCATGCGCAGCGGAAATGCGTGGCAGTGGGCCCATAACCCATTGTTGGGCGAAACCCTGTAAAAACAACAAGACAAGGAGCGTACTTGGATTCGTCATTGTCCGTGTAGGAAGTTCGGCGTTCTCCTCAGCCGGTCGACGCCCACAATGAGCCCAGGCCTGATGTCAGCGGTGAGGAGGACCCGTTCCGCTGCGCCTGAATGCAGAACAATATTTTGGCAGGGAAATGTCACGAAATCTCATCATTTTCGTAACCCCAAACCTCTTTATATAATGGAGAGTTGGGCAGTTACGTGAATGTGGTCTCTCCACATTCACGTAACTCCCACCCACTACCTCCATTATTCAGTCACTTACGTGACCCACTAACAGGGTGTCAAACCGGGTCAGACTGTGGGTTGGACCCGAAAACCCAAAATGTCCAACAACTTGTCCCAAAGGCCCTTGTATTTCTCAATGGCGATCTTCATCCATGGTTTCTTGTTTCCATTGTAATGCACAACCGCGCCATCTATGAATGTCCGTAAATCCTTGGTCTCGTCGTACCCCAAGCCCAGTATGTGCCACTTTGGATCCAATATCTCCGTCAACCCTAAAAACGACAGCAAACGTGTGGGAAGGTACCAAGTTTCCACAGGTTGCGATCCACATTTCGTTCCTCCCTATAGTGGTAGATCCCTGTGACATTTCGCTTCCTCCATTCCACTAAGTCGAACACATTCATCCCGAACACCCATCTGCATGCATCTGGATCGAAGCGTGCTCGAATCTGTGGGTGAGAAAAGTTTAAATACGTGTGGAATCTGTGGAACGTCTCCATGCAGGTCTCAACAGGTCCATTCACTTTTCCATGAAGATTGATCGAGAACAACAGCGTCAGATCTTTCTGTACTACCACATCATCGTCAAGAAATACCACTTTCTTCAACTGCGGTAAGAATTCAGGGATATAAAACCGAACGTTGTTGAGCATCGATAAATACTTTGGGTTCTGGAATTTTATCTCGGTTCTTGAATTGGCCTTACCTGAAAAGTAGTAATTCTGGGTCTCCAAGTCTTGGAGCTGCTTTAATACAGAAACATAAGATGCATTGAGCCAGGTGAAATCTTCTAGCTTTTGTACATCAACTGTTACCCTCCTGAAATTGTTCATCGAAAACCAGAATTTCATGGCGGCATAGTTTACTTGATCAGTCACAATGTGGAATACGGGCTGTTCAGGATGATGGGCATTCACTGCAGTGGAATTGACAACAACCGATGTTGCCAAGAGATTGTCAGAGAAGATGCAGAAGTGATACAGATTATTATCCTCAAGTTTCTTCGCAATTCTCTTCTCTGAGATCTTTCTCTGCAAATTTGAATTTTTGAACCAATCTATCGTAAGCATTATGCCCAGGCAGTAGAGTCCCTTTGGAACTGCCTCTGCTGCTTATTGACCAGACTTCATGTTCTTCTCGGTCAAAGTGCTCACATGTTCTTTGTAGTCTTGGATCTGAGCTTTCAACTTCATGATCACAATTGCACTGTCATAGTGAAGTTGTTTGGCTTGGTGGATCAATAAAGACGTCACAGATTGCAGCTTCCGCTTTTGCAGAGAATGCAAAAGTTGTGGTTGTTGCCAAGTTGGAAAGGACAAGCTGAGAGGCACGGATCTGAGCACTGAGTTCCCAGGAAAATTGGTGGTTATTGTTTTCTTTCACAATGGCAACCAAAGCTTTTGCTAGCACAATTTGATCGCTTAGTTGATGAGAGACTGAATAGGGTCCTACCATTTCTTTTGTGACATTATATCCTTCAGCAAGGTTACTGCGTCTACGAGATCTCTGAGCACCAATATGCAATGCACGTTACAAACTCAGGACAACGATGACATAATATACAAGCTTGAAACTTTTGCATAATGCCAACATGATTAATGTGAATGTAACCAGATATCACTATCCAGTGAAATATTTTTGCAGTTCAACATTGAGAGGTCGGATATCCAACCCAACTTGTATGTAGTGTATGAGTCCTTCAAGTATTATAACCCTGCAGTTTTTTTTTTTGATGATCAAGCTGGGGAATTAAGGACCCCCTCCTTTCCAATAGACAACCCCCATTGGTGGCTATACAACAAGGCAGTTATTCAACCACCCATACCAGTGGGTTTGAACCGGCAAAGTCCCATATCACATGGTGACTTGCACAAACTGCTCCTACCAAGCAAACGAAGACCCATTCATTGAAACCTTTATGTTCCTTTCAAGTTTTGACACTCTCCATGATTAACTCAGCCAAATAAGTACACAAGATATTATCCATCAGCCAGTTAAAGCATCCAATATAGTTGGAACTAATTATGGTATGATTGTTATGGAGAACCACTTGCCGACCTAAAAATGAAGTGGAAAAACCATACGATACATATTATTACTTTTCCTGGATCTCGAGTGTATTGTATGATACACCCCATGTATTATATTGTATCGTATGATACAATATGGTACAATACATATGTTTTTTTTTAATCTTATTTCATAAACTTGGTTATTTTATTTTTGTTTATATAATATGAAAGTATGAGTCTTGTGACATTGTTCTTGTGAGATATGCATGCAATATTATCTATGATTCTATATTAGTTGATGTTTGATTATGTCTTATCAAGCTCGTAGAGATATAAATATAATTTTGTAGTTGTATTTTAAGCAATTCATCATTTTTTCATGTGTTATGATTTTTTTAGAATTTTTGTTAATTTTTTCTCCTTTTCTTGATTTTTCAGATTTTTTAAGAATTTTTTATTAAAATTATGATACAATACGATACTGTGTTCCTTTGAGCCCAACCGATACAGGTAATGATACGACACTTACAACCTTGGAAAAAATAAGGATGCACAATTTGCAGCAGGCTTTCTGCCCTTCCCAGTTTGGAAATTATGAAACATATGTTTCTCTTCTCCTTTCCCTTATGTCAAAATGTACCATCGGTTTTGTGTCATATGGTGTTCATGATCTCTACCTGTATGTTTCTATATAATATGACTCTAAGATGTCGAGAAGCAAATAAAATGTGCTTTTCCTTTCTTTTCTCTCATAAGATTTCCTGGGAAGATGTTCCTTCAAATGTTAGGAGTAGAACATACTCAAATCTCATCATCTAATTGATCAAGATACAATCACCAAATAAGTAAACAAAGTTACTTCTCTATTTTAGCTTTACTTTATGCACTCTGTTATGGACCTAATGTTATTTTTCATTTTTGGTACAGCCTCAGCAATATCCTTTGCTTTTTTCCGAATCCCAAAAAAATTGATCTGGACCAGAAAATTTAGGATCAAAGTCACTATAGAAACCAATTCACTTTTGAAGTTTTCAGCAAATTTTAAATATTGAAGTCACTAAGACTGACCAATGGAAACGAAATAACAGTCAATCCTAGCCTACAAAGCACCAATCGAGTTGACTTCAACAGATTAAACTGTCACTAGCAATTCATCAATATGCAATATTTCATATACAACATACTGGTTCAATCTAAACACAAGCAATATAGCAGGTTGTATGTTCCCCCTGAACATGGGGTTGCGTGTTTGGGGGCCAAATGAGTGCCACGTGGCACACATTTGGCTGTTTATGTATAGAGGAAGATCTTGGGATCCGCAATATTCCTTCTTATACACCGGCCCCCCGAACACGCAGCCCCGTGTTCAGGGGGAAGAACAAGAACGATCAAACAAAACACAAGAAGATTTACGTGGAAAAACCTCTCCTCAAATTCGAGAGAGAGTAAAAAACCACGGCCGACCAGAGAGAAATATTATTACTCTTAACAGACAGTTACAAGTTGGGGAAAGAAAAGCAAGAATATAAACAAGGCAAGGGCGACAACCCTAACCCTAACCAAATCGGGTCGGATCCACTGAAAATCGGGTCGGACCCGCGCCGAGAGGAGCCCCCGGACCCCTCTTCCTGCAAGGGCAAAAACAGTGAATCAGGCTCCACAACTCATCAGGTGAATCAATAAAGACATGTCACGGATTGCATCTTCCGCTTTTGCAGAGAATGCAAAAGCTGTGGTTGTTGCCAAGTTGGAAAGGACAAGCTGAGAGGCACGGATCTGAGCACTGAGTTCCCAGGCAAATTGGTGGTTATTGTTTTCTTTCGCAATGGCAACCAAAGCTTTTGCTAGCACAATTTGATCGCTTAGTTGATGAGAGACTGAATAGGGTCCTACCATTTCTTTTGTGACATTATATCCTTCAGCAAGGTTACTGCGTCTACGAAATCTCTGAGCACCAATATGCAATGCACGTTACAAACTCAGGACAACGATGACATAATATACAAGCTTGAAACTTTTGCATAATGCCAACATGATTAATGTGAATGTAACCAGATATCACTATCCAGTGAAATATTTTTGCAGTTCAACATTGAGAGGTCGGATATCCAACCCAACTTGTATGTAGTGTACGAGTCCTTCAAGTATTATAACCCTGCAGTTTTTTTTTTTTTTGATGATCAAGCTGGGGAATTAAGGACCCCCTCCTTTCCAATAGACAACCCCCATTGGTGGCTATACAACAAGGCAGTTATTCAACCACCCATACCAGTGGGTTTGAACCGGCAAAGTCCCATATCACATGGTGACTTGCACAAACTGCTCCTACCAAGCAAACGGAGACCCGTTCGTTCAAACCTTTTTGTTCCTTTCAAGTTTTGACACTCCCCATGATTAACTCAGCCAAATAAGTACACAAGATATTATCCATCAGCCAGTTAAAGCATCCAATGTAGTTGGAAATAATTATGGTATGATTGTTATGGAGATCCACATGCGGACCTAAAAATGAAGTGGAAAAACCATACGATACATATTATTACTTTTCCAGTCTCGAGTGTATTGTATGATACACCCCATGTATTATACTGTATCGTATGATACAATATGGTACAATACATATGCTTTTTATTAATCTTATTTCATAAACTTGGTTATTTTATTTTTGTTTATATAATATGAAAGTATGAGTCTTGTGACATTGTTCTTGTGAGATATGCATGCAATATTATCTATGATTCAATATTAGTTGATGTTTGATTATGTCTTATCCAACTCGTAGAGATATAAATATAATTTTATAGTTGTATTTTGTGCAATTAATCATTTTTTCATGTGTCATGATTTTTTTTAGAATTTTTGTTAATTTTTTCTTATTTTCTTGATTTTTTAAGATTTTTTTTATTAAAATTATGATACATTTACGATACAATACGATACTGTGTTCCTTTGAGCCCGACCGATACAGGTAATGATACGACACTTACAACCTTGGAAAAAATAGGGATACACAATTAGCAGCAGGTTTCTACCGTTCCCAGTTTGGAAATTATGAAACATATGTTTCTCTTCTCCTTTCCCTTATGTCAAAATGTACCATCGGTTTTGTGTCATATGGTGTTCATGATCCCTACCCGTATGTTTCTATATAATATGACTCTAAGATGTCAAGAAGCAAATAAAATGTGTTTTTCCTTTCTTTTCTCTTATAAAATTTCCTGGGAAGATGTTCCTTCAAATGTTAGGAGTGGATCTTTTCTGAAAAGTCTGGTCAAGTCCCTGACCAACTGAATTACTTGTTTGACTCTGCATATTTACTTTAAAGTCAGTTCTATCCTATTACAGTTGATTTGCCTTGTTGCCCCTACTTTTAGTTTAATTACCGATTATATCCTTCTGCTATAAAATTACAGCAGTATCATAGTCTTTGTTGTTTATTATATCTATATCCCTTAATTATAACAGAAGTCTTAGTTTTTTTTGGTAATTTTAGAAAAAAAAACAATCTAAAAAAAAAATCGAAACAGGGTCAGTTTTCTGATTTTTTTTATAGAAAACCTCATGTTTCCTTTTAAGTCCTACTTTTGGGGATTATTCTTGCAGAACTACCATTTGACTTTTCTAAAATTACAGAAAAGTGGTTAGAGTATGCAAATTAGCTCAATTTTAGTTAAAATCAAAAGATCTTGATTGCCATACATTTTTTTTGTTGCATAAAATAGTGAAACTGATCATGAATTTTCTTTTAATTATGAACATGTTCTTTTATACATTCATGAGTGATATTCTCCTATCGTTCTACTTGTTGATTGTTGGACTTAAACTTATCATGTTATGCTTTATTCAAATAACCGACAACAGAAAAATGACAAGTAGAGTTTGTGTTACTAAATTAGCTAAAACTAATAAACTCAATGGCACAAATTTTCACATTTAGAAGAGAAGGATTCATCTTGTACTGACTCTAGAGGGAATCGAGAATGCCCATACTACTGAGATGAGTGACCTTGGTCTTATTGCTTCTCACGAGGTTAAAACCTCATATACTAAATACAAAAGGGACAATATGTTCGCTAGAACCATTATGTTAACATATATGAATGATGATGTCATTAAGGTTTTTGAAGATTACCCTACAACAAAGTCAATGTTTGAAGCTATATACAAGAAATATGACACAACCTCAGAAAGTCGCATTCAACTTCTCTTGGAACAATACAATTCATGCTGTATGCAAGAAAATGATAATGTTGCTGATCATGTCAACAAAATGTTGGTTATGGCTAAGGACCTGGTAATTGTTGCTAATGTAATTCTTGATCGAATGCAGATATCCACCATTCTGCATAATTTACCATCCTCTTGAAAGATGGTATAAATTGCTCTTAGGTTGAATTGAAAAAACATAACCTTGTAAGAACTTTCTACTCAACTGAAAATTAAGCAACAACACATGAAACGAGAATGAAAGAGAGAATTACACTTCACTAAAGATGGACCTTCTCGAAGCTATAACCCTTCTAGATGACCATAATTCAAGAACAAATACTTTAAAGAAAATGACAAATCTGATAAGAAAAATGTTCAACATTCTGCAAGCCGCAGGCAACCATCTCACAATTAAAGTGTTTCAAATGTGGAAAACCTAGGCACTTCAATTGAGATTGCAAGAGCCGAACAAATAATAACATTGGCAGAAGCAGTGAAAGCAATCTGCAAAAGGAGAGGCGAGATATTATATGTGTGATATCAGAATACTCTTATACAAACCAAGCTCTTTTCTGTTGGTGGGTGGACTCAGAGGCAATGCGACATATTGCTATGACAAAGTTGGAGATGGTGGACATGATCGACTATAAACCTGTAAAACATCGAGTGTACATGGGCAACAACACCTACTCTAATATTATGGGTGTTGAGACTTATCGGATTGAAACCTCTAAAAATAATGTTTTGTTATCCAATGTCATGTTTGTACCTTTCATGAGACGTAATCTAGTGTATGTCTCGACCTTGGTTGCCAAGGGTTATAAAGTTCATTTTTTACCAAGGAAGGTCACTATATGAAAACATGGTCGAGTCTTGTTTGATGACGTCTTTGATCAAAACCAGAGATTGTTCAAAATTTGTGACTCATACATGAATAAAATTACTTTGACTTCTGCTTATGTTGATATTGTCTTTAATGTGGGTGAAAAAGTTTGGCATCAAAGACTTGGCCACATTAACTTAAAAAATATGAAAAAACTTGCTAAATTATAATTAATACCTAACTTTGATGGATCACCATTTCACAATTGTGAACCTTGTATTTATGAAAAAATTATAAGAAAACCATTCCCACAAAATGTCACTAGAGCATCCGAATTATTAGAAATCATACACACAGACATATATGATCCCCTCAAGACTCCAACTCATAAAGAAATGCAGTATTTTATATCCTTTATTTACGATTTTTCTAGATACAATTATGTTTATCTTATAACTTATAAATCTGAAGCATTAGATAAATTTAAAGAATATTGTCAAGAAGTCAAAAATCAACTTGGCAGAAAGATTAGAGTTTTACGAGCTAATCGAGGGGGAGAATATACCTCAAATGAATTTGTTGAATATTGCAAAGTCAATGGGATTAGACCGCAAACTACTACTCCAGGCATACCTCAACAAAACAGTGTAGCTGGAAGATTTAATAGAACTCTTCTTGATATGGTTAGATGTATGTTATCTAACACTTCATTACCCAAAGTATTTTGAGGAGAAGCTTTACATACAATAACATATGTTCTAAATAGAGTTCCATGTAAAGCTATTGTCACAACGCCTTATGAGTCATGGATAGGAAGAAAACCTAGTCTAAGTCACATGCGTAGATGAGATTTTGTAGCTCATATAAAAGTTATAGAGCGATCAAGGGATAAACTAGATATCAGATCTATAAGGTGTATTTTTATCAGATATCCGAAAGGATCTAAAGGCTATAGATTCTATCACCCATATAAGGGTTTAATCGAAAGCAGAGATGTTATCTTCTTGAAAGATCAAAATATAGAAGAAGTTTTTTCAGAAATAAATGAAGACGATCATCTTGATCTACAATATGATTATGATAACATACATGAATCTATAAGTATCGGCGGACCTTCTGAAATCACTCATTTTTCTTCTTCTTCTTCTTCTCAACAGTCTCAGGTTGGACACAAAAGGTCTAGAGCTCCTCTGTCTTACTTAGATGACTATTATGTCTATCTATCGGAGGAACTGTGTTATACTTTACACATGGATGACATGAAAGATAACCTGTCATATGGTGAGACAATAAACTCATGTGAGTCAACAGACTGGGTAAACGCTATGGATACGGAAATTGAGTCCATTGAGAAAAACCAAGTATGAAAATTAGTTGATTTACTTAAGGAAAGAAAAGTCATTGGTTGTAAATGGATATTAAAAAAAAAATTCAATCTGATGGTAGCATTGACAAATTTAAAGCAAGATTAGTTGCTAAGGGTTTTTCTCAGAAAAATGATTAGATTATATTGACACATATTCATCGGTTGTAAAATTTGCCTCGATAAGGATAATTCTTGCGATAGTAGCTCACTATGACCTAGATCTATATCAAATGGATGTTCAAATCATTTTTCTTAATGGTGAGCTTAAGGAAACCATTTTTATGGAACAACATGAAGGTTATATAATAAAAGGCAAAGAAGGTAAAGTACATATGTTGAAAAAATTTCTATACGGACTCAAGCAATCACCATGTTAGTGGTACTTAAAGTTTCATAAGGCTATTACGTTATTAGGGTTTGTGGCAAATAAGTTTGACCATTGTGTTTATGTCTGAAAAAGTGAGAGTAAAATTGTTATTCAATTACTATATGTGGATGATATTTTTCTGATTGGAAATGACAATGATATGATTATCAAAACCAAGTCATGGTTAAATTCATAATTCAAAATGAAAGACATGAGACAAGCATCTTATATTTTTTAAATTAAAATCACTCGAGATAGAAGCTCTAAACTGTTAAACTTGAGTTAAGAAAGATATTTAAGTCATATACTCAAGAAATTTAAAATGAGTGATTGTAAGCCAGTTAGAACACCTATAGTAAAAGGTGTCAAGTTGAGTAAAAATGATAGTCTAGGTGATTGATAGGAAAGATTAAATATCCCTTATGCTCAAGCTGTCGAAAGCTTGATATATGTTATGCTTTGCACCAGGCCGGATATCAGCTTTGTTGTTGGCCTTGTTAGTCGCTACCAGAGCAATCCTGGTTGGCCATACTAGCATGCAATAAAAAAATTATTTGATATTTAAAAAGAACTATAAACTTGAAATTATGTTTTCAAGGTAATTCTTTAGAATTAACTGGATATTCTGATGTTGACTTTGCAGGCAACAAAGATAATAGTTATAAATCTACATATGGATATGTTTTCCTCTTGGGAGGAGCAATTTCCTGGTCTTGTAAAAAATAGGGTTGCGTAGCTCAGCATACTATGGAAGTTGAATATATTGCATGCAATGCAGCTACCATATTTGTCATTTGTATAAACCACTTCATTAATAATTTGAAGCAGGAAATAACGAACGAGCCAGTCTTGATTTATTGTGATAATCAAGCTGTCATCTCTCTTATAAAGAGTAGAGTTGATAATTCAAAAAAGTAAACATATAATGATAAAATACCATTGCATTCATGATATGATTGAAAGAAATGAAATCAAAGTCAGCTACTTACGTACATCTGATATGATTGTTGATCCTTTAACAACGGATATATCAAAGAAAATATTTTCAAAACATGTATCTTGTATAAGATTAAGATATGTCTAATATAGACATATGTCTGAATGAGAAACTCAAATATATAACTCATTACAGGATATTGATGCAAGGAAAATACTTCAATAGTGGGAGGCCAGATCCTGCATCTAGTTTTTGTTTCACATGGCCAAGTGGGAGATGTTGATAACTGTGGCCATGTTTCACGAAAAACATTCAGTCGTTAAAGAGCGAGGAAGGCCCATTCTTTCTTTAATGGATGAAACTGCCCTGGATCAGGGACTTATCTAGAATTATCTCCTCATTCTGGATAAGCTCCAGGTGAAACAATGTATTAGCAGTTGCTGGGATAAACGACTACCCAGAGAAATAAACTCCCAACAACCCTCTTTTATAAATTGGAAGAGGAATTACTCACCAAAACACAAGCATGAGTTAAAAAAACCTTTGAAGCAGGCCGTTTACAAACTAATCTCAATCCTCCTGTTGACTCGGTAATCACGATCCTTCAGAAATAATCGAACAACTTCTGGCGTGCCGGCTGGTTTAGCCGCTGCCTCATTTTCTCGACAATCCCTAAAAAACCACACCGATCAGCAAACAATCCCGCTTCGAATGCATCCTGAAGCTCCGCCAAAACCCTAATCCACTAAAATTTTGCAACCCCTCATTCTTCTCCACAATCACCAAGAACCACTTTCATCTACAAGAAACCCTTGCGAAAACCGTAATTTCACAGTAATTAGGGCAAAAAAGAGCTTGAGGCAGGCCGAAACCACAGAAAAACCCCTAGAAAACTATAGAAATTCGATTGGAATCCCAGTGCCCGCCATTAACATATCGGAAGGAGGGAGCTATTGAAGAACATTTTGAGGATCCAATCGGACGATGTGATCTGATCCAACAATGCAGATCATTCTATCCCTGATATCTATCAGGAAATTCACAGTCCACTTGCTAATCTGTGAAGCGCAGTGCCAGAGTGATCACTTCTCTTTATTTATCCCTTCATATTTATTTATTTAGTTTGTTTTTTTATTCATCCATATATACCTTACAAACATATATATTAGTCAACGAGTCGGGTAAATGTAGAAGGAAACTGACCGGATGCGCGAGAACAGAACTGATGGGTTAATCAGTTTGGGTCTATAGGATTCAAATACTAAGTGGACCCGACCTGTTTGGTGTTGTTTTGTTAATTTTTAACCTGAATAAACTACTCTCGACACGAAGACCTGGTCGCACTGGCTCAACCTGCCATACCTACGTCGTCATGCCGATAGCGTAATCCAATTAATACCTTATTTTTTTATAATCCAAAAAAACCCTATCCAATTAATGCCCTATTTTTTTATGTAATCCAAAAGAACCCCATCACCAATCACGCATTGACTGACCTTCCATTGGTCCCCAACTTACTAAGGAATACACTCAGCTTAAACCTTGTGGCAGGGGACATTACCCCTGAGTTTCGAACTTGTGATGTCCCGCAACTTGGTGACATTTTCAAGTCATTAATTAATGCTTTATTTGTTATGCGCAAAAAAAATATTAAAATTTTCTGACACAAGACGCTAATAAAACCGGTTATAGTTCTTACCCAAACGGATGTGAACCTTGTCTTGCCTAAGCTAGCACGGATCTGAATCTAGACCCGGTGTAGTTTACAGTCACACCAGTGTCCGGACCATACTGTGTATGGCACCGATGTCACAAATCTAGCTATCAAGAAAATCTTGCAAGGGAAAATTTTGTGATAAATTATTTTTTTTTGTTTTTTAAGAAAATTTAGGTAAAATATCATTATATATTTATATATAACTTTTAAATATAAAAAATGTAAAAACTTTGAAGAAAACGTATGAAATATTGAACAAATATAAAAATTTATTTTGATCGAGTTGAAAGATTGGACTAGTTTTATTAAGAGTGAAATAGACAAAAATAGTCTAACTCTTTCCTTCTTTGAGATAGATCTGTCAACATTTGTCCATCTAAAAAGATAGGTCAATTGAGATGATGATTTGAAAGTATACTTTGAAAATATCATTTTTAAGGAAAATATCAGCTTGTGAAATCACTTCTTTCCAAAATATCGCCTATAATATACTTTACATAATATAGCATCAGTTACATGCATAGAATTTCCATAATTAACAAAGGAAATCATAATAATTGACTAATTAAGAGATTGATAAGGAAATTAACTAATAATTGGGTAGTCCTTGTAACCAGGGATGGCAGTGGACCGGGGGAAAAGAGGCCCCCGCGTTGCCCCGTTTGAACCAGGGATGGAGGACATGAAACAGGGATGAAGGTTAAAATCAAAACCCATGTAGGAATGAAGGAGGGATGGACTTACTTTTTTTCCTGCCCCGTCCTGTCCCCGTCTCCAATCCCTACCATCACTGGTCCTTCTTTAAGGATGGCAGTGGACCAAGGAGAAACATGGCCCTACTCTGCCTTTCCCCGTTTGAACTGGGGATGGAGAACATGAAACGGGGATGAAGGTTAAAATCAAAACCCCTGCGGGGATGGAGGGCAGGATTTTGAGATGGGGCGGGGTAGAGGCCTTGTCCCCTGCCCCTTCCCCGATCCACTGCCATCCCTAGTTGTAACTTGTAATGTTGTCTAAAAGACCTATCGGGTCAGAGGAGGATGCCATGGAGGAACGGCAACCCAAACACCACCATGTTCCTTATTTTTGAGTCCTTCAATTTTTTGTGCTTTAGATGCCATTCATCTAGAATATGAATGGCTCTGAAAATTTGTGTGAGATCCATACGAGAAGTAAACTATCTTAATCCTGTTGTTTGGCTTGCCGTTTATCACATGGATGAATGGCATCCAAGGCACCTCTGACAGTGACTCTGACCTGATTCGAGCACAAATTTGAATTCAATAACGAGAGAGGATCCAGGGTGGTTGTGGGGCCTTACCCATGGTTTTCTGCTCTTCGGAACGAGAGAGGATCAGGTCAAAGGAGGTGCCTTGGATGCTGTTCATCTTACAAATGAATGACACCTATCAAACAATGAATAAGGCTTATTGTGAGCCGTTCATTTTAAACTATGATGATGCCAAAACACAAAGGTTAGTGACTAGAAATATTGCCTGATCCATTCTAGTATTGGGATGCAGGCACTTGTCTGGTTAAAGAGGAATGGTAAGATATCTTCACAAAAGATTAGATCCATTTCAGCTGCCCTACAAAGGACAATTATTTGACGTAAGAATTGGTTCCTTCATTTTTTTATGTGTCAAAGCTAAAGGTGGTTAAACCCAAGTGGTTAACCTAGTTGGAGCATGGTTAGCCTAGTCAGAGCGGGTCTTGACTGACACCGCCAGTCGGGGTTTGAATCCTGCATACGCTGCCCTTGCATAAGCCGAAGCCCAGCATAAGCCCTGGGGGGTGAGGGTCCTAGCCATGGCATTTACGCCCCCAAGGACGGCGACTAAGTCGCCGTACCCCAAGCTGCGATTTCCCTGTGTAAAGCATGAAAAGAAAAGCTAAAAGTGGTCCTTCCAAGTCACTTGTTCAAGTGACTCTCACTGTGTGTGTACCTGCCTTTAACTGGTGGGTTTCTTAAGGGCTACTGTGTCGGTGATCTCGCCGGGGTTCTCCAGGTAAGAGGTGGGCCCATTAAGTCTCAATTCTAACTAAGATTCCTTATCATAACAACAACAACAACAACAACAATAATAATAATAATATAGAGGTACAGTAATATTGTACAATTTGCCATTTCATAGCATGGACTGCCCAACCTATCAAATAGAAAGGCAAACTGGGTTAGGCAGAACCTACCAGGTAACTCTTAAGCCCAATGTGGCAGAGGGATTGGAACCTGAGCCATCAGCTTGGTAGAGGACCCAGCTTACCAAATGGGATACTACTACCTCATGGTAAATGGTATTTGTATTTTGTGCGCTTTAGTATATTGGTATATTGTTGGGGCAGAACAGAATTGGGATTCATCTAGAAAGAAGAAAGGCAAGAAAAAGCTGGAGGACTATTAGTCTCAGGATTGGATTTGGATCTAGATAAGTCAATTTAGTCTTCCATTTTGTTTGAGTTTGTCTGGATTTTTAATTTACCCAGAATCCATCATACGGTTAGGATTTTATCTTTCGAGTATAAATACATTGTAATGCAATTTATAATTAACTTGGTTGATTAATTACTTTAAATTTGTTTTTTTTTTCTTCCCACTTCTCTATCTAAATCGTGTTTCTTGCTTTCTTTTGTAATTTATAGTGTAGACCATAGATCACAACATAGCTTTTAGCGAATCGGGCAACCTATTTGCATCAATTGTGGGCTCTTGATTTTTAAGCTCCTAAAAGACTGCTCACACATCGCAATTGGATGATTCAAAACAAGGTTTTAGAAAACAATCCACTTAATCATATATGTGCACTTTCACAAGCAAGATATTTATGAAAATATCAAAAACTTAGGGGGCTAGCTATGTCACAATGATTCATGGACTCGATGATTGGGGATGCAGATTCAACTAGCAAGTTATAAAAATGTTGCGAACATGGGACACAAAGACATGAACTTTTCAATTTTTTTAAATAGGAAAACCTATTGATATTTTAATATTAAATTTATGGAAGTATTATTAAAAGATAATAAAAACTAATTTAAAAATTTTAATTAATGGCCATAGGAATCCATAGGTCTGCATGTCACCAAGAGGGCCAAATTGGCATGTCCTTGTGACATAGCTTAGGGGGCGTTTGAATGCTTTGGTTCTTAGATCCAAAGCTTCGATTTAGCATAGGGCCCCGGCCAAATTGGTGTGTTCTTGTGACATATCACGTGTTTGTATGAGCCATGCAGGACAAGTTAAATGTACAAAATTGAAAAATATAACTATGTTGTTAATTAGTATATAATGGGTTAGAAAATGAGATGATCTGCTAGTAGTTCAGCTCATGTTTGGCTTATAAAGAGCCCGTTCAAACTCATCAATAGAGCTGAGGAACAAGTCGTGCCGCTCGTGGTTTGACTCGTGTTCAATTTATAAAGAATTCGTTCAAACTCGTAAAATAGGTTGGGAGATGAACAGGTATTTGGCTCAGCTTGGCTTGTATAAGCCCGTTAGACATTAGAAAATATAGTTTAATTATATTTTACATATAGTTTTTTGTAATATTGTTTTTTTTCAACTCTAACCCAATGCATTTTTCTGTAAACAAGTCAGTTTGAACTCGGCTTCTTTTTTTAATTCTGGCTCATGATGAGCTTGAACTCGGCTTAGCTCGCTACAAGAATGAGCCATGCATGAGCACTTCAACCTCGGCTCATTCAACTCATTTACCAAAACAAGTCATCATATAGTCTCATCAAGTAAGATACAAGTAACAAATGCTCAACTCGGTTTGACTCGTGTAGGGTCGTTAATTAATAATAAAATCTATTTTATATCATAGCAGTGGTGGAGTCACATGGGGTCAAGGTGGGCACACGCCACCCTGACCTGGGAAACCCCGAGTCATGGTGAGCAGTGCCCATCTTAACCCAAAACTCTAAAGAGAGGCCTCGGGTCAAGGTGGGCACCACCTGGGCCCGGTCATGAGAGCACCCCTCCCCAGTCTCTCTCTCTCTCTCTCTCTCTCTCTCTCTCTCTCTCTGGAGTACTGATCAAGTTCTAGCAATGCCTTCCCCCTGCAGACGAGCGATTTCAAATGGTTACCGTCAATCTGCAATGCTCTGTCGCAATCCTGTATCGATGCACAGAAGTTCTTGAGTCCGAACAGAGCTTTCACTCTGTTAGCAAAGGCTAAGCACAGGGCTTCTTCGACGCTGTGTCGAGTTCTTCAGAAGGGTGCTGTTCCCAGAGATTTGAGGAACTGGGTGTAGGCATCAATGCAATCTTTCTACTCTTCCCTCATCAGAAGTTTGTTCGCTCTTGACCTGAGCACCTGCAACTAGTTATTCATCATCTCTCTCTCTCTCTCTCTCTCTCTCTCTTCGGAGTTCCGACAGGACTGCATCAAGGATAACAATCCAACGGTGAGTGGTCTCTCTCTCTCTCTCTCTCTCTCTCTCTCTCTCTCTCTCTCTCTATGGCCTTGCTTTAATGTTTTTTCGCTTGCCTTACCCATGCCTCCCTCATCCCTCTTCTTTTCGGGCCTATGCTCCACCCATCCTCTGCTCGTCAACCAGCAGGCCCTCTTCTCCATCCAAGAGGCGTTGAATGACGGGGGTCTCCGTTGCCCTACATTTCCGCCTCTCTTTCTGTATGTTTTTTATCTCTCGAAGGTGTTCACTTCTTGTCTGGCCTTCGGCTCATTGCTCCCTCATGACATCAAGCATTTTATGCGAGTCATCAAGGTTGAGCCCCTTCATGCTTGCTCGGTCAGTGCCCTGCTTTGTGCTCTTTTTTTTCTACCGTATTTCTTCCCGATCATATGGCTTACGTGGTTGGCAGGAGGTTAAGTCACCCTGACAGTAGTCATTTACCCAGAATTTATCTCGCTCGAATCTTTCTCGGGCTAAGCTGGGTGACTGGTGGTGTGTCGTTTGTCGGTCACTCAACTATCGAAAGCGTCACACTTTCCACCTTTGTGCTTCGTCTTTTCAGTCCAGGCGACACCCGGTCTGCAGGCGCTCTAGTGTTGTCCTCTCATCTCCTTTCTGCGGTTGGGCTTCTTCGTGTGTTAAGCACCCCTAACGCAAAACTGCGTTCTTGCCATGGGTGAAGATCGACCAGCTGCAAGATCCTTCATCTTCTTTCATGGCTATAAAGATTGGTTCTACTTGGGTGTCAACTCTCTCGTTGCAGTTTGCACCTATGTCATTCACGGGGAAACGTTTCTTGTAAGTCCATCTCAACCGCATCCCTCTCGGTGGACCTCTCGCCCCCCAGTGCTCGTCTTGGTTCTTGCACCTCAATGCTGGTTCCCTCTTCCTCTAGTGATGCTGCCGATTTTGCGGATTCTTCTTTCAGCGATGATTGCAGTTTTGGGGTTCCGTCCAAGTGCTCTATGGTTTCGGCAACAAAAAGAATGGCAAGCGGTCTTTTCGACTTAGCTATGTCGTGATTCCGTCATTCAATCCTCTGGTGGCCGTGTTGGCTCCTCGGTAATAAAGTTCGGCTGCAACCATCTACTTTGGTGGTTTCCTTGCCCAACGTCACTGGGTCAAAAAGCCCTATGGAGGTTTTCCATGGTACTCAGTCTTCTCTAGGCTTGCCCCTTGAGGCCTTAGCGTCTGTTTGTCCTCTTTTTCAAGACGGTAGCTCATCTCGTGTGTGTTCCCAAAAGCTGTTATTTCTTCTTTCATCTGCCGATAGGTCTGCATCCGACAATCATCAACGTCTTAGGGGACCTCGCCACCTTCTTTTAAGGTCGTCACCTCTAATCTTGGCACTTCATTCATAGTTGACAACTGTCCTAGGGGTCCGCCCCTTTGCACTTTGGAGTCTATGGTTGGGATGAGTGGTGGTTTATGTCGAACACATCCTTTCTCATCCTCCCCCCTTGCCTCTCATTCCCGAGGCGGCGGGCCAGCTTCCGAGCCATCTTTGCCAAGATCTCGCCCCTCCAGTGTTTGGTGGGCTAAATGGATGCTCGATAAGCGTTGTTCGTTGCAACCGCCCTCTATGGTGGACCACTTGCCCAAGGTTGATAGGCCTCAGTGCCCTTTCATAGTCATCTAGGAGCCTCAGTCTTCTCTCAGCCTGCCGTACAAGGCTGCATCATCGTTTTTGTCTCCTCTTCACAATGGTGGTTCAAGTCATGTGCTTTTCCCGCAACCGATGGTTCATCTCTTGGATGCTTCTGTTTTTTTGTGTGTCAATCATCAACCTCTCCTTGGAGACTTGTGTATGCCTCAATTTCTCTGCATGCACATTGATGGCATCTCGGTCATGGTGTCATCTCTCAAAGATCGAAGCAACTTATCTCTTCTATGTCTGATTTTCAACCGTCTTGTCTGTCCCCCACCTTTCATCGCGATTGTCTGGAATCATTCCTCCTCTGTCGATACCTCATCCTCCAAGGAGTTTGAGTTCGATGGACAGGGGGGCTCTCCCATCTCGCCCTCTCCTTCGATAGCTGCTCTGCCTTCTTTGCAAAGTCCTCTCTCTTCCTCTATGGGTTTATTCATGGCCGAAACAGCTCAGCGTCTCGATATATCGCTCCCTCAATCGCAAATACAAAGCATCTACATCCTTATGCATGAGTCCTTTGATGCTATCATAGATGATTTGTTGTTTGTGGTCGTTGTTGATCCGCATATCCTAACAGTCAACACGCCTCCTCCTTCTTTGGTCGGGGACTTTTAATCTTCGGAGCGTGGTGATTTCTCCCACAGGAGACATCGTCAGACCTTGCATTCTCCTTCCTTCCAGTATGGGGTAACTCCTAGGCGCTTAGTGCGGAATCGTACTCCTCAGGGTTTTTCTGATTTTCAGTTATGAAGATTATGTGTTAGAATATTAGGGGCCTGAATTGCCCCTCGAAGCGTCTTTTCCTTGCAAGTTGGATCTGTCAAGAGAAGTCAGATCTGATCGCTCTTTTTGAGACAAAGATGGTGGAGGTCTCACGCTCAATCGTATCTGAAATCTGGTGAGGTATGGATTTTTTCCTCAAGTCTGCGCTCCATTATGTAGGAGGTCTCCTTATGCTCAGAAAGCCTTCGCTAGGCATCTACCAACTGAACGAAGGCATGTTCTCTATCTCTATCGCCCTGCTTCTTCTTGCCAAGCCTGTACCGACCGTGGACACCATGGTGTATGGTCCCCACCGCCAGAGCCGTCGGAAGGAGTTTTGGTCAGACCTGAATAGGGTCATTCAGTCCCTCGGGGAGCAGCATCTTATCATGGGTGATTTCAACTGTCTGATGTCGTCAAATGACTCAAGCATTCTTGTTTTATACTAGACTTTTATGATTGGCTTCCAAAAATTTATTCAGATGCACCACCTGTATCTTGTCCCCATATCGATGAAGCTTTCTCTTGGTCCAATCGGTGATCTCGCCCGTGCTACCGTCTGCTCGATCACATGCTCATCTCTTCGGTTCTGTCGGGCTCTCTCAATGACATCTCGTGTTGTCTCCTACCCCAATATGTCTCGGATCATAGTCAAGTTGCTATCCGATGGGGGCATGGCTTCTTCGGATACAAAACTTTCAGATTTGAGCAATGGTGGCTAAAGGAGTCTGGTTTCAAGTCGGTCGTCCTTCATTCTTGGAGTAGACCTTGCTCTGCGGCTAGGGCAGCAACTCGTTGTCTGGTCAAGTTCCTCCGCTTATCTCACGACATCAAATCTTGGCTTATTTCCAGTAACATCAGCAAATTCCAGAATCTGGGGAAATAGGAGCGTGAACTATCTTCTATCCACCAGTCTCTCTTGGCTATGACCTCCCTGTCTGCCTTCGATATTGAAAGCCTCAATGCAAGATCTGCTGAACTGACTCTGCTATTGCATTCTTGGTGACTGGAGGATGAGATTCGCTGGAAGCAGTGATCTCATGTGTTATGGCTTAAAGCGAGTGACGAAAACACCAGGTTTTTCTATTCCTTCATATCTCATAGACATAGGAGGCAAGCCATTCACTCTCTTTCAATTGAGGGTGTCTCCTACTCAGGCGAACATATCCTACTAGCGGTTACCAATTATTTCATTAACCTGTATTCCAGCAGCCACTCGGTCGGTAGTACAATGGGTCCTACCTTCGTTCAGTCCATGGACTGTGTTCTCTCCTCGCCTATGCAGGTTTCTTTCACTGAAGAGGAAATCTATTCTATCGTGCGGGATTCGTCGAGTTGGAAAGCTCCGGGCTCTGATGGTTATCCTGTGGATTTCTTTCACATTTTTTGGCCCTGTGTTAAGAGTGACATTCTTAGTGTCTTCGCTGAGTTCCATCGCAACTGTCGTTTATCAATTCACTATCATCTGACCATTGTTTCTCTTATTTCTAAGGAAGCAACTTCATTAGACATCTCGTGGTTCTGCCCCATATCCGTTCTAGGGAGAATTTACTGAATTATCGCCAAGGTCATGGCGAATAGGATGCGTTCAGTCGCTCCTCAAATTTTTTTGGATGCACAATTTGCCCTCATAGATGGCTGCAGCATTCCTTCATTCTGACCATAGAAGTGCTACACTCTTCAAGATCAGTGAGAGGCCTTTCTTTACTCTAAAGCTTGACTTCCACAAAGCCTACAACTCAGTTCATTGGCCATTCCTTTTTCACATGCTGGTGAACTTTGGTTTTGGTTGACGTTTCTCTAGTTGGGTGCGTGAGCTAGTTACAAATTCAAATCAACGAGGTCTGTGGCCAGCAGTTCAAACTTGGTTGTGGTCTTCGGCAAGGATGCCCCTGTCTTCTTTGCTCTTTAACATCGTTTCTAAAGGCCATGTGGTTTTGTTTAAGAGGGTCGTGGAGTGTGGTCTCATTGGTTCTCTCAGAATCTAGGAGTTCCCTAATCATATCCTTACTTATGTTGATGACATGATAATTTTCGGCAGTGCATCCATCCAACAAATGTTAAGAATCAAGCTTATCCTTCTTTTTTTTTCCTATTGATGTCAGGTTTATCTATGAACTATGATAAATGCCCCTCCTTCTATGTCGACTATTGGTCAACAGATTTTCAGATGCGCTATTTCAGAAAATTCCTTTTTTTACTTGGGTCTACCGCTATAGATCTCGTGTATCCCATCGACAGCCTGGAATGCAACTCTTTAAAAGGTTCAAACTAAAATATCAGCCTGGCAAGCATCTTACCTTTCCATCGCTGGTAGACTTACTCTCATCAAGAATGTTTTAAATGCTATGCCAAAATTCTTTATATCTATGTTCCTAATGCCTATGGAGGTCAGCAAGAAATTCTCTTGGTTGTTGGCGAAGTTCCTTTGGTCTAGGCGAAGTACCAATAACAAGCGCCACCTGGTGGGTTGGAAATCTCTAATGCTTCCTCAAAATAAGGCGGGGTTGGGGATTCTAGATTTCAGATTAAGAAGTATTGTTCTCATCGTGAAGCAAAGTTGTCTTGTGCACCAACCGGGGTCCTCATGTGCAAGCTTTCTTCTTGCTAAATACAGATCGGTTGAATCGTTGTTGGTTGACCACCGCGGGATTCGGCCAACTGTTTCACAGCTGCATCACTCTTGGATCCATGCTTGGTCAATCGCTTTTTTTAATGAGGGTGACGATGACTCTCAGACCCAGTTCTTTCACCGAACTCTCGCCCTTAACAGGTCTTTCCGCACAAGCGCTTGCTACCTGTCTTGCCTGCCTTCGGGGGTAGATTGGTTCCCTGCGTGCCTTATCTGGGGCAAGGGATCTACTCCTCGATCGTGTTTTCTGGCATGGCTAATCCTTCACGAACGGGTGTAGATGAACAACTTTCTCAAATCTATTGGTTTCCATCTTTCCAGTAAATGTGTTATGTACGAGGCGGCCGAAGAATCTGTGTTTCACCTTTTCTGGGAGTGCCCTATTTTTTAGAACCTTTTTAAGGTTACCTGGAATAAGCCTGTCGTTACCGTGCACCAAGAGTCGTTCGCTATAGACCTTTTACGGGGCCCTCAGCCAGTTTGCAATTGCAAGCACTGACAGATTATTTGAAGAACGTGGCTTCTCTCGTCTTGATGGGCTATTTGGATGACTCACAACAATGCCATTTTCTAGCAAGTTCTAGCAGTTTTTAATAAATTAGTGAACTTTATTTTGGCGGATGTGTACGCCATTTTGCGCATTACCATCCCCGATCTTTAGTGCTTTCTGTTGCCGTGGACCCCCACTGAACTAGACTGATCTAGCCTAGTTTTTGTTTTTTTTTTGTTCTTAGTTTTGTTTTTGTTCTCTCGGCCTGCTGGGTTTAATGTTTGTTGACCCTTTTCGTAATGTTGTTGTTTATAGTTTCTCTCTCTCTCTCTCTCTCTCTCTCTATATATATATATATATATATATATATAAACCCTTGTCTCCAACTTTCTGACTGTTTAACGAGTATTTCTCCTTGTCTGCCAGATTCTTACTGAACCGGCCCAGCAGTATAGCCCTTCAAGGTGGTGGTCTCTCTCTCAATCACATAGGGCAGTGGGCATTCCATGTTCATCCATATTCATCTTTATTTTATTTTTTCAAATAAGATAAATGGAACATTAGTTTCTTTATTTTATTTTCAATCAACATTAAATATTATTGACGATTTCACATAAGTTATCATATATATATAATGTTTGTTTAGGTTTTATTTTTTAAACAGCACGAGACATGAATATTTCATTAGGTTTTACAGTTTTTTGTGTTTTTAAAATTAGCATTTAGATATTTTTTTTATTTTTGTATTTCAATCAACATTAAATTTGATCTTATACTTGATATTTAAGGGTTCTTTTTCAATTAGTATATATATATTAATGATATTTGTTTAGCATTTAGGCTTTTGATTTAGCTTTTATTTTTTAAATAACATGAACCATGAATGTTTCATTAAGTTTTAAAGCTTTTGTACTTTTTTCTTTTAATTAGTATTTAGGTATTTTTGTATTTTTTCATGCCAATCAACCTTAAACTTGATTCCACATTCTTGATTTGAGTTATAAACTTAGAATTTAAAGGTTTTTAATTATTATATATGTGAATGATGTTTGTTAAGATTTAAGTTTTATATTTAGCTTTTTTAAATAGCATGAATATTTAATTAGTTTTTTTTTTTTGCTTTTTTTAATTAACATTTTAGGTATTTGATTCTGGTTTTTTAAATGAGGTGAATATTTAATAAGGTATTTTAGTATTTTTCAATACTAAGCATGATTCTACATGCTTAATTTTAATTAGAAACTTAAAAATTTAGTTTTTTTTTCAATTAGCATATATATATGAATGATGTTTTTTAAGAATTAAGTTTTTTATATAGTTTTTGTTTTTTAAATAGCATGAACTATGAATATTTTATTAGGTTTTGGATTTTTTATATTTTTTAATTAGAATGTAGTTATTTATGTATTTTTTTCTCAATCAACATTGAACTTGATTTTAGTTAAAAACTTATAATTTTAGATATTTATTTTTTTAATTATATATATATAATGTTCGTTAGGATTTATGTTTCTTTTTTATAGCATGAATATTTAATTTGGTTTTAAATTCTTTGTGGTTTTTTTTTTCTTTTTAATTTTCATTTGTCCCACCCTAGTATAGATTCCTGGCAAAGCCACTATATCATAGAGTTTAGATAGTTGAAGTTTTTAACTTATAAGTAGTAAGTTTGGAGTCAAAATCCTATTGCTTATAACTTCAAAGCCATGCATTTATTTTGTAAATGAGTCAAATTTAACTTGGGTCAACAGGTTTAAAATCCAAATTCCATTATTTTTACACAGACTAGTATGCAATGAAGATCTTAGCTAGTTCTTATACCTGGGAATAGGATTTGTGTTGGTTCAGGTATAAAACTGGTCTGGGTATATGTCGGGTTTGGGTTCGAGTCAGTTTGGTTTTGAATCATGTGAAACCATTTGGGGCTCTGGGTTGTGTTTGAAAAACAGTCGGATCTAAACGGGTTTAATTGAGTTCATATTTATTAAAAATCGGTTCTCTATGGGTCTAGATTTTAGACCCGATCCAAACCCATGGGTTTATTAAAAATCGGTCAGGTCAGATTAGTTCGGGTCGGGTATACCCGACCGAGTTACACCCCTACAACGGTACAACCCTACAATTTGGTTCATGTAGACCCAGCTCATTAGGCTGCCCATCGGATCCTGTTTGGATCAGGGTCTAGAATCGACCCACTTGCACTCCTAAATCCGAACCGTTTACCTCTCTCTCTCTCAAAGAGGCGCGACCGCGCGAGCAACAGTGTTAGGCTCTGCAGAAGGATGGAGGAGAAGATGAGAGAAAAGGAAGAAGACCCATCGTCTCCGGACGCCGAAGGCCAGCAACAACAGAATGAAAACGAGGAAGAAGAGGGAGGAGGAGGAGCATGGGAGTGGTATGGATGTCCTCTTCTGAGGTTCGACGTCTCTCCTCGGAGGACCCACCATTTCTATCGCCAGTTCAGGGCCTCCTCCTCCTCTAACCCCAAAAATTTCCTCAAGGGAATCAAATGGTAATAAAAACCAACCACCCACCCACCCTCCCCTCTCTCTCTCTCTCTTTGATGAATAACTGGTAGGGTTTTCTTAGGTCTCCAGATGGTTCCTGTTTCCTCGCTAGCTTGGACGACAACTCTCTCCGACTATTCGATTGGTACCACTGCATTTCTCTCTCTCTCTCTCTCTCTCGTCTTGTGATACGTGCCTTTTGTTTCTCTTAACTTTGTTAATTAGGTATATTCTGATTAAATGCTTTGTCTTATTGCTATCATGTTCTTTTTTTGTATTAACAATAGAAAGGTATTATACGTTCGCTCTTTTTTATGTTATACAGCCCAGATATTGCTGATGGTACTCATGCTGCCTATGATTATGCATCAGAGGAAGGTAAGATTGTAAAAATTAACACCTCGTAAGATGAATACACTTTATTGGAACATCATCTGAATTTGAATATTCTATCATGCAGTTATTATACATATTTTTGTTTTCATAATTGATTCAGATTAGAGTCCTTTGTCCCCTATCGATCTGTGCTTTCATCTTCATTGAATAAAAGTAGCTTTCCGGTACTGATGATCAATCAATCTCTGTAAACGTGATAAAGCAGATGCCCTGTGATTAAGCTTGATAGATCTAGGGCCTGTTTGGTAATGTCTCATGAGATTCGGGCTCGTGCAAATGAGAATGATTTTCATTGGCATGGTTAAACAAACATCAGAAAATGAGCAGTGAGAAACCAACTCTCATTTGCCTCTGCAACTGAGAGTTGTTTTCTCATTTACGTGAGAATCAGAATTGCAAGGGGCCTCTTGTGATTCTGATTCAAACGATTTGGAGTTATACGTGGCCCAGCACACGAAACGTACCCTATTGTATGAGCACCCTTTGTAGGATGAATGAGTCAAGAACATGATATCCCAAAAGCTATTAATCTCTAGAGACCCTCCCCTGTAGCCCACAACAGCAACCTGTATTTTCGTTCACTTTAGTGAACAATGGATTACCAACCTAACTTTGATCGTTGCCTTTTCCCATATATAATGTTGCAAGTTGCAACCTGTCACTTCCGTGTGTTTTACACAAGTGGTCCATAGTCCATACTTCCTACTCTTTTGTTTTCGTCCCTACTTTTTTGTTTTCTTGGGAAATAATTATGATCATTGTTGCCGTTGCAGATTCATATAATTCAAAACTTGTTATTCAGGAGGGAGAATCTGTATACGACCATTGTTGGTACCCCTTCATGCATTCTTCAGGTGACTTGCCAGTCATGCCTTTGGAGTAATTGTTTATGTCCCCTATCTCTTTATGTTGAAAATTATTCATTTCTTTATGTTTCAAGAAACAAAATAGGCTCTCAATCCTTTTAGTTAATAACTTGATTGCATTTCAGACCCAACAACATGTGTGTTTGCAACTACTACTCGTGATCACCCTGTTCATCTCTGGGATTCTGTATCTGGTCAGGTACGAAATTTGTTACACCTGAAAGACTATTACGTTATTGGACACTTTGTAGATGTTCTAATTCTCATTTTGTGCCAATGCAGCTCCGTTGCACATACCGTGCATATGATTCTATGGATGAAATAACTGCAGCATTTTCAGTTGCCTTCAGTCCTTCTGGGATAAAGTACTTTATGTGTACATTACATATATGCTTTTGTTTATTATTTCATAGTCTCATATTCTTTACGAGAATTGTTACCTTTTCTTCGGTAATGTGATTTTCTGTGTAGGTTGTTTGCTGGATATAACAAGGCTATCAGAGTATTTGATCTTCATCGTCCTGGTCGAGATTTTGAACACTATCCAACCCTCAATGGAAATAAAGATGGACAGTCAGGTACTTCCTATAGATGTCACTTTCTTATGTTAGTATTCTGTCATTGTGAATACCTAGTTTGTCATGTTGGGTTATTGTGAAACGTCCTGGAAAGCCCCATTTGCAAAATGTGTTTTGTTTTACTATTGCTCATAATATGCTATTTTGCACGATGGTATGTGTGAAAACTATTACATTAGGGCACCAGCGTCTCTAATGTAATTTTGTAGCCTTACCATGTTTGCCATTGAGACGCTTCATTTTGAAGTCTCTATTGCTCAGATAGGAAGTGACAAGCTTTGATACCTCGCAGTTGGTAAGACGTATGATATTTATGCGTAGTTAAGATATATCAAAGGTTTGATATGGGTATTAAATGATGTTTGGAATTATTAGCAGCGCACAGTCTTTTTCAAAAGCTGATCTCTTGATCTGGCATACTCATATGGCATCTCTTCTTGGGTCTATGCTTGTAGGATGTATCCAATCATTTTTTTTTATATTTGAAGTTTGTAATAGTTGATGGATATTCAAGGGATGCCTTGTTGACTACTAGCATCTCCAATGCTAATAAATTCAATAAAAAAATATTGGTTTGACAATAACATCTTCTTGAACTTTGCCATTCATAAGTTCATGGCTTCATGCTACTTAAAAAAACTCATCACTTTGCACTTCCATTAGCTATCTTTGCATCTCTTATTTATGGACTTCCCTCTGTCATTGGAGATTTGGTCTCTGCTAACTTTCTCTCCAGAGCACATGTCTATCAGTTGGCTTTGACTTTACATGCCTCTTCATTGTTCACTTGTTGCAGGGATTGTATCTTGCATTTCATTTAGTCCTTACAATGGGATGTTTGCAGCGGGGTCCTATAGTCAAACTACTGCAATTTATGCAGAGAGTACAATGGAACTTCTGTATTTACTGCATGGACAATTAGGTGGAGTTACCCAGGTACTCAAGAATCTAATTTGTGCACGATTTCATAGGATAACATCTTCATGAACGTGCACATTATTTTCTACTTACAGGTTCTATTTTCAAAGGATGGGAATTATCTATATACAGGAGGCAGAAAGGTAACTTCAAGGCATTTGGATCTATTACTTAATTCATGTATTGCTCCTATAAGTCACAAAATGCATATGTATCTTTGCTGCACTATGGGTGTGGAAGAGATAAGGTGAAGCTTGATTTGTTTTATCTGAAATGTTGTATTCACACAATTGCAGTTTAGGTTTTGAATGAGAACTCCAAAGTACCTAACATTAACAGAATTGAAGAATATAAATGACATTGAATGGATAAATGACTATGTTACACAGACTCTTCTAACAGGGCCCTGCACCCGCACCCAGGAGGGTGCGACACTTGGACATAGCTTCCTTTGTGTTAGGTGAAGTCAACCACACTGATGTCCATTTCTATCCAAAAATAGATTCAGTTAACCCTAATCAAGTCCATTTTTATCTATATTATATATATAAATACATAAATGCACACACATACACATAGTGTTAACTTAAAACTGTTTATATATATATATATATATATATATATATATATATATATATATATATATATATATATATATATATATATATATACTCCCCACACCCCCGCACCCAAATTTTTTTAAAGTGCCGCATCGTCGCACCCGCACCCACATCCACATCCGCACCTATGTGACATAGATAAATGACTATGCTAGGTCCATTATAAGCCAAACAGTATCAGAAGGTGAAGTAGATACAGTTCTCCTTGAAAGAGAGTGTGGCCTGTATTCAACAGATATGCCAAGACTATACAGAAATATATATTGAGATAAAATCATTACACCTAGAATTTAACACTAAAATATTACTGTTAAATTCAGTTGTGCGTTTTAATCTCCTTTTATATATTGTTGTATGGTCCTGGCATATCTAATGATAGGGCCACTCTTATTTTCATGGAAAGTTGTATCCACTTCACCTTCTGATACTGTCTGGTTTATAAAGGACTTAGGATAACCATTTTCCAATCAGAATCATTTCTATTTTTCACGTATGTTACTCCTCTACTTTGAATATGTTAGGTGCATTGGTGTCCTTTTTACATGCACGTAAAATCTTCCTCGGGTCACCCATCAGCTTGTTTATCCATGCATAATTTGAGTTTTGTTAAAGTCTTTATGTATGGTATTTTTGTCATTTTTTCCCCTTGATTCAGTATTTACTTTTAGGCAGGATCTATCACTTTAACTTTTTTTTTCCTTCTTTATTCCTCTTTACTGTCAAAATTGATGTCACTGGTTCCTGACAGGATCCTTACATATTGTGCTGGGATGTTCGCAATACTGCCAGTATCTTGTACAAGTAAGAAGCCCACTCTCAAGCATTAGAATATATACTTTTTTTGTCACTTGCTAGTCTGAATGTGTAAATTCCAAATCACAATGCGTTTTAGGGTGCTTCAAGTGTTACATAAAAGAGATTATTTTCTTGATTCCAAGTTGACCTTGACTATCGATTTGTTTAATTGAAAATCTTACACCAAAGTTCAAGGCTATGCTAATTCATAAAAAATATAATCACTTAGTGACAGCTCAAGCATCTTAATGTTGATGTGGAAGACTTGGTCTGGACTGAATAAATATTGTCTGACAAGGACTTCCAATACATAGATAAATTTATGCCTGCGAGACATCTTTATCTAATAAATGTATGTCTATCTCAACTCCTGACAGTAGAGGAAGATGATATTGAATAGTAATCGGGACCAGGGTTACCGGAAGCGCCATAGAACATGGGGAAGCGTATTTCCTCAAAGCGCATTTCGGAAGTGCAAAACGTAGCGCTTCTGAAACGTGCTGAGAAGCGCCGAAAAAAAAATTGGAAGCACGCTTCCCCCTTTTTTTTTTCCTTGTTTTTCTTTTTTTTCCCTTTTTTTACTTTTCCCTTGCCTCTAGTTTGCTTCCTAAGTCGCTTTCAGTTCGCTTCTCTTCTCGTTTTCGAGATGATTCCTGGTTCGCTTATAAGTTGTCTCGCACCTGCTTTCTAAAATTTTGGAAGTGCCTCGCTTCCGCTTCCCGCTCCTGCTTCCCTGACTGACAACTCTGATCTAGACCTTGTATAATATACATGTTCTACACCAGCATAGAGTACAAAAGTTCACAATCCTGGGCCACTAGTTGATCAGTCTTGCTTTATGTGGACTGTATGTTGGATCAGCCAACTTGCTTTACTAATCCAAGTGTCAGTTCCGAAACACTCTTTTTATCCCTTTTTTTCCTTTTGTTGAACATCACAAACTGATGCTATTCTAGCTGTTCACCTTACAGATAGATATTGTACTAAATGTCTTGAAATTTTCATTGTCTTGATCTTCTACTCTGGCTATTTGCTGACATTTTTTAATTTGGCAACTCAACTTTTTGGCCAGAATTTGAGGTGTAGATCACACAAGTCTATCTACAAAACCACATCGATGATGGGTTCTGTAGCTGGTATAGTTTTTACAAAGCCTGCACTGTTGAAGTGTTGATCTGTCTTGTCATCGTGATTGGATCTTTTTCTCTGTTCTGCAAATGCTGGAGCTGTTTGATTCTTGTTTAAGGGTCTTTGAATTGCATCAAAGCTTTGCTAACAGCAATTTATCCTGGTGGATGGTGCTCAAGCCGATAAATTGTTGTAGCATGCCATACTTACTGTAATGATTGTTGTGATGAAAACGATTTTATCTTTAGCAGACAGAAATGTTGTTTGTAGCTATTTGTGCTTTATTTGCAATTGATTCCAGTTTGGTTTTACCAGACAGAAATGTCTTGCTTCCATCCAACAGATTTGAAGTGCCAACATTGTTTGTTTGGGCCATAACCTTAGGTTGTACAGATCATCAGAGTACACAAACCAGAGAATAGCATTTGATATCGAGCCTTGTGGGGCACATCTTGGCACTGGAGGGCAGGTCTTCTCCTGTTGTTTTCTTTTCTTTCTCAGATTTTCCTAGTTGACCATTGAACATCATATTACAATTTGTTCAGTCGACTTCTTTGAACAGGATGGGCATGTTCATGTCTATGACCTTCAAACTGGGCAGTGGACTGCAAGCTTTCAGGCTGCATCAGGTGAGTATTGTCCCTTTTAAATCTCATTCTATTAAGTCTATTTTATGTTCTCATTTCCTTTGTAAAACTTATCATCTTGATACTTTCTTGTAACAGATACAGTAAATGGATTTTGTTTCCATCCCTCCCTCCCAATGGCTGCTACTTCATCAGGACATCGTCGATTCTTCATGCCAGACGGTGATGAAGAGAGAGTAGTTTTGAGTGGTATATTCCTACCCTCTTTGGCTTCTATCTTAGTTTCTTCTCCTCAGTCTTTTGTGGTTTCTATGTGAAATCCTTTTAAGAAGAATTTATCTAGTATTCTCCAACGGTCCTTTTGCCTAGAATCTGTATTTTTCCTCTTTCTATAGATAAGCTACGCGGCCCTCAATGGGTTTTGAACCTAAGACCTCTTCATTAAGATTGTGCAACCCTAACTGGTCCAGCTATCTTATTCTACCCTAGAATCTGTTCATTGGACATACAGGAGACAGAAATCCACTTTTTCTCCAATTATCCTTTTATATATGAAAAGTTTGACTGATTAAGTTCTGCAGTTTGATATATGTCCAGTGTGTGATACATATATTCTTTTTCTCATGCGACAGGTGAAGAGAACTGTGCTTGCATTTGGAGTTTCCCTTGGACAACTGATTATTCTGTGAGTGTTGAGGATTCAAATGCCCATGTGGGATGTGACGACTCCAACATAGTTTGGTATCATACTTTAAACTGCCTTTTTTCATGTCTCTGCTTTTATTTTATTTTATTTTTTCAAATTTTGCGTATTGGTAGATATCTGGTAGTGTACATCTAGGCATTTCATTGTTCATCCCTGTTTTATAACAATGTTTAGGCCAACATTTAACCTTTAAATCATGGCCGTGGCATCTCTGTTAGTTTATCGTGGATTACTGGATCTTCTTAGCAATTAAAAGAACCTATGAGGCCTAATGCAAGTTTTTGTTTTTTTTTGGTTCTCATCAGATAATGTAGAGCTATCTTCTTTCATGTGGATGCAATGCTGCCAAGGTTTCTCTGTTGAGATGGTAAATGTACCATTGCACCATCTGAGATGATAAACAAAGCTGGAAGCGTTTGAAGTACTCGCTCTGCTATGCCACTTCAAGATCTTACGAAAGATATAAAAAACAACATAAACAATTTATATTGGGATTATCATTTAGGTGGGATTCGGTGAAATGTATAATGCAATGCCATCTCAAAATCAAAGCAAACACTTCAACATTGTAGAAAGGAATGCCTCTCATAGGAAGGAGTCCTAATTGGGAGGTGCATTTCTGCTTCCTCCCATGCTCTCAGGCTCTGTGCTGTTTGGGAGCAGTGGCGTTCCCTAAACACTGATATAGGAATGGAGTTGGCAGATCCAAAATCACATTTTAACACCATTCACAAGATGCTTTGGTTTACTCCATCTTGAACACCACATTTTGGTAAAACCATATCTTGGCAACACAGAAAATGATGCTTCCCTCTCAATGCAAGGCTCCTAAACAGAGCCTAAATTATGGTTTCACCGAGTTGAAATACCTTTTTGTATCGCATAAGACGTACACAAGTTCATGACTTTCAGCACATTGGTAGAACTTAGTAGTTACATAAAACTTGGTCATGCCATGGCAAGTGAAGATGTAACCTCGTAGTCATAGGCTTATACAGTGGCTCCAACAGTTAACCAAGCTAATCCATAATAAGAATATCAATGAAGAATAATGTGGGATAGAGCTGGTAAAGAATCCTAATGAACTGGAACCAAACTGAGGGTGTTCAAGATCCATTTATATTGGTGAGCGAGCGCAGCTCGAGCTCATGGTGAACCCAAGTTAAATGAGTCAAGCTTAAGCTGGCTCATTATAAATGAATTTTATTGTTAAATTAAAATTTAATAGAATTTACAACCTATTGATTGAAGCTCAAAATGGTTCATTTACAAAATAATTGGATTATTTCAAAGTTGTAAGACTTGAACTCTAAGCTTATAGATTGCAAGTCACACACTTCAACCATCTACGCTCTATGGTATAAAATATATTTATTATTAGTTAACGAGATTTACGAGCCAAACTGTGGAAACAGCTGTTTGTTCGTATTTGGCTTGCCGAGCCAATTTTCCAAGTTCAAACTAGCCCAGACCTACTAAGGGATTAGTATGCAAATAACAAATTCGTGGTTAATCAGCAAGACTGATTAATTTGTCTTTTTTGTTCTGGTTCCAATCCCAAAACCCACCAATCGATTTAAAGGACCCAGTTTGGATTCTGGAATTAACAGCCCCGAACCAAAATACCAAATCATTAACAACCCAGCAGAGAGAGAGAGAGAGAGAGAGAGAGAGAGATTAAAACATTTTCTGGCTTAGTACTTGACAACAGTCAACGTTCAAAACAAGCATACTGTTCTTTGTTAAATACTTCATCTTCATCATCTCTTTCTCCTCGAGGAGCAGAGCGCTATAGAATCACCAGTTTTATGAGAAACTCCTGAACTCTTCCTCGATCATTTTGTAGAGTTGGAAGCCACCTGCATTCCAAGCAACAAAATAATTCATCACTTATACTTGAAATAAAGCAATCACCTTGGGAAACATTAATTGATGAACCATATTCAATAAAATCCATCCTCATGCATTGTAGAGAAGAAAAAAACAACATGATAAGTCACCATTTGCTAGACCATTGGAATGGTTGGACCATAGGTATGACCAACTTCTCTCCAATGACATGTTATCACAAATTCCATGAACACAATGAAGAAGTGAACTTACTTATGAGTGTCTTGCAGAACCAAGGAAGTGGCAAAGCAAAAGAAGTGAAGACCTTCACCAGTATCCTTCCTATCTTACCCAGAAAGTCATGTTCAGCAATGAAGTTGGTGAACCTTCTGGACACTATGTCATAGCAAACCCTGCACATGTCCATAAAAGAAGGTTCATGGGGGACTATGTGCGTCAGCTCTCTCCTTGCACCCTCTAGCTCTTCCCTTACCATGGCAGATGAGAAAGACACGCCCATCTCAACCACCACCCTGAAAAATCACCTCTCTCTCATATATATATATATATATATATATATATATATATATATATATATAAACGAGTCAGTTGAAGTTAATTGAGTTAGTTAACGAGAAGTGTTATCAGCAGCAATTTCGATGATAATTAAATTAGTCTTTTTGGGGATACCATGAACATGCATTTAGAGATTGGTGAATATAAATACAAATTCAATTTGGTCAAATTATGGAAACAATAGTCTTCCTAGGAATGCTGATCTAGTGAACATGCAATAATAAATACAAGTGTTCTTTTTTTTTTTGGAGACAAGAAAGGTAATTGGGAGAGAACAAAGAAATAAATGCGAGTTTATATTTTGCTGCACAATAATTCTTCTAGTTTCGGCTCACTAGAAAACAACATTAAGCAAGGTTTTCTTTCCTTGAGACTTGTGCAGGCTAATGAAAGCAATTAGTATCGTAGTTAATGAACCGTCCATCTCAAGATGAGATATCACGTTTTTGTTAAGATAACCTTAGATCAACTACGCGACCAATATCAATGATATTGTGAAATATAGTAATTTCATCGAGAAATTACTTAATTTGACATAACACAAAAAAGCTTCAATATTTTCAAAACATCAAGTATTCTAAAATTAACTACCACAATATCCCGATATTAATTTGATATTTAACAGTTTTTAACTTTTTATGTTTGTTATTTGTTTATATATTTTGACATTTTGATATATTTTTTAGAGAATTCCCAAAAACACAATTTTTTAAAATTTATCGCTGCATTTTCTTTCACTAAGAAAAACCGGGCTCCAATGTTTGTGAAATTGATTCCAATTAGTTGCTAATGTTTATCTCAACCAATTGGTGTGTAATTGATTGTATATACTACCAATGCCAAGTTGCCCACAGAGGGTTCTGCCTTCCTGGTTATTGACGACCGTGGCTTGTCACCCAACATAGTAAACCATGGATCGAAACTCATGGAGGACATCTTTTGCCACAAAGCCAAAGCTGGGTATACAACTCAGTGAGAAGGGGGGAACTACAAGAGTTTTACCAACCAAAAGCCCATGCCAATGTGCAGTCAGTGATGAGGGGGTTTTCCTTAATTAAACTAGCTAGAAAAAAAGTGCCAAGCTGTACAGCTGGATTCTACTTTATATATATATATATATATATATATATATTTACACAGAGAAAATAACCCCCAAGGTGAGAGATCTCACCACGCTGGCTATGCATGCCGTACTTACCGTTGTTGTCCTGGCAACGTAAAACTCTGTGCGCTTACCTGTTGCCTTACAAGGAGTCCCCACTATTTGAACCTAGACAGCTAGTTGGGTTCTACTTGAATTTGGACGCTCTGGATGTACCGTATGATAGCTGCAAACCGTGAATGGATGTACCTTATGATAGTTGACAATGAGGTATCACTTGAATATATTGATGGTGTTGACAGTTTTATTGAATTTGCAATGGCAAGTGTCAGTACAATGGATCCCACAGGTCGGATCAGGTGCCCCTGCACGATGTGTAAGAACAATCGATTTGTAGAACCTCATGGCATTAGACATCACCTATACAGGAAGAGTTTTGTGAGTGATTATCAGAATTGGATGCTTCATGGTGAAAAATTTTAGAACAATTTTGATGCACAGGTGAATGTGGTACATGATAATTCATATATGATTTGATATTTGATGTCGTGGACCAGAACTGACATCTGCTATGGGTCCTAGTGATATACCAACTAGGGTAGAGGAAGAATAAACAAATGATGCAACTAGTAGATTTTATGATTTACTTAGAGATGCTGATGAGCCATTTTGAAATGGTTGTGAGAGTCACATTATTTTGTGTACAGTTCTTCAACTAATGAATTTGAGGTTCGAGTATAATTTGAGTCAATCATGTTTTGACCGCCTATGCTCTATTGTGAAGAGTATGTTGCCCAAAGATGAGAAATTGCCACAAAATTTCTATCGTGCGACGGTTATGATCAACGCTTTAGGTATGAGGTATCAAAATATAGATGCTTGTTCAAATCACTGCATGTTGTATTTCAAAGATCAAGAAAATAGCAGATCATGTTCGTCATGTAGCACTACAACAAAGCAGTAGATTAGCGACGACCACATTCCGTCGCTAATCCGTCGCTAACATGTGTAGCGACGGATTAGCGACAACGAGGCGACGGTATGCTTACGTCGCGAATATTTCGACGCTAACTGGCGACGGAATTATTCCGTCGCCAGGTCCGTCGCTAAGTGCGACGGACTAACGAGCGCTATATTCCGTCGCCAATCCGTCGGTACTAAACGGCGACCACGGCTTGGCGACGGATTTACTTTCGTCGCTATGCCGTCGCTAGATTTATATTACTAGCGACGGATGATTCCGTCGCAAACACGAAAAAAATTAAAAAAAAAATATTTGAAAATTAAATACCGAAAACTGTACAATTTATATTTCCTGTACAACTTATATTTCCTGTAAATAAAAAACAAACCACACAAAAAATTTCATATAACAAGAATTTACAATAATTAATCGTTCCACCTTAAAATTAACAAGTTTAATTATTTACAATTTAACAATTACAATTAGGAAACATAAAAAAATAAAACTTCTTCAACACAGTTCTCTAATCATCGCCAAGATTTTGTGTGTCTTCTTGTTCATTGTCTTTATCTGTCCCTTCAGCTCCACTACGCTGATTATCGCTAGCAGCCTACACAAAGAAAATAACAGTCAGTATTGATAAACAAAATATAATGAAATAAATTACACACTATATGTGATTCTATCATGTGCTCATGTGTGATCTAAGGCAATAAAAAAACTCTATATGTGATTCTATCATGCTCATATGTGCTCTAAGGCAGACAAAAAGTTATATATATATATGTGATTCTATCATGCTCATATGTGTGCTAAGACAGTCAAAAAATTGAATATGTGATTATAGCATGTTCATATGTGTTCTAAGGCAGCTAGAAAAACTCTATATGTGATTCTACCATGCTCAGATGTGCTTTAAGGCAGGCAAAAAACTATATATGTGATTCGATCATGCTCGTATGTGTGCTAAGGCAGTCAAAAAATTGAATATGTGATTATAGCATGCTCATATGTGCTCTAAGGCAGGCAAAGCAAAAAAATTTATATGTGATTCTATCATAAATGATATATGTTCTAAGGCAGTAAAAAAACTCTATATGTGATTTGTGCATGCTCATATGTGTTTTAAGGTAGTCAAAAAACTGAATATGTGATTATAACATGCTCATATGTGTTCTTGGCAGTCAAAAAACTGAATATGTGATTATAGCATGCTCATATGTGCTCTAAGGCAGGCAAAAAAACTTTATATGTGATTATAGCATGCTCATATGTGCTCTAAGGCAATAAAAAAACTCTATATGTGATTCTATCATGCTCGTATGTGTGCTAAGGCAGTCAAAATACTCTATATGTGATTATAGCATGCTCATATGTGCTCTAAGGCAATAAAAAAACTCTATATGTGATTCTATCATGCTCGTATGTGTGCTAAGGCAGTCAAAATACTCTATATGTGATTATAGCATGCTCATATGTGTTCTTAGGCAGTCAAAAAACTGAATATGTGATTATAGCATGCTCATATGTGTTCTAATGCAGTCAAAAAAACTTTATATGTGATTCTATCATGCTCATATGTGTTCTTAGGCAGGCAAAAAAACTTTATATGTGATTATAGCATGCTCATATGTGCTCTAAGGCAATAAAAAAACTCTATATGTGATTCTGTCATGCTCATATGTGTGCTAAGGCAGTCAAAAAACTGAATATGTGATTATAACATGCTCATATGTGTTCTTAGGCAGTCAAAAAACTGAATATGTGATTATATCATGCTCATATGTGTTCTAATGCAGTCAAAAAAACTTTATATGTGATTATACCTGAGAGGGACCTGGAATCGAAGATCCCCTTTCCAGAACAACGGCCTTGATCTCATTTCGGAGAAAGAGGGCGACGATGTATTGGAAGTAGTTATTCAGTGATTCATTAACGATCTGGCGTACATCATCACCGGAAAGAATAGTCGGTTGCTTGGAGCTTATGTCGGCGCAAGAAGTCGGTGAGCCGTAACTGGAAGAACCAATAATTGGTGAAGTGTTCATATTACTCCCAAACCCGAACACGCGACCTTTTTTGGGTTCACCTGCTGCAGTCACCCATGCTGTAGGATCAAATGATGGATGCTGAGTAGCATCATCGCCATATCGCTCTACCATCTGTTGCTCATATGCCTCCTACAAAATAATATTTAAAGTATTCATTAATAATTAATGATAACATTATGATAACTTGCATATATATTGCAATGATTATTAATAGAATTAATACAGACCGTTGTCGTTCTCGCCTTCTCTGATACGAAGACTCCCATGGTCTTCCGTTTATGTGTTTCAACAAACACATCCTTATATGGTACACTGCCTCATTTTTCTGCTTCCTGCGAAGTTAAATAACAAAAGATTTAGTACACAAGTTTGCAATAATACTTATAAAATTAATATTATATATTAATGAGTTACTATTTTCTTCAGGTGGCTCCCAAATGTCCTAGATCCACCTGTGTGTAGATGGGCTTCGGGCATCTTCGATCGATTTTGTGCAGCCTTCGCAGAGCGATTTCTAAATGCATCTCCCGCCCACTTATCGCACATTTCATCCCAGTCATCTCTCCTGATAGTAATAGGACCATGGCCCTTTCACAGTAATGGATCATCTACTACGCCAGATGTTTTTTTTGTTGCAGTCTTCATAGTGTGCAACATGTCTGCAAATCGATTCGCAGCCACCTTCTGCCACACCTTCCTTGCATCATTTTCTTCCACCGTAGTTGCGAAGCGATTCGAAGCCTACAAATATTTTCAGAAAGTTAGTGGACATTGCTTAAATAAATTAAATATGAAACACATTAACTATGAGGAACAATTGTATACCATGAATGAGGACCACAATCTGTCTAACACCTCCTTTGGGTACTCTTTCCATTGAGCAACTGGTCCTGGTAGATGTTGAAGAAGTGAATTCCTAATCTCCCGTACTACTTCTTGTGGCTCAAACCTCGTGCTGCACATGAATTGTTACACAGTAAATATCAATATAAAATATTTAAAAGATATGCAATAAACTGAACAAAATACTTACCGTCGATTATCGATATACACTATTCGAATGAGTCTTCTTGTGCCAGCCTGAGAAGACCTTGTTTCCTGTGTTGGCTGTTGACTTGTGTGATCAACTGGTGTAGGTGGGTCGTGTACAGGCGCAACATCATCTGTAAAAAAATATATTAGAAATTCTCAGAATGCGCATTTAAACTAATTAAGCATCCAATTAGTTATATGATATACCTATCACAGGAGCCCGTGAAGATGAAGGCTGAGCCTGGCTACTACTAGATGTGCGACCACTATAACCTCCATGAACCATATTCTAACAAATAACATATGTCATACAATACATTCAAATAATTCACATCAAGTATTACAATGCATTCAAGTCATTCACATCAAGCATTGCAATGCATTCAAATCATTCGCATCAAGTATTACAATGCATCAAAATAATTCAAATCATTCACATCAAGTATTGCAATAATTCAAATCATTCGTTGCATAAATTATAATACATTCAAATAATTGAAATCATTCACATCAAGTATTACAATGCATTTGAATCATTCGTATCAAGTATTACAATACATTCAAATAAAATTTTTAATCATTCACACCAAGTATTGCAATACAACTCACATCAAGTACTGCAATGCATTTAAATAGAGGTTTGTAGTATAAGATTTTGCTCACTAGCTTGAGAATTCTTCCCCGTCACTAGTTTGACTTTCTTCTTCTTCTTCTTCATTGTTTGCCCATCCACTTGGTATATCATTTGGATCACATTCCTCTATGAATGTTTCATCGGCCAATGGAGATATGACATGCATATCATGCGCAACATCGTGACCATAAGCGAAGTCATAGACATCATCTGATTGATAGTAATCGTTGTCTTCAGCTAACTCATCTTCCTGTAACTGATCATACTCGGGGTATAGTTTGGATTTCACCTTGCAAACTGCCCACCAATCATTTCTATCTGACTTTTTTATACTCGGATATGAAGTATAATAAACTTGTTGAGCTTGCGAGGCTAATATGAATGGTTCATATGTTCCAAACCTGGATTTATGATTCACCTCCACAATGCCTGAAGCTTTGTCGAGTCTTGTTGCAGTTGGATCAAACCAATGACACTTGAATATCGTAACCCTGTTATTCATGCCTAAGTACGTCAACTCCATTATTTCCTCTATAACACCGTAATAATCATGTTCATTTTCACTGTAGCTGCTACCCTTGACACACACGCCACTATTTATCATTGATTTGTTTATACCGTAGTCTTTTGTATGGAATCGATAACCATTTACGATATACCCGTTGTAGCATTGCACAACTTTGGTGGGACCATTTTCTAAATCACATATTTCTTGATCTTTAACATCACCATGGCGAACCTACGGACAGACATAAACAATGATTGTGATCACGATCAATTAAGTAACTTAGTGTTGTTTATAAGTACAAAATTTATGTTAGCTTCTTTACCAACTGTTTCAACCACTCCACAAACTTAGTTTCACGTTCTTTTTATACTTCTGCATCAGTGAGATGTGAAACTTTGCTTTGCAACTCCAGATCAAATCGTCTGCAAACCACAAATACTTATATTACCGAGCCATGTATCCACATATAGAACATAAAAGGATTTAAAATTGAGTTGCATATACATATACTTACTCGATGTATGAGTCGATCGCTGAGCAATTAAAAAGAATATAGATGTGTGCTGCATCTTGCTCTCGATCTGTCAATAGCCTTGATCGGCAACTACCAAATGCATGCCCAAGTGGTTGAAATATTGACAGCTTGTCAACTACAGTTACTTGTTCTCCATCATCATTACGGGGCGGGCATGTGTAATGTGTTGGAATATGAGGTTCGAAGTACATAGATGAGAAATTTGAAATCTCTTCTAAAGTGTATGCCTCACAAATAGAGCCTTCTACTCTTGCTTTATTACGAACCTTTTTTTTAGGTCGAACATGCATCTGACAAGAATATACATTTCAAATTTTAAATATCTGTCATTAAAGAGACAAATATAAAAAAACATATACCTTTCAAATGGGTACATCCATCGATATTGCACAGGTCCACCAACCCTTAGTTCATATGGCAGATGTATGATCAAATGTTCCATAACATCGAAAAATGCTGGCGGAAATATCTTTTCTAGCAAACAAACAGTGGTGATGACAGAGTCCTTGAGATTCTTTACATCTGATACAACGACCTCCGATGCGCACAATGTTCTGAAAAATCCGCTCAACTCAGACAATACCCCCCATATAGGTTTGTCTAACATATCATGGAATGCTAGGGGTATCAATCGTTGCATAAAGATATGAAAATCATGGCTCTTCAACCCATATAACTGTCCATCATCAATCTTCACAACCCGAGCAATGTTAGAGACATATCCATCTGGAAATCTCAGTTGTCTCAACCATTGACATACATGTTTTATTTGATCAGGTCCGAGCACGTACTTCGCCTTTGGTTTTAGTACTTTGCCATTGTACTCTTTGAGTTCAAATTCTGGTCTTTTACATATTAATTTTAAATCCATACGGGCCTTCGGATTATCCTTCATTTTTCCTTTAATATTCATTACTGTATTGAACACATTATCAAACACATTTTTCTCTACATGCATCACATCCAAATTATGTCGTATCAATAGGGTCGGCCAATACGGTAGTTCCTAAAAAATAGATTTTTTCGTCTAATTGTGATCCTTCCCAAATCCACGGAAGGGTGTAGGACTGCGAGCATCTGTTAATACATCTGGAAAGTATTGCAATCTTCTTAGAATCTCTATGCCGGACAATCTTGAGGATGGACCTTCCGTTTCAGTTGTGCTTGCTTTAAATGCGTTTTTTTGACGTCGGAACGGATGATCGCTGGGTAGAAATCGACGATGGCACTCAAACCAGCAAGGCTTCCTTCCATGCCTCAATCTAAAAGCTTTGGAATCCTCCATGCAGTACGGACAAGCCAACCTTCCATGTGTGCTCCAACCAGATAACATACCATATGCAGGGAAGTCACTGATTGTCCATAGAACAACGACCTTCATGTTGAAATTTTGTTTTTTGTGGGCATCATACGTGGTAACACAGTCATCCCATAGTACTTTTAGTTCATCAATCAATGGCCTTAGATATACATCAAGATTTTGTCCAGGTGAGGTCGGACCAGGGATCAACAGAGACAAGAAAAGATTTGGACGTTTCATACACAAGCTTGGTGGAAGGTTGTATGGAGTTACAAATACTGGCCAACATGAGTATGAAGTTGATCTACCCCCAAATGGATTAAATCCATATGTACATAGACCGAGTCTAACATTTCGCACTTCCATTGCGAAGTTCTGATGAGTACGATCAAAGTACTTCCAAGCTTCAGCGTCAACAGGATGCGTGATCTTGTTTTCATCGTGTCGAACTTTATTTACATGCCATCTCATGTGTTTAGCTGTCCTTGAAGACATATACAATCGCTGCAATCTAGGAGTGATAGGAAAGTAGCGGAGCGACTTGTATGAAACTTCCTTTGATCTCGTGCTACCATTGCCTCTTGTCTTTGGCTTGAACCGAGGATGGCCACATGACGGGCATGATATGTTGTTTTCCTGCTCTTTGAAATACAACATGCAGTGATTTGGACAAGCATCAATCTTTTTGTAACCCATACCTAGAGCGTTGACCATAACTTTCGCACGATAGAAATTTTGTGGCAATTTCTCATCTTTGGGCAACATACTCTTCACAATCATGCACAAACGGTCAAAACATGATTGACTCAAATTATACTCGGACTTCAAATTCATTAGTTAAAGAACTACAGACAAGATAGTGTGACTCTCACAACCGTTCCAAAGTGGCTCATCAGCATCTCTAAGTAAATCATAAAATCTACTAGCTGCATCGTTTGGTGATTCTTCATCTAGGGCAGTTCTTACATCACTAGAACTCATAGCAGAACCCAGTTCTGTTCCTGCGGCATCAAATATCAAATTCGTATATGGATTATCGTGCACCACATTCACCCGTGCATCAAAATCGTTTCTAAATTCTTCTCCATGAAACGTCCAGTTCTGATAATCACTCACAAAACCCTTCCTGTATAGGTGATGTCTAACGCCATGAGGTTCTACAAATCGATTATTCTTACAAATCTTGCAGGGACACCTAATCCGACCTGTGGGATCTACTGTACTGACACTTGCTGTTGCAAATTCAATAAAACTGTCAACACCATCCATATATTCATGCGATAACTCATTGTCCACTATCCTACGGTACATCTATTCACGGTTTGCAGTCATTTTGTCGTATGATGTTGCGAATAGTATCCTAACCAGTTAAAAGAGAACCATCAGAATGCTATGATGAAGAAAATATCAAATTTATCATGCAATATATGATGTCATACAATCACAAGAATTATGATGCATGCATTGATAACTTAATATTTTCATGTGCAAACTATTCATGACACGATACATTCATTTGAAGCATGCTTTCAGTATACAATTTCACATGGAAGACATAATCAAATTGAAAGTAACTACATGTAAGCATGGATACAATCACATCAAACATTGCAATACATCGAAATAATTCATATCAAACAAATCTCAAACATGTACCTGCAGCAAACACACTTCAATATCCCACTAACTACTACCATGCCTAGCATGGACTCCGTACTCCAAAAATAAGAACACTTCCATATTCATACATTAAAATCATGCTCAGCATGATCTCCGAACTCCAACAAAGCAGTCCTAGATATCAACAACTAAGTGAGTGTGTGAACAATAAAGTGTTACATTCAATAAATTAAATAACATGTGATGCGCTTGCATCACTTACTCACCACGGGTATTTGCCCGATTTGCATTATTTTTGTCACTTACTTACCACGGGTGGCGGGGCACAAGCGAGTTCCGTTGAGAAATCTGCACAAAAAAAATGATGTTTTAAAATGAAGTCACCATGAAAAAAAACCCTTTCAAACTTAGGACAATAGGATCTTGCCAACTCATCCTTGGGCGGATATGGATCCACGAATATCATATTTTTAGGAATTGTGACTAAATTTGCTAATGGGCAGCGCCGTTTGAAAAATGAGGTGTGGAGGGGCCCCACTGAGCATTCAACGGGGCTAAGCTCTTGTGGAAGATTAGTTGAGGTGGCTCTGGCGATTGGAGGCACATGTAGGTGACTCTGATGAGGCTCCGACGGACATGGGAGAGGCTTAGGAGGCTGTGGATGGAGAGGTGTGAGGGTTGAACTCGAGCGCAACGAAGGAGAGGGTGCAATGGGAAAGGGCTTTTCCTTGCCGGGGTCGACCCCCTGACGGGGTCGAGCGCCTGCCAGGGTCAACCCTCTACCGGGGTCGACCCTCTGCCGGACATCAAAAGGGGTTGACCCCCTGCCGGACACGGCGGGGGGTCGACCCCCGGTCGGACACGGCAGGGGGTCGACCCCCGGCCGGACACGGCATAGGGTCGACCCCCTATCGGGGTCGACCACCTGGCGGAGTCGACCCCCTACCGGAAAACGCAGGGGGTCGACCCCCAATCCATTTAACGGTGGGGGCCCGGAAATACCTGCGGTTGCTCCGGGCGGCGGCAGAAGGTTGACGGAGATCGACTTCCGGCGAACGGTGGGGGCCGGCAGAGAGGTCGACGGGATGGATAGGGCGGCCGAAGGAAGAGGGCGTCAGGAGGGAGAGAGAGGCGGGCGGGAGCAGCGAAAGGAGAAAGGAAAAAGAGGGTTGGGATTAGGGGTAATGCGACACATGAGATAGCATGCAAATAAAGTTTGACATGATGAAGACAAGATCACGCATCCTATTGACGCGAAAGCTTGGAAGCACTTTGATCGTACTTATCAGACCTTCACAATAGATGTGAGAAATGTTAGGCTAGGTTTATGTACATATGGATTTAATCAATTTGAGGGTAGATTAACTCCATACTCGTGTTGGCTAATATTTATCACCCCATACAACCTTCCTCCAAGCTTGTGTATGAAGAGTCAAAATCTTTTCTTATCTCTACTGATCTCTGGTCCGACTTCTTCAGGCCAAAATCTTGATGTATATTTAAGGTCATTAATTAATGAACTAAAAATACTGTGGGATGATGGTGTTCTCACGTACGATGCCCACAAAAAACAAAACTTCAAAATGAAGATTGTTGTTTTATGGACAATCAGTGACTTCTCTGCATATGGTATGTTATCTAGTTGGAGCACACATGGGAGGTTGGCATGTTCGTACTGCATAGATGATATAAAATCTTTTAGATTGACGCATGGAAGGAAGCCGTGCTGGTTTGATTGTCACCGTCGATTTCTACTTAGTGACTATCCGTTCTGACGACAAAAGAATGTGTTCCGAGCAGGCACAACTGAAATAGAAGGTCCACCTACATGGTTGTTTGGCATAGAGATTTTACGATGAATGTGATACTTTTCATATGGACAGACAGATGCCCTTCCTTAGATTTGAGAAGGATCACAATTGGACAAACAAATTTATATTTTGAGAACTACCATATTGGTCGACCTTATTAATATGACATAATTTGGATGTGATGTATGTGAAGAAAAATGTGTTTGATAATGTGTTCAATATGATAGTGAATGTCAAAGAAAAAATGAAGGATTATCCGAAGACCCGTATGAATTTAAAAGTAATATGTAAAAGACCAGAATTAGAACTCAAAGAGTACAATGGCAAAATACTAAAACCAAAGGCAAGGTACGTGCTTAAACCAGATCAAGTAAAACAGGTATGTCAATAGTTGAGACAATTGAGATTTCTAGATGGATATGTCTCTAACATTACTCGGACTGTGAAGATAGACGAGGGATAATTATATGGGTTGAAGAGCCATGATTGTCTTGTCATTATGCAATGGTTGATTCCCCTAGCATTCCATGATATATTAGACAAACCTATATGGGGGGTATTATCCGAGTTGAGTAGATTTTTTTTTAACATTATGCGCATTGAAAGTTGTTATAACTGAGATAAAGAATCTCAAGGATTCTGTCGTCACTACTGTTTGTCAGCTAAAGAAGATATTTCTGCTAGCATTTTTTGATGTTATGGAATATGTGCTCATACATTTGCCATATGAACTTAGGGTTGGTGGTCCTATGCAATATCGATGGATGTACCCATTTGAAAGGTATATTTTTTTTATAATTTTCTCTTCAATGCTATTGAGAATTTATTGTATTATGAGATGTATATTGTTGACAGATGCATGTTTGACCTCAAAAAAAAGGTTCAGAATAACGCAAGAGTGGAGGGTTCTATTTGTGAGGCGTACACTTTACAAGAGATTTTAAATTTCTCATCTATATATTTTGAACCTCACATTCCAACATGTTATACTTGCTCACCTCATAATAATGATGGAGAGCAATTTACTGTAGCTGACAAACTGTCGACATTTCAACCACTTGGGCGTGCCTTTGGTAGTTGTTGATCAAGACTCTTGGAAGATCGAGAGCAAGACGTAACACAAATCTATATCCTTTTTAATTGCTCAGCGTTCGACCCCTACATCGAGTAAGTATACATAATATGTAATACTAAGTTCTATACGTGCGTACATTGTTCGGTAATATAAATCTTTGTTAAGTGCAGATGCTTTGATCTGGAGTTTCAAAGAGAACTTTCACATCTCACTGATTCAGAAGTACAGAAAGAACGCGAAAATAAGTTTGTGGCATGGTTGAAAGAGTTGGTAAGGACGATGACATACATTCTTTTCGTGTAAAGCAACAATAAGCTACTTCATTGGTCATGATCACAGTCATTGTTTATGCTTGTAGGTCCGCCATGGTGATGTTAATAACCAAAGAATATGTGATTTACAAAATGGTCTGACCAAAGTTGTGCAATGTTACAACGGGTACATCGTAAATGGTTATCAATTCCATACAAAAAACTATGGTGTAAACAAGTCAACGATGAATAATGGCGTGTGTGTCAATGGTAGCAACTAGGGTAAAAATGAATATGACTACTACGGTGTTATAGAAGAAATAATAGAGTTGACTTACTTTGCCATAAATAATAGGGTAACTTTATTCAAGTGTCATTGGTTTGATCCTACAGTAACAAGAGTCAACAAAGCCTCAAGCATTGTAGAGGTGAATCATAAATCAAGGTTTGGAACATATGAACCATTCATATTAGTCACGCAAGCTCAACAAGTTTTCTATACTTCATATCCGAATACAAAAAAGTTAGATAGAAATGAATGGTGGGCAGTTTGCAAGGTGAAGTCTAAACTATACCCCGAGTATGATCAGTTACATGAAGCCAAGATTTCTGAAGAGGGTGATTACTATCAATCAGATGATATGTATGACTTCTCTTATGGTCACGATGTCGCACATAGCATGCATGTCATATCTCTGTTGTCCGATGGCACACGTATGAAAGAATGTAATCCAAGTGATATACCAAGTGGATGGGCACCCAATGAAGAAGAAGAAGAAGAAGAAGAAGAGGATGAAGATGAGGAGGAGGAAGAAGAAGAATATGAAAGTCAAACAAGTGATGAGGAAGAATACTCGAGCTAGTAAAATATATTTTCTAATACATACCTTATGTTTGAAGGTATTGCAATGTTTAATATGAATGATTTGAATGTAGTGCAATGTTTGAATGTATTGCATAAAATTATTTTCGATTTGATTATGTATCCATGAAGACATAGAGTTGTGTAACTGATCCAAAAATAATTTTTATTTGTTAGAATATGGTTCGTGGAGGTCACAGTAGTCGAGCACCCAGATGTAGCCAGTTTCAGCCTTCATCTTCACGGGCTGCTTCAATAGTTATATCATTTAAGTAATTGTATACTTGATTAGTTTAAATGTGCATTGTGTGAATTTCTAACTCATTTTTCTATAAATGATGTTTCGCCTGCACATGACCCACTTACACCAGCTATTCATATATGTCACAAGACAACACTGGATGCAGGGTCTTCTCAGTCTGACACACGATGACTCATTCAAATAGTGTATATCGATAATCGACCGTAATTATTTTATTTTCACTTATCCAATACTTATCTTATAAATAGTGTATATCGATAGTTAATGTACAACAATTCATATGCAGTGCAAGGTTTGAGCTATAAGAAGTAATACGAGAAATTAGGCAGTCACTAGTTCAGCATTTTCCAGGACCAATCGCTCAATGAAAAGAGTGTCTGAAGGAGGTGTCGGACAGATTGTGATCCTCATTCATGGTATATAATAATTTATTATAGATAATGTGTTTCATATTTAAGTTTTTATTATAGCCATATCTACTAACTTTCTAAAATTATTTATAGGCTTTGAATCGCTTCGTGACTGCAATAGAGGAGCAGGATACAAGGCAGGTGTGTCTAAAGGTGGTTGCTAGTCGATTTGCAGATATGCTACATAATATGAAGACTGCAGCAATAAAAGCATCTAGTGGGATAAATGATCCACTACAATGAAAGGGCCATGGTCCTCCTATTATCAGGTCATATTTTTGGGATGCAATGTGCGACAAGTGGGCGGAACATAAATTTTGAAATCGTTCAGCAAAGGCTGCATAAAACCAAGCAAAGATGTCTGATGCCCATCTACACACAGGTGGATCTAGGACTTTTGTGAGCCATCTGAAGAAAATGGTAACTCATCAATATATATTGTCAAATTTATAAGTATTGTTCCATATTTTTTAAACAATTTTTTTATCATTGAACCACGCAGGAAGCAAAAAAATGATGTATTGTGCCTTACAATGATATGTTTGTTGAAACACATAAATGTAAGAGCACGAGAGAGTTCGTATCAGAGAAGGTGAGAGCGACAATGGTATATATTTATTATATTAATAAGCATTATAATATATAAGTTACCATGAACATTATAATTCTTAATTATTAATCTATACTGCAATCATTACTTTGTAGGAGTCATACGAGCAACAAATGGTAGAGCGATATGGCGATGACTCCACTCAGCATCTGTCTTTTGATCCTGCAACATAGGTGACTGTAACCGGTGAACTCCAAAAGGGTCGTGTGTTCAGGTTTGGGAGTAATATGAAGACCACACTAGTCGTTGCCTCCTTCAGCCAAGGCTCTCAGAGTTCTCCGGCTAGCATAAATTCCAAGCGTCTAATTGACCCAGCTAATTCTTGGGATGATGTCTGCTAGCTTGTTAAGGACACAATGCATGACTATTTACATGAAACAATTTTTGTCATTGTTTGTAATGAGTTATGCAATTTTTTTCGGGATAGGAGAACTTTGTTTATAGGTGCCTGTCAAGTATAAAAGTTTCATGTCATTTGTTTTATGTCATTAGATTTTAAGCTAGTATATGCATGATTTCATCACATATAAGCATGATTTCATCACCATAAAGTTTTTTACTGCCTTATAACATATATATGCATGATTGAATCACTATGAAAGTTTTTTTACAACATTAGAACACATATATGCTTGATTGAAGCACTTTGAGAGTTTTTTGACAATAATAGAATACATATAAGCATGATTTCATCACTATGAAAGTTTTTTATTGTCTTATAATACATATATGCATGATTGAATCCCTATGAAAGTTTTTTGACAACATTAGAACACATATAAGCATAATTTCATCACTATGAAAGTTTTTTTACTGCCTTATAACACATATATGCATGATTTAATCAGCATGAAAGTTTTTTGACAACCTTTGAACATATATATGCATGATTGAATCACTATGATATATAGTTTTTTGACAACATTAGAATACATATAGGCATGATTTCATCACTATGAAAGTTTTTGACAACCTTAGAACACAAATATGCATGCTTGAAGCACTATGAGAGTTTTTTGACAATATTAGAACACATATAAGTATGATTTTATCACAATGAAAGCTTTGGACTGCCTTATAACACATATATGCATGATTGAATCACTCTGAAAGTTTTTTGACAACATTAGAACACATATAAGCATGATTTCATCACTATGAAAGTTTTTTTACTGCTTTATAACATATATGTGCATTATTGAATCACTATAAAAGTTTTTTGACAACCTTTGAACACATATATGCATGATTAAATCACTATGAGAGTTTGACTGCCTTAGAACACATATAAGCATGATTTCATTACTATGAAAGTTTTTGATAACCTTAGAACACAAATATGCATGCTTAAAGCACTATGACTGTTTTTTAACAACATTAGAACACATATAAGCATGATATCATCACTATGAAAGTTTTTGACTGCCTTATAACATATATATGCATGATTGAATCACTATGAAAGTTTTTTGACAACATTAAAACACATATAAGCATGATTCCTTCACTATGAAAGTTTTTTTACTGCCTTATAACACATATATGCATGATTGAATCACTATGAAAGTTTTTTGACAACCTTAGAACACATATATATGCACGGTTGAATCACTATGAAAGTTTTTTTATAACCTTAGAACACATATATAAGCATGATTTCATCACTATGAAATTGTTAGACTGCCTTAGAATACATATATGCTTTTTTGACAACATTAAAACACATATAAGGATGATTGTGATACATAAGACATTTATTTGACAGCCTTATAACACATATATGCGTGCTTGAATCACTATGATATTTTTTTGACAACCTTAGAACACATATCTGCATGATTGAATCATTATAATTTTTTTTCTGTCAGCCTTAGAACACATATCTGAATTATGTTAATGTCCTTCACTTTATTGCTAGCTATTCTATGTGTAATTCATTCATGTTACTTTGATTGCCTTAGATTAGGTGCATTGCATATAATTTATTTCATTATATTTTGTTTATCAATATTAACCTTTCTTTTCTCTTGTAGGATGCTGGACGTAATCAACGTAGAGGAGCTGATGGAGGCATGGATGATGGGGCATATCGAGACAATGAAGAAGATGATGCTCAGAATTTCGGCGATGATTAGATTCATGTGTTGAATTTGTTGTACTTTCTTGTTGTTTCAAAAGAAACTCTTTGTAAATGTTCACTTGTAAATAATTAGAACTTGGCGAGAATTATAGTGGATCGATAATTTGTTTCAGCTGCTTTGTATATATATTTTTTATGTGCACTTTATTTTTTATACACAGGATATATAAATTGTATAAGGAGAAAATTTTTCTTGATATTTATATTTCAAATAATTTTTAAATATTTTTTTATTTTTTGCGATGGATATTATTTGTCGCTAATTAGTATCGGCCTCCAATTTAGCGATGGATTAGGGACGAATATTTATCCATCAAGAAATTGAATCGGTTGATGTTTTGCGATGAATTATAATTCATCGGAATTATGTCGCTACATTAGCGACGGAATTAGCGATGGATGTGTATCTGTCACAAAACCAAATCTCTACGGATTAACGATGGCCTTTCGATGAATCATGTCATTCGCTAATTCATCATAAATTAGCGATGGAAGTAGCTACAAATATTTTCCATCGCTAATTAGCGACTAGGAAAATGTGATGAAAGTTATCCGTTGCTAACCCGTCGCTAAACTGTTCAGCGACGGATTACGACCGTCGCTAATCCATAGATTTCTTGTAATGAATTCTTTTTTTCTTTTTTTTCTTTTTTTTCTTTTTTTGCAAGGCTGCTTAGGGGGTGGGGGTGGAGGGAGAAGAGCTCTAGGAACCTCATTTGTAGGGCATGTCAACAAGCTTGGTTTTCCCGACCTGACCCAAAAATTAAAAGACCCGATTAAAACCCGGGTTTGGACCCGAAGGACTGACTAATACATGAATCCAGGTATAGTTTGTGCAATTTTATACCAGAGTCGGACCAAACCCGATTTTCAATTAAGTCCCACAAATTTTCAATGTAAAAATGATAAAATTATGGTTCTACTAGGTATGGTCTGGGTTTGATTCATGTAGTTCATATTGGGTCCAGGTATGTTTTTTTGTAGTGGACCTTATTAGACTTGAGCCTGGACCCGATACCATACCCAAAAATCTAGTTCCACCTAGGTTTGAACCAAACCTAACTTGTTGACACCATTACCTGATTGTGGCTCATGAGGGGGCATAGGGAGACGTGGGTGGTTGAAGTGGAGGAGCTCAATTCGCCCTTGTTCAAGCAAAATGAATATATATATCTATATATATATATATATATATATATATAGAGAGAGAGAGAGAGAGAGAGAAGGGAATAGCCAGAACAGAGGTAGGACCAGGCGATGGGAGGAGGCAGACGATAAGAGCATTACCATACCAACCGAACAAAAGCAAATGATGTTGGAGCAGGGGAAACAAAAGGACTCCTCAAAAGGCAAGCGATGGATGAAACTCCAAGATGAGAGAAGAAGAGGAAAAGAGAAGGAGAAGAAGAATTTTGTGTGGCTAATTGAGGTTTGCTTCGAAGGTCTTTGATTTCCACAGTTGTATTTTCTGTGTGTTTTTTCATAGGGGGCTAGTCCTTCTCAATTTGTAGGCCTCCGGGTTCCCTCTTCTTGGCTCAGCAGTCGGTTGAGAGAATCTCAGGGTGTCGAAGTTTTGATAAAGATAAACATAGTTCATTTGAAATTTAGTTATATATTTTTAAAAACCGACTCTTGCTTATCCATGAGCAGGCCTTCTTATGGACAAGCATGAACGTGTAGGCACATGGCCACACGTACCAACATCTTCCACTTGGAGATGAGACTGCTCAGTTTGCTCTCACTAGTGTGGGCTTTCTTGAACTGATTACGGATTTTCCATTAAAGATTTCCTTTATAATCATACATATCTCAATCCCATACGGGCAATGTGCATGGTAAACAAATCTTCTGAAATGTTCTTAGTTAAGGGATCAACTACCATATCCAATGTAGGAAGGTAGTCAACAGATATTTCATTATTTTTAATCATATCATGTATGTAGTGATATTTTACCATTATATGCTTGCTCTAGGAGCTATCAACTCTACTTTTCATTAGAGCAATAACAACTTGATTATCATAGTATATCTGTACAGGTTCACATACTAGATCTATCTTTAAGTCTTTAATAAACATGTTGATCCATACTGTAAATGTCGCAGTTGCATTGCACGAGATATACGCAGCCGCTTGAGTATGCTGAGCCACACAACCCTGTTTCTTACAATACCAAGCAACAACTCCTCCAAAGAGGAAGATGTAGCCAGAAGTAGATTTATTGTCATCTTTGCACCCTGCAAAGTCAGCATCAGAGTATCCGATCAAATCAAGGTTGTCAGCTCGAAAACTCAGTTGTAAGCCTTTTGAACTTTTTAAGCATCAAAATATCCTTTTAACAGCTTGCCAGTGAGGCCATCCTGGTTTATTTTGATATCTGCTAACAAGACCTACAACGAAGCTTATTTCAGGTCTTGTAGATAGCATCACATACATTGGGCTTTCGACAGCCCGAGCATAAGGAATTTCAAGTCTTTGTTGGCCCTCACCAGGACAATCACTCTTACTCAAGTTTACTCCTTTAGCAACAAGAGTCCCAATGAGTTTGGAGTCATGCATTCTATATAACAAGCAACAACAACGCCTTCATCCCAAACAATTGGGGTCGGCGATATGAACCAAAAAGAAAATCATTTTGGGTCCTCCACATGAATTCTTCTCCTCCAATCATTTCTATCCAATGTCATGTCCTCACTGAGGTTCAAAGCCTTCATATCCTTTCTTATCATCTTCATCCAAGTCTTCTTAGGCCTAACCCGACCTCTTTTAGCTAATATATTTTCACATTTCTCCATCCTTCTAACTGGAGCATCATTAGGCCTTCGTCAAATATGCCCAAACCATCGTAAATGATTCTCACTCATCTTATTTTCAATGGGTGCAACGCCTACCTTCTTACGTATTTCCTCATTCCGAATCTTATCTTTTAGTGTCTTTCCACACATCCATCCAAGCATACGCATCTCAATTACACTCGTTTTTTGAAAATGATGTCTCTTGGCAGCCCAACATTCCGTACCATATAGTAAAGCAGGTCTAATTGTCATCCTATAAAACTTTCCCTTCAACCGCAATGGCATTCTACGATCGCACAACACTCCAGTTGCACTTTTCCATTTCATCCACCCAACCTTAATCCTATGATTTACATCTCCATCAATTTCTCTATTCTTTTGAATGATAGATCCCAAATATTTGAAACAGTCATCTACCGCTATTTTTTGCTCACCAAGCTTCTTTACACTCTCATCACTACTTCGTTGCTTACTAAACTGACATTCCATATATTCTGTCTTACTCTTACTCAACGTAAAACCTCTTGCTTCCAAAGTCTGTATCCATAATTCTAACTTAGCATTAACCCCAGCTCTAGACTCATCAATCAAAACAATATCATCAGCAAACAACATACACCACGACACATTTTCTTGAATTGATCTCGTAAGCTCATCCATCACTATAGCAAATAGGAAAGGGCTTAAAGCAGATCCTTGATGTAACCCAACCGTTATAAGAAAATTGGTTGTCACCCCTCCACAAGTGCGGACATTGGTTACTACTCCTTCATACATATCCTTAATTATACTAATGTACTTGAGAGAAACACCTTTCTTCATCATTGTCCACCAGAGAACATCCCTAGGTACTCTATCGTATGCCCTCTCCAAATCAATAAAAACTATATGCAAATCTTTGTTCCCCTCTCTATATTTCTCAATAAGTTGTCTAAAAAGATGTATAGCTTCCATAGTTGATCTTCCATGCATAAAACCAAATTGATTCTCCGATATCATGGCAACCTTTCTCAACCTATACTCAATCATCCTCTCCCAAAGTTTCATAGTATGACTCATGAGTTTTATACCCCGATAGTTTGTGCAATCTTGTATATCACCCTTATTCTTATAGAGAGGCACCAAAGTACTTTTCCTCCACTCATTAGGCATCTTATTTGTCCGCCAAATCTTGTTAAAAAGATTTGTCAACCATACTAAACCTTTCTCACTCAAGCATTTCCAAGACTCGATAGGTATACCATCTGGGCCAGCTGCCTTTCTAGATTGCATTTTCTTCAAAGCTTTTGCAATTTCTTTCTTTTGAATTTTGCCCATGAAGTCACGATTCATCTCATGAAAATGAATGGAGAAGTCTCCAAGATCTTGGGCATGCCTTCCATTAAATAGTTTATCAAAATAATCTTTTCATCTCTCCTTAATCTCCTCATCTTTAACTAAAACCCTTTGTGTTTTATCTTTGATACATCTAACCATACACAGATCCCTCATTTTCATATCTCTTATCTTTGCAAGCCTATAAATATCATTTTCGCCCTCCTTGGTATCCAACTTGTCATAAACCTCCTTATATACCTTATCCCTCGCGTTTCGAACTACTTTTTTAGCTTCCTTCTTTGCTACCATATACTTCTCCAAATTCTCATTATCCCGACTCTTACTTAGATTTCTATAACACTCTCTTTTAACCTTAATAGCTAATTTGACATTTTCGTTCCACCATGATGTATCCTTACCTAGCGGTGCACTGCCTTTAGACTCACCCAAAACCTCCTTCGCCACCTTTCGCATGCAACTTGCTTTCTTATTCCACATTGATTCTGCATCCTCCTCGAGACACCAATTAGCTTCCTTAGCTACCTGTTTTACAAACATTCTTTGTTTAGTTCCTTTCAGTGCCCACCACTTAATTCTAGGATTTATCTTATGTCTATCTCTTTTGTGGCATTTTCGAATTTTAAGATCTAAAATTAAAACTCTATGTTGTGTAGCTACACTTTCTCCCGGTATAACCTTACAGTTGATGCAACAACCCCTATCTCTCTTTCTGAGTAGGAAAAAATCTATCTGACTCTTATTAACCCCACTTTTAAATGTTACTAGGTGAGACTCCCTCTTCCTAAACCACGTGTTGGCTAAGATCAAATCATAGGACAAACCAAAATCTAAAATCTTTTCTCCACTTTCGTTTCTTTCTCCTATACCATAGCCTCTATGGATACTCTCAAATTCATCCCTACTAATGCCTACATGTTCATTAAGGTCTCCGCCGATGAAAATTTTTTCTTCATGAGATATCCCTTGTACTACTTTGTCTAAATCTTCCCAAAATTGACGCTTAATGAAATCGTCTAAACTGACTTGAGGTGCATAAACCCTAATAAAATTAATAATATATGTACCTACTACTAATCTAATCAGTATAATCTTATCCCCTTTCCTACAGACCTCAACTACATTATCTATAAACTCACGACTAATAACAATACCAACTCCATTCCTATGTTAAAGAACCTATGTTCCAAGTGGATAACATCTACTAACTCTACCAACTTACCAGTTAAAGAACCTATGTTCCAAGTGGATAACCTAATTATATGATCTATATACCTTTCTTGACTTAGACAAAGAGACCTTGAATCTCCGTATCGAGTGATTTTAATTCCCAAGATATAAAAGGCTTCATCCATATATTTCATTTCAAAGTTGGTGTATAATCATTTCTTTGTGTTGACTATCATTTCATTATCATTACCAGTCAACAAAATATCATTACCATATAATGATAGGATACAAAATAGACTCCCACTTTTTCATACATATACACAGTGGTCTAATTGATTTGGTTCGTATCCAATCTTTGTTATGGTTTTGTGAAAAACTAAATACCATTGTCTTGGTGATTGCTTTAGCCCGTACAAGGATTTTTTCAACTTGTATACTTTATCATTATTTATCACATAACCTTCTGGCTGGGTCATATAAATAACTTCTTTTAAATCATCATTAAGAAAGGCAGTATTTACATTCATCTGCCATATGTCCAAATCATAATGAGCAGCTATGGATAATATTATCCCGATGGATGTAAATTTTGCAACTGGTGAATAGGTTTCTGTATAATTAATCCCTTCCTTTTGGGAAAAACCTTTTGCAACCAGTCTTGCTTTAAACTTGTCTATAGATCCATCAACTTTATACTTTTTCTTAAGAACCCATTTACAACCAACAGGTTTCCTTCCTTTAGGAAGTTCAGTTAATTCTCAGACTTAGTTCTTTTCGATGGATTCAATTTTTTCATCCATAGCCCTTTTTCATTCTGATGTCTCTTTTGAATTAATTGCATGAGCATATCAGAGATTATCGATCATTTTATCAAGGTCTACAGAGTAACAAAGTTCCTCACATAAATATACATGGTAGTCATCCAAATAGGATGGAGGAGCTCTAGACCTTTTATGACCACTTAGTCCTTGAGAAGTGGAGGGTTCAGAATCAGTTGGTTCATTGCATAACTGTTCTACAATTGGTTCATTACCTAACTGTTCATCCTAATCATCAAGATCATCCAGCAAATCAAATGGATCCTCAATTGGATCATTGCATTCATTGTTGAGATTTTCTAGAAACTCAACATCTCTACTCTCAATTAGTCCTAGTCTTTGGTGATACAACCTGTAGCCTTTTGATCCTTTTGGTTAACCAATAAAGATACACTTTGTCAATCTGTTATCCAATTTATCCATAGTTGGATCTAAGATCTTCACATGAGCTACAGATCCCCATCTCCTAAGATGATTTAGATCTGGCTTCATACCAGTCCATCTTTCTTATGGAGTTGTTGGGACAGCCTTGCAGGGCACTCTATTTAAAGTATACATAGCTGTATTTACAGCTTCACCCCAAAAAACTTTAGGCAGTTGTGCACCTGCCAACATGGATCTTACCATGTTCAAGAGGGTTCTATTACACCTCTCAACAATACCATTTTGTTGTGGTGTTCTTAGCACGGTTCTTTGTCTATTAATGTCAAGATCTTTGCAATAATTATAAAAAAATTTTGAGGTGTATTCACCACCTCTATCAGATCTTATAATTTTAATGCATCTTCCAAGTTGTCTTTCAACTTCATGCTTGTATTCTTTAAATTTCTCAAGTGCTTCAGATTTGTTTCTAATAAGATGCAAATATCCATATATTGAGAAATCATCGATAAATGTTATAAAATATAACATGCTACTATGTGTTTGGACTCTGAAAGGTCTACAAATATCTGTATGAATTATTTTTAACAATTCAGTGACTCGTATAGCATTATATGGAAAGGGTTTTCTTGTCATCTTTCCAAAAATACAAGACTCACACTTTTCAAAGTGAGATTCATTAAAGGTAGAGATTATTCCCTGATGTGTCAGTTTTTTCATTTTCTTTAGGCTTATATGCCCAAGTCTTTTATGTCCTGCATTCACATCAATAATTAAGGCACAATCAATATAAGAGGAAAAGTTTTCTCTATTATCAGATAACTTGAACATGTCATGTTCCTTGTCAAACTTTCTTTCAAACAGTACCCCTACCATATTTTTCCATTGTGACCTTCCAAGGGACAAAACAGACCTCAAAACCTTTTTCAGTCAAAACTGGTACAGACACAAGGTTCCTTCTCATTAAAGGGACATAAAGAACATCTTTAAGTAGGACACTAGTCCCTCTCACATTGAGTCTGTAAGACCCGACTCATAACACATCATTGTAAGAGTTATTGCCCATGTATACCTTGTGCTCTCCTTATCTCAGTTCTTTGAGATCCACAGCTCCATTAGTGGACTTGGCTATGTGGCGTGTAGCTCTAGAGTCCACCCACCATCCAGAGAGTTCTTCATTCGCAAAGTGGCACTCTGATACAACACAAACAACTGTCTTTACATTGTTCTTCTTGTTTGAGTTGTTGTATCTTAAATTGTTTCAGTTGTTCTTATTATTGGGAAACCTTTTTCTGTAATTCTTCTGAATGTGTCCCATCTTGTCACACTTTAAACACTTGACTTGTGAGCTCTTGTTGCCTTGAGGTTTGAAACATGCATTTTGCCCTTTATAGAACTTGCCATTACCCTTCTTCTTAAAGTTGTTATGTTTAAATGGTACTCGACTATTAGATGGTGTGTCTTGAGTCACCATCAACTCAGTCTTCTTTTTTTTAGCAATATATTCTTGCTCTATGGCTAACTGTAAGGGCAACTCAGTCAGGTTTAGATTCTTTGAGTTCAACCTCAGTATAGTTGTCACCATTTTTCATGAATGTGAAAGATTATTTAGTATAATGGACGCCTGTATTTTGTTTGGAATGATATTTTCAGCAATGGCTAGGTCTTTAGCCATGACCAAGATCTTATTCATATGGTCTATTATACTTTCACTTTCTTTTATCCTATACAAATTGTGTTGTTCAAGTAGTAATTGGATATGGACTTCGAATATGGTATCGTACTTCATAGCTATTGCCTCCATAAACTTTTTGGCGGTCTTATAGTCTTCAAAGACCATAATTAGATCATCGTTCATATAGGTGCGCATGATTGTTCTAGCCATTAGGTCATCCTTCTGAAATTTCTTGAACTTATTGATATCATCTTGGGTTGCTTCATCACTAGGTTTGTCCATAGATGTGCTCAGGACGTATTCTAGACCTTCAAGGGTTAAGGCTAAGGGTATCCATCTTTTTCAGTCAGGAAAGTCAGTCACATTTAGCTTGTCGGTTTTAGCTAGCTTAGAAGCACAGACCCGACTTGCCATTTTATACTAAAGTATATTATTATTATTATTATTATTATTATTATTATTATATTTTTTTTATTATGGCAAGTCAGCACAAAGGGATAAATAAAATAATAATAAAAGATTTATGTTAGGCTAAACTGAAAACAAAATTTAAAACAGGTCTCTATTCGCAAAACAAAACAATTTCAAGTCTTAAAATGGAATTTAACATAAACAGAGTGCTAAGCAGCAAAAAAAACTATTATGTAAAACCGAAAGTATTTCAGGTACTAAACGGGAAATACAACTAATTATAAAAAAAATTGAGAAATTTTAGCAGACGCAAACCTGCTTTTGCAATTTTTAAAAAGAAAAGGTTGTGGGTAAAAAAAAATAATTTAACCTTGTTTTTAAAAATGGCAAAAATTCAAGGGCAGCAAGATCTTTTTACCCTCGGGCCATATATGCCCCAAACCTTTTCGAAAAGGTTATTTTGATAGATGGTTTCTCTCTCCTCTCTCCGACGGAGCTTCAACAAAATTGAAGATGTCGGTTGATTTTCCGACCGTTCTCTGGCGGCCATCGCCCAAATCAGTGTTTGGGTTTGCTCCTCTTGATGCAGTCTCCCTTTGCGCACAAACCTGAGGCCGAACGGTGGCTAAAAATTGGTTTTTTGGTAACTTAGGGTTTATTCCTTCTGTCTCACTATTTTATAATTTAGATGTTTGTATTTGTATTTTATTTGGCCGATGAGGGTAGGGAGCAATAAAGAAATATGCCGAGAAGGAGAGGGCTTCTGTTTACAAAGCCCAGATTCACTAGCTGCTGCCAAAAAAGCGTCAGCTTCTTTCTGAATGATCAAGAGACAGACCTCTGGTTTCCCGTTAGGGTTTTCAGGAGACCTACACAACAGATAAGTTTCTACTATCTAGTGCATTTTAAAATTTTAATTCATGCATCCCTACGACAGTAAATATTATATATGTTTCATGAAAAAAAAGGAATATCAAAGATGCTAAACTTGCACAGACTCGATTCGGCCTCAACCTACTGAGGCCTCTGTTCAAGATCAGAAAGGCAAAGCTTAAAAAAAAGATTTGTAAGTGTGTAATTTCTACACTCTTGACAAATCACGGAGTTTCTCACAAAGTCCATAAAACTCACAACTATACGCTTTCCCTTATGTTTGCAAATTGAAGCAGTGAGCCTGAAGATCCATCCTCTGAACCAAGCTTTGATACCACTGTTGGAACAGGCGCAGCAGAAGGACTCCTCAGAAGGCAGACGGTGGATGGAACTCCAGGCTGAGAGAAGAAGAGAAAAAGAGAAGGAGAAGAAGAATTTTGTGTGTCTAATTGAGGTTTGCTTCAAAGGCCTTTGCTTTCCATAGTTGTATTTTCTGTGTGTGTTTTCATAGGGGCTGAGTCCCTCTCAATTTGTAGGCCTTTGGGTTCCCTCTTCTCGGCTCAGCAGTCGGTTGAGAGAATCTCGAGGTGCCGAAGTTTTGATAAAGATAAACATAGTTCATTTGAAATTCAGTTATATATTTTTAAAAACCGACTCTTGCTTATCCATGAGCAGGCCTTCTCATGGATACGCATGAACGTGCAGGCACATGGCCACACATACCAACAAATGAATCTCATACAAATGAGATTCATTTTCTCAAACCAAAATCTCATGAGATTCCAAATCTCATTTCCTAGAACAGCCTAACATACCCTCAGAAAGTAAGGATGTGAGATTCACTTTCTGAGGAGTTCTCATGAGATTTGAAATCGCATAGCCTTTGAAAAGTAAATCTCTTTTAAACCATATTTTCACTTTTCAAAAACACAACAAAAAAGTATAAGTGAAAATGGGTGTCCACTGACCCGTAAGTCTAATTCCATATACATTGGAGAGGGCCTTAATTTTTATTTTTTATTTTATTGGCAAGATGGGGTTAGGCAGACCCCACCAGTCATACAAGTGCACCATTGGGTTTTGAACTTGCAACGTCCCAATATAAGGTGACGTGTACTAACTCCTACCATACAAATGGAGCCCTTTATGATAGTTATGCATATTAATCTTTGCAAATTATTTTTACATGGAAAGTTTGCCATAAAATACCATGAGTGTCAACCCCTGCGCAAGCTGAAGTGGGGAGACTCTCCTGGCAAAGAGTAAGCCCTCGATGTTTTATGCTGTCAGGACAGCCACCGTAAGTACGTCGGACAGAGTAAACATTCTTGGCTCTATGATCCTGGGATGGTTTCTTCGAGTCGGAATGCCTGGGAGGGTGACTTTGACTTTGAGATAAACGCAACAGCGCCTTTCCTTCCGGGTTGACGTCGACTATAAGCCCCAGCCTTCTATTGGAGAGGGGTCGCCAACAGAAAATGATAGCAGAACGAAAACAACAAATAACATGAAAGAAAAAATGCAGAGGTCGTCAGTTCTCATCATCGCAGGCCCAATTCTGCATTCGCCGATCCATTTGACGTCAGTGCTTGGCCCGTTCAATTTGACACGCTCAAGAAGCAGCCCAAGCAGAGAGATCCTTGATCGTTTGAAAATTCTGTTGTTCCTCTCAAGCCATACAGTTCTCCACAATACCGACAACCAACACCATAAGAATGTCCATTTAGACCCCATTTTCATAACCTCATTCGCCACAATTAAGGATCTTAACGGGGTTGTTGGTACCCAAGTGATACCTTTGTAATCCCACGCGTTATGAAACAGGAGCTGCACCAAGTGTGCAGCTTCTTCGGCAGCATTGCATAATACGCATCTACTGTGCATATGGAAGCCTCGTTTCAAGAGGTTTACATCTGTAAGAATCTTATTCAGCAGCACGAGTCAGGCTGTGAATGAAGCACGAACCGAGAAGCCCTTGTCCCAAAGTGCACACGAAGGAAACCACTGCACTGTTGGGAGAGGGGCATGCTTTCAACCCCCTCACCACCCCTTTAAAAATTCTCTGAGTGGTCGCCACATCAAGTAATAAAGAGAGCCTCTGGATCTCCCTGTTTCAGACCTCGTTGGGCTGAAAAAGATTCACCTTTTCTACTGTTCACACAAACGATAGTGGACGAGGAGGAGACGAGACATTTGATCCAAGAGACCCATCTCGCACCAAACCTCATTTAAAGCCCTTAGTTTGTATATGCCACGATTCACCCCATTTCAGAGTTATTGCCGCATGGACAGAAATGGTTCAGGTGTCCATTGCCGCAAAAATGTCATGTTCTCGAAAGATTAAGGTAGATAATACGAACCGGTCCAATTTACAAAGACATGAAAGGTTTGGTATATTAGACCAGGTGTAACCCACCCCCACCTTCCCCCCCCCCCCCATTGGAATATTCATCAGGTTCCATTTGTCCAAAAAGTCTACAAACTTGCGCATACTTCAGGTCAAGGATCGAACATTGTTGGCATCTTTCAATGTGAGAATTGCATTGAAGTCGCCACTGATGCACCAAGGATGATTCGATTGAGCACTCAACAGATCAAGCTCCGACCAGAAAGCCCGCTTGAGAACACTCAAGACTGGGCCATGAATGGTGGTCAATTGAAACCAGTAGGATCTGGACCGACTTGACAGAGAAATAAAATTTGAAAAACTGCCCAGCTGCACATTTTCACTGCGTATGCAATCTCTCCATATTGCTAACAGGCCACCGGCCCTACCCTGGGAGGGTAGGTACGCGTAATTGTCTGGCGCCGCACCATAGCCAATTCACAAAAGCTTGGTCAATCTGCTGCAACTTTGTTTTAGAGATGCAGAACACATCGTATTTATGTGTTTTGATAAAATTTGTTTGAACCAATTCCTAAATATTGCTCCGATCACATTGGTATAGTAAAAAATGTGAACTGGTTGGAGCCTCCTTTTCCTGATTATCCAAAGGAAAAAGCCAGTTATACAGTAATTTGATTGTTGGCCTCTAATCGTGAACGACAGATTAGGTGCAATCACATTGCACTCTTTAGTGTTCCGCTGCACCGGATCTGCCCTCTATCTTTTGATGGGCCTGTCGACAGGCTGTTCCCTGGAGTAGATGTCAGTCAGGTGCAGCAGCACACTCAAAACTTGTGATAATCAGCTATGAGTGAGTGTTATAATCAGCTATGAGTGAGTGTTAGTTAGATTAAAAGAGTTAATGAGAAATTTTAAAAGATACAAAACTTGTGTATTGTGTCAAAAACTAAACTCATATTAGAGGCTTAGAGTCCACTATAATTGTAAGTTAAAGTCTTTTATTACTTATAAATATACTTTACTGAGTTGTAGACTCACAAGTTGAATAATTATAACTATAGGTTGCAAGTATACTAAGGGAGGCATGATGCAATTAGCTACTTTGATCATGCAACAGCGACATTTGTTAGTTTATTTTTTTGTCATTGAATGTAATGTTTATTTCTTTTAAGTTATGAATGATGAACCTTGTTAAGAAATTTGAGATTATTAAAGGAAAAAAAATTAACTATGCTTCATCTGTGTGAATTCTATATGTTTTCCCTATGAGAAGTAATATCAACCGGACCTGAACTCTAGAGGTCTTGAATTGAGGTGTTACAACTAGCATAACCTAGATAGACCCAGACCAGTCAACAGTCTAACCTAACTCTTGTCAAGTTTTGGTCAGGCTTGGGTCCTATTTGGTTGAGTTCTAGCTAGATCAGGTCAAGCCCTTCAAACTCATCTAGTAAATGTGCCAGGCTGGGATCCGTTTAGATGCCATTTTAGTCTGGCTGGGTAATTTGGCTTGACACTCATTGAGCTTCAGGCTGTACAAGGCAGCATAAACCTGACCTGATCTCCACCCTTAACCACATGATTAACGGGATGGATCAGGTGATTTGACAAAACAGATACTGTTCGTTCTTTGAAATCACCACCATTCATTGTGCAATCATCATTTCACAATGAATAAGCATGGACGGTGGTGATTTCAAAACAGAAAAATTGTATTTTGTCAAATCATCCGATCCATCCTCTATAACTAATGGGTCATATTGATGCTTTCTCAAGGACATAAGACATCTTTATGCACTGTTTGGAATACAATTTGGTCACTGTGCAAATCTTTCAAGTTGTAAGCTTGTTTGGAAAACTGTTTTTTGTATTTATAATGTGGATCCTACCACATATTTTCATAGACATGTTTGTTTCACACTTTTTAGGAAAGAGATTCTATTTTCTATAAAAAAGAGCCCAAAGGTCCTTAGGTTTTCTTTTCTTTGTTGTATAAGTCTGATTTTTTTAATTAAAAGAATTAATTATAGATAGACCGATTCAAAACGATTGAGGCTTCTTCTTCTTTTTTTGCAAAAGGACCAATTTGAATCAGAAACAGATTCTGACAACATTGCCATTAAGCATAACAGAGATGGTCAGATATATATGCAAGTAGGGCTGGTAAACGAGCAGAACCAACCGTACAAGACATTCGGGCTTGGTTCGTTTATCAGTGGATTGATCTCATGGCTTGACTCGTGTTCATTTTTAGCTAAGTTGAGCTTGAGCTCGGCTTGTCCTTGAATGAGACAAGCCGAACATGAGCTGGCTCGTGTAAAAATATTTCATGTTATTTATGAATGGAATATATATTTTTATATATTGCACTTAAAAATATATAATTTATATATTACACATAATAATTCATATTACATATATTTATATATCATTCATCTTTCTCTTTTTATATATATTTTGTGCATTTTTTGTATATTATACTTTATATATATATATATACACACACACGCACAAGCTCTCCCAAGCTGACCCCAGCCGTGCACCTTGTGTTTGGGCTCGACCCGTTTAAGCTAAACAAGCTGATCATGGCTCGGCTCACAAGTTATACAAACCGACCACGAACCAGTTCAAGTAGAACCGAGCTGTCACAAGCTGTGTGGATTGTTTACCAACCTATGTGCAAGCCACAAGCTTAGAAAAGCAAACTACGTACGCGAAAGGACATCCCCAACAAGATAACTGAAACATGAGTTCATTGCAGTGATAGAAGCAAGCAAGGAATAATGCAAGCAGATATTTTTCTATATCCTCATAAAATATCAAAATAGAAATGCAATTGATGAGAGAGAAAGTTTAAAGACCACAACTACTACCTTGCCACCAGGGCATATCAAAGGAAAATTAAAAAAGGAGCATTGCCTCTTATTAAGTGGCATTATTGGACTATTCGAGTCTATATAAGTTTTCTCAGAAATTTAAGACTTGCATGTGTAAAGCATGTCACTAGCGTTCTTCCTGAGCCAGGATCAAACTCTCCATAATATGGCTGGCGGCTTAATTTGGTGACTTAACCGAAATGCTTAAATCCAAATTCACCTCTCCGCTATCCTCAATTGCCCCATCTTCTTCTCGACCATGAAATGCTCGAGGCATGGAGGATGAGGGATTGAACAATGAAAGAGAGAGATTGCTTTCTTCTTCATGTTCAACCCTTCCCTGATCTTCCATTTGTCCACCCCATGGTTCCGGCCGCACAGCGCGGCCTAATTGCAGATCCGGCAAAGAACAATCAAGTCCTATCTTCTTTCCCTTGCCTTGATCAATCTGGAACAAGGTAACAAAAGAAACTAGATTATTGATTTGGTCGTGAGCACTAGGATTGCAAGTTGGTACGAGAAGAAATGCACAAAGCATGATGCAAGAAGTGAGTGTTTGAGAAAAGTGATAGCATACAATGCCTGAAGCATTTAGCAAGTATAAGGAGCAAGAAAAAAAAATAACGAGATCCCATCATTTGAAATAGGATGGGTTCCATCATACATTCAATTATCCTAGCCACCCAATCAACCGCTAGATGGTTCTGCTGGATGGTTAGGATTGAATGTATGATGGAACCCATCTTATTTCAAATGATGGGATCCGTGTTCAAGCAAAAAGCCGTAACTGAAGTGAATAGAAGTAACATAAGAAAAAAGAGAAAAGTAAATCAAACATGTTTTTTCACTTAAATATGTCGATTTTTTTTATTGAAGCATAACATAGGGATAATATTTGGTGCTGTTGAAGGAATGGAACTATTGAACTGGAAATCATTTCAAGCTATGTCGACTAAATCTGACCACACGTAGATGCGTTCATGATGGTTTGTTTGGTAAGGATCAAACCTTGAATCATATTGTTTATTTAAAAATATTATTTTTTTGAATCCTTAAAGACTGGCTTACATGTCACAATCACATGATTGAAAACTCATTTTCTGCTAAACATACCTTGTCGATCGCATACATAAGGTCCAATCTACAAAAGGATATATAAAATAAAAAGGTGATTTGTACTGACACTTCTGCGCCTTCAACAACACTAAATATTAACCAACACATAGATTTTACAATAAAAATTTTATTTTTCAAAAGAGAAAACACTTCTTGCTGATCCCTGCGTTCCTGGTTAGACTCCACCAGGTGTGTGGAGGTGCCTTTCACTAGTGGGCTCTATAAGGAATTGGGTGTCGGTGACCCCACTCAGACATTACCCGGGAAACTGTCATAAAAAAAAAATCTTCAAATATGAAAAGTGCATTCTCACATCAATGTAAGCTTGAATTCACATTGAGGGAAATGAGTTTCGCATAAAGCTTTAGAAGTGTGGAAGAGCCACTTGGCTTAATGTTTTCAGATGTGAGCTTTTGAAGTTTCGAGAAGCTTCCGATTTTGATAAACAAGGTGTAAAAATGATAAAAATTAGTAACATATTTGGAGTACGACAATACCTTATCATTACTTGAACATATTTGTGAAGGAAACAATTCTAGCTGGCTGATATGACTGGTGGATGGAGTAATTCTATTGGACAGGTTAACCCAAAGAAGATCCTGAGAAGGCCCTTGCAATTCTTCTTCATCGGTATTTCCTGCATGAAATGGACTTTTCTTCTTCTGTAAATAAGCCCACAACCTATCACCATTTGGAGTAGTTGATGGAATTTGGTGCATATGGTTATCAAAAGGTGGACCCTGAATCGATCCAAACCACGGTTGATGATCCTTAGGAACATTGTTACCAGGGAAGTTGACTCTTGGGGCCCCTCCATATGTTCTATAAACAAAAGGTCCACAACTTGAGAGAGAGAGAGAGAGCAAACAAAATTTGAAATAAAAAAATAAGTGAAATTTTATTTTACCTGGAAGAAGGCCAGTGATTAAAGGAGGGTGGTGGGGCATATTGAACAGTATTGAAAAGATTATTATTGTTGGGATCTCTTCTTGGACGATGCATCTCTATTTGCATAAGCTCCATTTGATAGTCCCATATCCCTTTGCATTTTTATGGTCGATATTTGTGTGGCATTTGCAGAAAATGCAAAAACAAACAAGCCAAAAATTTAAAAACCAGAAATTAAGAAAAAAAAGGACAGAATAATGCTCTTTTGCAAGGGAAAACTGCATTAGAAAAAAAATCATGACTATATACTAGCTTTCTTTTGATAAAGAAAAATAGAGTTATGCAGTACCTTGTTCGATTTCATTCGTTCTCTTGCTTCGATACATCTGTATTGAAAAAAAAGAAAGAAATTAACAAGACCAGAACAAAAAAATCATAAAATAATAAAAGAGAAATATATTCACAAAAATAATCTTCATTGTTTGTATTTTCACCTGCAAATGGCTTTTTACATGGCTTATTGTGAGTCCGTTCACGTTCATCAATTGCATAATCGACTTGGGTGTTGCACCTGCGTATGAAACAACAAGAATATCATGGAACCATTTTTATTATTATTCTTTTTTTTAATGACAAGGAACCTGATCAGGTCTAAATTGGCCCCACACCCTAGTGGTAACCCTGCCTGGATCAGGTGCAATCACATTGTTCGAAAAATGGAATGAATGATTGCTTACTCTCTTGGCCACCGAGTCTGGCAATTGCATGAAGGAAATGCTGGTGGAGGTCTCGAGTCCAACGAAGCCTTGGCAGATTAGAACGCGTGTAGTGTCTCGCAGGCATCACACGGAATGGCTTCCCCTCTTCTTCAAGCCTGTTGTTATTGTTATTCATCTCCTCCTCATTCTTCTTCTTCTTCTTATTCTCATCACCTTCTTCTTCATCATCTCCACAGTTTGATGGTGCAGCCATCACCCTCTTACAATTTCTTCTCTCATCTTCTTCTCCTCCTCCTTCCATCTCTCTTTTTTCTTCTCCAGCACCATCATCACTCCTTGACGATTCATATCTCTTCTTCCATCCTTGTGTTTCTCCATGCAGTCCTTGGAAACTCACTCCTTCCATGGTCATCTGTCCTTCTTCTTTCTTCTCTGTTAAATACTCGGCTTTTCCAACTCTCTCTCTCTCTCTCTCTCTCTCTCTCTCTCTGGTATGGAATTTCAATATTCCATTTCGTTGGAATAAACGATAACGACAGGAATGGCTCGGAATGACATGAATGAAACTTTGTAATCTAAGAAATTCTAGAGAGAGAAAGAGAAGATAGTGTAAGGATATTGTACCCTTCCGCCACCTGGTGCCCGTGAGAGCCTTGCTCCCTGTATGGTAAATTATTCAATTATTGGGCACGCAATGATCTTAAGAAGATGCCTCACATTATGTCACAATCCTCATCATGCATGCATCTTCCTCTCACCACCCTTCATCCCACAGATGGATGGTGCCCAATAGAAGGGTATAATCTCAGACCAACCAACCATGCCATCTCTCACTGTCATCGAGCACCATCCATCTTTGAGATGAACGGCTTTTAATTTTCAAGGCCAAGTACAACCCCGTGAAGGACCCTTTGTCATCTTCGTTCACATAAAAGTAGGTGCATTGGACACCTTCCTTCTTGTTGGTCAAGTCAGTGCATTTAATGCACCCACTTTTAAGTCCTTTGGTTTGACTTTGACCTCATTAGGGCAAATTTTGATGTAATACCTTGACCTTTTTACCTACGAAAAGAATAGCATTTGGTAATGCATGTTACACTCCAACAATGAACTAAACGCATGCCCTATTTGTTGATTATATGGTAAAGAGTAGCATATGATACCTTCACTTGTAGAGAGAGAATATTTTCAATTTTAAGGTAGGTATGTATAAACTTAACTACCAAAGACTACAAATCTTTTAGGGTTCCAAAAAATATATATCTTATACTCCTTATTGGTATAGTATATAGCAGTTCCAATGTGATAGATGGGTAGGCAAATTTCACAATACATAGCTAGAGGCCTATTGCCTAACTTGCCTGTCAGGAAAAAATATAATATTAGTAAATAAATGGGAAAAGTCCTAGCTCTCTTTTTCTTTTTCATTTTTTGGGGTTCTCACTTTGGAAAACCCTACAAGCCTTCCCTAATCCTTATTTGTAGATTGAATTAAAAGAAATCGAGAGCACTACTTGTTTCTAATGGCATCCAAATTATGAACTCTTAAGTATGTAGACGAGATTACATAATCGAATGCCAATGCAATTAAAACCTTAATGCACATATTGATAAATTTGGAAAGTGGAAGATCAAACCCAGCTACTAGTGTAGTTACAGAGTGATGTTTTTGCAAAATAGGATTTTGGGATAAAATTTTTGTTTCCAATCACTAATGACAATAGCGTAACCGCCAAGATAACTATGGAATATGTACACAAGATGAGTAGAAATTTCTTATTTTGATAAATAAACAGTAACAAACTCATTTAACACATTTTGGGACATCAGACATTAATTTTGACATTAAAAGAACATCTTTAGAGTTAATATTGGCTAGAGTTCTTTTTGTTGTCGGGGAAAAATATTGGCTAGAGTTGTTAATATAGGTCTACTAGTGGAGTTAAAATGGCATTTGAAAATCGATTTCTATAAGCATGTTATTTTTCCTATAACTGTTGTCCTAATAACAATTATAATATGAAGCCAAAACAGCTATTATAAAAAAATGTAAGGTTATTAGTAAGTTGGTCTTAACACAGCCTAGGCTTAGATAATATCACACCTATA